>NC_080174.1:92447420-92788671 GCF_950295315.1 Erinaceus europaeus
TGAGCCGAGCTAAGCTAAACTAAAACTAAACTAGAACGAACAATGTTGTCTTTATATATATACTTCCCAGTAGGGTGTGAACAGGATGTGACATAGAGAGGGTGGAGAGAAAAGTGACTGGTGAAAGATCACGGTGTGACAAGTAGAGGGGGCAGAGCAGGCAAGAATTCGACCACTGAACCACCAATGCCCTGGAGGGAGGGTGGTGCTTTATGTAAATGTAAAAGTGATTTATGTAAATAGACCACAGCTTTGAGTGGGATCAAACCAATCCCTATACAGGCATACTGGTGCTTGGTTAAGCAGAAGCCAGGGGGAGCTGCCATACTACCCAACAATGTTAGAGTGTGCAAAGACCCAGGTTTGAGTCCCCAGTCCCCACCTGCAGGGGGAAAGCTTCACAAGTGGATAAGCAGAGCTGCAGGTGCTTCCGTGTCTCTCTTCCTCTCTAGCCCTCTTTTCCTCTCAATTTCTGGCTGTCTCTATATAATATATAAATAAGTAAAAAATATTTTTTAAAGAAAATAAGTAGAAAATGGTAATAACCAGTCAATGGGACTACATCATATTGAAAAACTGCACAGCCAAAGAAACTATCACACAAACAAAGGGACACATCAGAATGGAGAAGATCTTCACATGCCATACATCAGACAAGAAATGAATAACCACATATACAAAAAGCTCAGCAAACTTAGCAACAAAAAACCAAATGTCCCCAACCAAAATTGGGCAGAGATATGAACGGAATATTCATAACAGAAGAAATCCAAAAGGCTAACAAACACATGAAAAATTGCTCCAGGCCACTGATTGTCAAAGAAATGCAAATAAAGACAACTTTGAGCTAGCACCTCACCCCTGTTGAGAATAGCAGACATCAAAAAGGACAGCAGCAACTAATGCTGGAGAGGTGGTTGGGACAGAGGAACGGTTCTGCACTGCTGGTGGGAATGTAAATTGATCCAACCTCTGTGGAGATCTGTCTGGAGACCTCTCACAAAGCTAGTCATGGACTTTCCATATGAGCTAGTAATTCCTGTCCTGGGGATATACCCCAAGGACACCATAACACCCAACCAAAAAGATACACCTATACACCTATGTTCATAGCAGCACAATTTGTATTAGCTAAAACCTAGAAGCAACCCAGCTGATCAACAACAGATGAGTGGCTGAGAAAGCTGTGGTATATATACACAAATGAATACTATGTAGCTAATAAAATCACTGAACCCACCTTCTCTGATTTATCTTGGATGGAGCTTGAAGGGATTTTCTATCTTTTTATAGTAGATTTTTAAAAATGTTTGTTTGTTTATTTATTAAAGGATTGAGATGGAGAGAAATGGATGGGGCAGGGGAGATAGCAAGGGAGACACAGAACCCTGCAGCCCTCCTTGTTTTTTATTGTTGTTGTACTTATTATTGATGTCATTATTGATGTCATTGTTATTGGATAGGACAGAGGGAAATGGAGAGAGGAGGGGAAGACAGATAGGGGGAGAGAAAGACAGACACCTGCAGACCTGCTTCACCATCTGTGAAGCGACTCCCCTGCAGGTGGGGAACTGGGGGCTCTGACCGGGATCTTTCTCCTGGTCCTTGCACTTTGCACCATGTGCACTTTACCCACTGCACCACCGCCCGGCCCCCTGCCTAGTTTCTATGTATGCTTATCTTAATCTTTTTGTAAGATATTATAAAATTCAGTAAATCTACAAAAGGATATTAAACCAGAATTACTCTCTTTTTAAAAAATGAAACTTTATTGTTCTAATATGCAGGTATCTGACACTCAGGGACTGTGAGCGATTTTTAATTGCCCTGTGACTAAACATCTTGGTTAAAGAGATTATAAATGTCTTTCTGTACATTTATTGTGGTTTTTCATGTTACTCTAATAAGTTTTGTGAGTACATATATTGCTGATTAGCACTTTGATGTATAGCATGTAAATATGCTTTCTTATTTTTTTTTTTACTGCATTTCTTTGTCTTGGTGATAGGTTTTGTGATTATAGCAAATATTTTCAATTTGATGTAGTCTCAGGGGTACATTTTTCCATTAATTTTTTTATCATTGATGTTGAGCTCAGGTTTCTGAAGACATTTCCAAATCAGATATTATGTACTGTATGAGGATGACTTCTATAGGTTTTGGCTACTGTTGTAATATCCATGTGCATCTTAAGGAACAAAATACTATGGCCCAACCCTAAACCAGGGTTATTTCCTGAGCTCATTGTGAGAACTTTGAATCCACTCCTGCAGAATGCCTTTTTTTTCTTTCCATTTTATTTGATAGGAGACACCTGCAGTCCTGTTCACTGCTCATGAAGTGTCCCCCACTCAGGAGGGAAGCAAGTGTCAAACCTAGATCTTGTGTCATGGTGATATGTACCCTTAACCAGGTGCACCCTGGCCTGCACCTGTTAATAATAAAGAGCTGTGTGGCTTGAGATGTTTCATTTCTTTTTTTTAAATATTTTATTTATTTTTGAGAAAGATAGCAGGAGAGAGAGAACCAGACATCACACTGGCACATATGCTGCAGGGGATCAAACTCGGTACCTCATGCTTGAGAGTCCAAAGCGTTATCACTGTGTCATCTCCCGGACGTCTTCCTGTTTCATTTCTAACAAATTTATCATAATCATCACATGTGTTCTTTTTTTTTTTTTTTAAGATTTTGTTTATTTATTAATGAGAAAGATAGGTGGAGAGAGAAAGGACCAGACATCACTCTGGCACATGTGCTGCTGGGGATTGAACTCAGAACCTCATGCTTGAGAGTCCAAGAAGGCATGAAAGCCTTTTTGCATAACCATCCCTGAGTGGTGAAGCTGGGCTGCAGATGTCTTTCTGTCTCTTTCCCTCTCTGTCTCCCCTCCCCTCTCAATTTCTCTATCTCTATTCAACAATAAATAAATTAAAATTTTTTTTTAAAAACAAAATGATCTTATCCACAGAACTTTAGCAAATGAACACTGGGCTCAGACCTCATTGTCCTGACTTGTTCATACTTAGTGAGAATTAGTTTCCTCTTGTCCTTAAAGCTTCACCTAAATTCTGTCTTTTTAGACAAAAAAAAGTCTGTTTGCGTGCATGTTCTCTTATCCAGTGAGACAGCCAATAGAAATCCCGGACTCAGATACAATTGAATGAACTGACAGATGTCTCCCCGGAGCCACTGTTCTCCCAGCCCTTTGTGCCCTGGCCCCAGGTGTGTGCCTGGACCTGCCTCTAGAAACAGGGTCCATGAGAAGGGAACACAGCACAGAGACAGGATGCTCACTCTTGGAGCAAGTCTGCTCCCCGCCTGTGTACTGTGTAATGTGTACTTCCTTCCAATAAATCCACACTCTTTCCTGTGTCATCTGGCTTGTCTGGGAGTCTTTCCTACAACAAAAGCCAAGAACCTAGCCAGATAGCTGATAACTTCTGTTCAAAAAGTATTATCTGGGGTGGGGTGGGGGTGTCTCACCTGCTTAGACACGCACAGTGCTATGCTCAAGGACCTGGGTTCAAAGCCCCACTCCTGACAGGCAGTGGGGACACTTGACAAGCAGTGAAGCAGGTCTGCAGGTCTCTTCCTTTCTGTCTCCCCTTCCCTCTCAATTTCCCTCTGTCCTATCCAATAAAATGGTGGAGGTGGTGAGAAATGGCCACCAGGAGCGGTGGATTCATAGTGTCAGCACTGAGCCTCAGAGATAACCCTGACGAGAAAAAAAAAAAAGAAAGAAAATATATTATTTTTTGTTGGGCAGTATGCCAGCTTCCCCCTACTTAACCCTGTGGTCTGTTTACATAACCTGTTACCTAAGAACCGCCCTGCCTGCAGGGCACTGGTTTAATCCCACTGGTTCCAACTGTCTTTTTGCTCCGCCCTCTCTCCTAGTCACAGCCTGATTTCTACCAGTCTCTACGTCACATCCTGTTTCCACCCTACTTGGTGAGTATATATACAGCTGCTCTTCTGGTTGAATACACTTGGGAAGAAGCACCCTCAGGCTATCCCAGCAATTTTTATTTATTTTACACACACAGAGAGAGAGAACCAGAACACTGCTCAGCTCTGGCTTTTGGTGGTGCTGGGGATTGATCCTGGGAGCTCAGATGAGCCTCAGGCAGGAGAATCTTTTGCATAATAACCATTATGCTTCCCCGCCCCCAGCCCCAGCTGGTAACTTCTTAAGAGTCATCATTAAATGGTCACATCCAGAAACTTCAGCCTCCACTGAACTTTGGTGAGTGGTCTCTCCCTCTCCAGGATGGGGTAGTTGTGGAGGCTGTTGAAAGACCATGGCAGCAGGTGTCACTGCTTTCCAGAAAATACAGCTTTTTGTCAAGCAGGATTTCATGCCAGAGTCTTTTTCTGGAAGGCCTGAGTGACTCTGGGAGGTGTCCCAGTGGGCCTGAGGGCGGAATCTTTCTGCATCTGAGAAGGCTCTTGTTTCCTCTGAAGCAGTAAAACCCGAATAAGCTTCTGGGAAGCCTTCTGGAGTCTTGGACAACCTTCTGAATAAAGTCTCTTGCACATTATTTTATTTTTTTCTTCTTCCTCCTCCAGGGTTCTCGCTGGGGCTTGGTGCCTGCACTTCGAATCCACTGCTCCTGGAGGCTCATTTTTTTCCATTGTTGTCATTGTTACTGCTGTTGTTGTTGTTAGATAGCACAGAGAGAAATCGAGAGAGCAGGGGAAGACAGAGAAGCAAGAGGATAGACACCTGTAGACCTGCCTCACCTCCCATGAAGCGATTCCACCTAAGGTGTGGAGCTGGGGGCTCGAACCGGGATTCTTGTGCCAGTCATAGCACTACGCACCATGTGTGCTTAACCATGTATGTTACCACCTGACACCCCCATCTTGCACACATCTTTAGGAAACCATTAGTCAGAAGCCAACACCTTCGTGGCATGGTCACTCTCGGTCACACTCTGTCGGTTTGACCAACGCATATGAAATTTTCCAGCCCACATCTTCTATGCTCTGCTGTTCTGGATTAATCACATTCAAAGGTAGATTTTGGAGCCGGGCCCGGCCTGAACTGTCACTGAGAGGACACATACATATTGGTCAGGGCAATTTCAAGGCTGGGTAGGGGCAGGAGAGGCCTTGGTTGTGGGAGCTGTCAATTAGGTTAGGCTCAGTTGGACAAATGGATTGATGTTGGCTTAAGGGGATCCCTTGAACAAAGGGAGATAAAAGATGACTTTAGTCAAGACGAAGCTGCATCTCCCAGCCAGCAGCCATTGTCAGTGCCTGAGAATGTCTGTTCTGGTCTGTTCTGGTCTGCAGAGGCCCAGCCTGTCTCCGTTGCCCAGGACTCTGCACCTGTGCCAGGCAGGGGTGTGGTCAGAAGAAGGGCATGGTTGTGGGGGTTAGGAGGTGAACAGCAGGTCAATGTCAGCTGCTTCCTGAAGACTCAAGGTTCTTTACTTTTAATATTTATTTATTTGGGGGACTGGGCAGCAGCCCTCCCTGTAGAGCACACACACATTGTGCCTGATGACCTGAGTTCAAGCCCCTGGTCCCCACCTACGAAACGAAAGCTTCATGAGGGGTGGAGCAATGTTGCAAGTGTCTCCCCTGCACCTTGAAAGGAAAGAGGAAAAAAAAAAAACATCAGGAATGGTGGAGTCATGCAGGCACCAAGCCCCAGGGACAACCCGGGTGGCACAAATATAGTTAGCTCCTGGAGAGGAAGAGGGAGAGGGAGAGGGAGACCAGGGGTCGGGTGGTAGCACAGCGGGTTAAGCGCACATGGCTTGAAGTGCAAGGACCGGTGTAAGGATCCCGGTTAGAGCCTCCAGCTCTCCACCTTCAGGGGAGTTGCTTCACATGTGGTGAAGTAGGTCTGCAGGTGTCTATCTTTCTCTCCCCCTCACTGTCTTCCACTCCTCTCTCCATTTCTCTCTGTCCTATCTAACAATGACGATATCAATAACAACAACAACAGCAATAAAACAAGGGCAACAAAAGGGGAAAAGAAAACTACAGGAGCAGTGGATTTATGGTGCAGGCATCAAGCCCCAGCAATAACCCTGGAAACGAGAGAGAGAGAGAGAGACCCAGAGCATCACCCTGGCATATGCCATGCCAAGAATTGAAACTGGGACGTTATGTTCATGAAGACTCTGGTTTTCTGGCATGAAAGTTACTTCTTTTTCTTATTTTCCTCCCCCTTCCCCTCCCCTCTCCTCTCCCTTCCCCCTCCTCCTCCTTCTTTTTAACCAGAGCACTGCTCAGCTCTGGTTTATGGTGGTGCAGGGGATTGAACATGGGAGTCTGGGACCTCAGGCCTGAGAGTCTCTTTGCATAACTATTGTGCTATCTACCCCTGCCCTGAAAGATATTTTTCATGTGATCCAACGACTGCCGGACGTCATGTTTATGGATATAGACACTTTCAAGCAAGTCCAACAAATACGTGTGTTTAGGCCAAGAGCCTGAGAGTTCATTTTGGCTTGACTGTAGCTTCTTAAGTTCCCTACCAGTAGCTCCCTCAGCCTTGACTCACTGACCCTTGTCTTTCATCAGTGCTGAATACAGACACCTTCCTGATGAGGGCAGGGGCTACTGTGGGTCCACTCTCCTCCTTTGCACCATATGGGCTTGGCCGGATGTTTTCTTATGGAAACAGTAGAACCTTTGAGAATCAATCAAATGTATTCCTTCTGGTTGGGGAGCTGAGAGGGGGCAAACTGATCTCTATATTTGAGAAAGGTAGGACTTAGCCAAGCTTTCTAAAATCTGATGGCACCTTTTTCAATTTGCAATTGGGACTATGAGTGTTTAAAAAATCATTAACATCCAGGCTCTACCCAGATATTTCTCACTGAATTGTTGGAGTGGGGAGTGTGGGGCAAGATCAGGCATCATTACTGTCTCCTAAACATCCCAGATGGCATTAATATGTGTGAGGGGGCCAGGGGCCCCAATTTCAAGTCCTCAGGCTGAAAGGACATACACAGCTGTGAGTTTGCGTCCTCTCTCTCAGAGAGGACTATTCACTCTTAGAACGGGAGGATGGTGCCCCAGGGTTTGGCATATTCCTGTCTCAGAAGTGTGCACACAGTAGGTCCTCAAGTGTTTAAATATGGATTATTTCTGTGGAGAGTCTCTCCCTTAGAAATCTTATCTGCTTGAGACAGTGACGACAAGTTTAAATGCACTGGAATCTGGGGATGCTTCAGGGATGTCTGGGCCAGCTGGACCTGCTGCAGTTCAGCAGAGCACTGAAATCTCTAGACAAAGAACCTTCCAGACAGGGAAACATAGGGTATATTTTTCTTCTTCATCACCATCACCTGCTCTTCCTCCTCCTTCTGTTTGTTTTGGTCTAGTCTCTGATAAGCCTTATCTTTTTTTTTTTACATTTTTTATTAGTGATTTAATAATGATTGACAAGATTGTGGCATAAGAGGGGTACAATTCCACACAGTTCCCACCACCAGAGTTCCATATCCCAACGCCTCTATTGGAAGCTTCCCTATTTTTTTTTCTTTGCCTCCAGAATTATTGCTGGGGCTCAGTGCCTACACTATGAATCCACTGCTCCTAGAGGCCATTTTTTCCCCTTTTTGCTGCCCTTGTTATCGGTGTTGTTACTATTATTGTTGTCATTATTGTTGGACAGGACAGAGAGAAATCGAGAGAGGAGGGGAAGACAGAGATGGGGAGAGAAAGATAGACACCTGAAGACCTGCTTCACCACCTATGAAGTGACTCTCCTGCAGGTGGGGAGCCGGGGGCTTGAAATGGGATCCTTCTGCCTGTCTCTGCATTTTGCGCCACCTGCACTTAACCCACTGTGCTACCGCCCGACTCCCTGCTTCCCTATTCTTTATTCCTCTGGGAGTATGGACCCAAATTATTTATGGGGAGCAGAAGGTGGGAGTTTTAGCTTCTGTAATTGCTTCTCTGTTAGGCATGAGTGTTGGCAGGTGGATCCATACCCCCAGCCTGTTTCTTTCTTTCTTTTTTTTTTTTTTAACTTTCTTTATTGGGGAATTAATGTTTTACATTTAATGGTAAATACAATAGTTTGCCCCCAGCCTGTTTTTATCTTTCCCTAATAGGACAGGGGTCTGGGGAAGTGAAGTCCCAGGACACATTGGTGAGGTCGTCTGTCCAGGGAAGTCAGGGTAGTCTTTTTTTTTTCCTTCTATAACTTGCTGGGGGAAGATGATCTTGTCTAGTTTTATAGAGAGAAGTCTGACCACAGTGCCACTCATCTAAACACTCCTGGAAGCATCCCCTGCAGTTGTGCCCGGATCCTCCATTATGATTCAAGTACCTGTAGGCTTGGACACTTCATTCTGATAAAAAAATAAAAGGTGTGTGTTGGGGGGAACTTAGGAAATCTTGAGTATATATAGCAGCAAGCTAGAAAGGGTGCGAGAGGGGATGGGATTGAAGAGCCTCCCCATCTCTCTGCACAATAGCGCCTCTGCCTAGGAGTTAGGCTTTATAAATTGACCCTAAGAGAGGAGCAGGGCCACGTGTGGGCTGTAGAAGGCAGCAGACACAACAAGGGAGATTCTGAAGCGGTTCAGAGGCTGGAGAGTGCTTCACAATTAAGCGCTTAAAATACCTTGAAGAGTAGATGCCTTGCCTTTCTCCTTTCTTTCCTTCCCTTGGGTCCTGTCCCTTTCTTTCTTTCTTTCTTTCTTTCTTTCTTTCTTTCTTCCTTCCTTCCTTTCTTCCTTCCGTCCTTCCTTCCTTTCTTTCTTTCCCTCTTCCTTCCCTCCTTGCTTCCTTATTTTTTATTTCTTTTTTCTTCCTTCCTTCCTTCCTTCATTTCTTTCTTTTTTTCTTTTCTTCTTCTTTTTTGCCTCCAGGGTTACCGCTGGGGCTGGGTGCCTGCACTACAAATCCACTGCTCCTGGAGGCCATTGTTGTTGTTGTTGTTGCCCTTGTGGTTGTTGTTAATGTTATTGATGCTATTGCTGTTGTTGTTGTATAGGACAGAGAGAAGAGGGGAAGACAGAGAGGGGGAGAGAAAGAGAGACACCTGTAGACCTGCTTCACCACCTGTGAATCGAAACCCCTGCAGGTGGGGAGCTGAGGGGCTCGAACCGGGATCCTTATGCCCATCCTTCTGCTTTGCGACATGTGCACTTAACCCACTGTGCTACCACACAGCTCCTTTTTCTTTTTTTCAAGGCAATGAAAGAAAGGGAGAGGAGGAGGAGGGGGAGGAGGAGGGGGAGAGAGACTTGGAGCACAGCTATGAAGTTGTAGAAGGAGGTATGGACACTGCAGAGCAAGCTGCCTTGGTGTAGAGAAGGGAGAAGACAGTGGGGACAGAGTCCTGCCCAGAGAAGCCTCCTGACCAGAAGAGGGAGAGGTCCCTGAGTCTGCCTGGTCTCTGCCGACCCAGCCTGGCTCGTACTTGAATGGGAGACAAGCAGGGGGTGAGGGGCTAAGATCCCAGGCCTGACTGAGGCAGGCTGGAGAGCAGATGGAGAGCTGCACTCTTCTCAGGTAAGAAAGTGAGACCACTTGTTGGGGTGAGAGGGTTGAGACCTCCCTGTGGACAAAAGAAGGACTGTGACAGAGCCCAGGGATTCCCTGAGCCATATTCCACTCTCACAGAGTCCCCTCTCCCCTCCTGCAGCTGCCTTTTTCACTCAGCCCTGCAGCTACCCTGTGCTATCCCACGAAGGAGGTGTGGGGGTGTCTGCCAGGCTGCCATCACCCCCAGAGGTTTCTGGAGATTCTCACACAGACTGGCCGTTGATTCCAGGGGTCTGGGCTGAGACCCCAGCATGTGTGCTCCTCCTCCTCCTCTTCTCCTCCTCCTCCTCCTCCTTCTCATCCTCCTTCTCTTTCTCCTCCTCCTCCTTCTCCTTCTCCTCCTCCTCTTCTCCTTCTCCTTCTTCTCCTCCTCTTCTTCCCCTTCTCCTCCTTCTTCTCCTTCTCCTCCTCCTCCTTCTCCTCCTCCTTCTTTCTCCTTCTCCTCCTCCTCCTTCTCTTCCTCCTTATTCTCCTCCTCCTTCTCCTTCTCCTCCTCCTCCTCCTTCTTCTCCTCCTCCTCCTCCTCTTCTCCTTCTTCTCCTTCTCCTCCTCTTCTTCCCCTTCTCCTCCTTCTCCTCCTCCTTCTTCTCCTTCTCCTCCTTCTCTTCCTCCTTCTTCTCCTCTTCCTCCTTCCTCTCCTTTTCCTTCCCTCCTCCTTCTCCTCCTTTCTTCTTCTTCTCCTTCTTCTTCTCATTTTCCTTCTCCTTTCCTCCTCCTCCACCTCCTCCTCCTCCTTCTTCTACTGAGCACTGCACACAGCAAACTCTGAAATTCCCTCCATCTCCTTCCCCTCCTTCAACACGGAGAGTGACTGAGGCACAGGGACTTGGTCCTGGAGTCTGTGGTGGTGTGGGAGAGGACAGGGTGGAATCATTTGCAGAAACCGGTGGGTGTCGAGTGACTCAGGGAAGGAGGATGAGCAGAGCAGGTGGCTGTGTCCCGGATTCGGCAAAGTGCGGGGGCTCTAACTGTCACGGTAATGGGGTTTGCTTCTCCCAGACACACACCCCTGGGCCTGGGCCTGGCTGGGGGCTCTGTCACCGTAATGGGGTTTGCTTCTCCCAGACACACACCCCCCCGGCCTGGGCCTCGGCCTGGGCCTGGGTCTGGGTCTGGGCCTGGGCTGCCCTTCTATGAAGAATTCTTTGCCTCTTGCTGGAAAATGTGATATGCCAGTGACCACACAAGAGACTCCGAAGATCTGTAAGAGATCAGTACATCCGAGGAGAACTAGCCTGTTCTGAAATATCAAGGTTATTCTAAAGGAGACATGAGAAGAGGCGGGAGGGTGTGGGGAGGGCTGTTGAGAATGGAAGGTGATCTGTGAGTCAGTTTGTGTGCAGCACTGCCCTCTGCTGGTCTGAGGAGGTCCTGCGGCTCTAAGCAAATAGCATCTTTCTTTTTCTTTTTCTTTTCTTTCTTTCCTTTCCTTTATCTCTCTTTTTCTTTTCCTTACTTCAGAGTTTAAAATAGGACTAAAAAGCTGGATCAGGGCAGAGAGTAGCTCCCAAATGTGGGAATCGTATATAAATACCATTAACTGTAAACCTCGTTGATTGACCTAAGACCTGTGTCTATTCCTGTTCAGCACAGGAGCCTGTGTGGCCTCTACGTCCCAGTCAGTCTGAGCTCGAATTCCATGGTCACAACTAGGAACACTCCAGGCTGCTCTCATGTCAGGACCCGTCTTCCTCGAGTGGCAGAGCAGGCTGACCAGCCTCCCTTCAGAGAGAGGGCCAGTTTCTACCATAGTTGTTCCACATTGAGGACAAGGTCCTGGAGAGGCCCTCAAGAGGGTTTCTGATGTTGTTCCTGATGGAGATGACCAGTGCCTTCTTAAGCTCTAAGACGGCAAGGAACCTTCCTTATACTCTATAAAAACAACAACAACCCATATTTCTCTTAGTCCTGGGACCTCCAGGGCTTTGCACTTTTTCTTTCACGCTTCTCTTGATCCCGACCATTTGACATTGTGTCTGCTGAGCTCAGCCAAATCAGTGCAACCAGGGCTACCTCCTACCTCCACATGTTTCACTTCAGACTGTGTCCAGGGACGCCAGGCCTGGGGATGTCAGTCCTCCAGTTCCAGTACTTGGGGTCGCAGACTCTCCCTTTGCTTGGAAGGGTGTTGGTGGCCCAAGCTTAAAGTTTGATAATAAAGGCTCTTGCTGTTAAAAAAAAAAAAAAAGGTTTCACTCAGGTGAGACCTTTCCTAGCTCACAGGACTCCTTAGTTCCATTTTGGATGGCACACTTCCAAACAAAGTTACAGAACCTAGATACAGACCAGGGCCCATGGGGTAGGGCACACGTGCACGTGGATCTGTAAGTTGGGGGGAAATACACACCTTAAAGTAAAAATGTGCAGTAGTCTACAGTGACTCATTAAGTGCAGCAAGCAAGTAGAAAGAAATAAAGAGGACACTGTAAGGTACTTAATCAGATAGTTTCTACTTAGACCTAGATACCCTCCTCACCTACTTCCTATTTCACTTCCCTCAATCACTCCAGGAATAACCTTGTCAGACAAAGTCAGGACTCCACAAACTGGATAAGGGCAAGAGACCAGAGCACACTTGAATGATGGCTCTTTTGTTCACTACCAGGTCGTTCCATCATCCGGGGCCCTAGTCAGGGAGTCCTGGTATTCCCACACAGACTTGATGGGCCTAGACTTCTAACATCTTTGTGTTTTTGACTAGATCCTGGAGAGGAAGGGTGAGTGGGGCTTTGAGTGAGTGTAGATGAAGTCATGAATTATCATTAAGTCCACCCAGATCACTCTTCAGGGATCAGTGGAGCCTTCCACTTGGAAATGTGGCAGTTGACTGTTGAAATAATGACCCAAACTGCCCAGTAATACATTAAGACCTGGAAAAAGTTTCCTTGAAAGCATGCCCGTACAGGGAGGGAGTTGGGCAGTGGTGCACCCAGTTAACCAAGCACACATAGTACTAAGGGCAAGGACCCACCCAAGGATCTGGGTTCAAGTCCCCAGCTCCCTACCTGCGGGGTGGATGCTTCATAATCAATGAAGCAGGTGTCTCTCTTTCTCTCCCCATCTCTATCTCCCCCTCCTTTCTCAATTTCTCTCTGTCCTGTCCAATAAAATGGAATAAAAGGCCATCAGGAGCAGTGGATTTGTAATGCTGGATCTGAGCCTCAGCGATGACTCTGGAGGGAAAATAATAATAAATAATGAGTGCATGTCTGTATGTGGTACCAAGAGATAAGCTGCAAAGGCAGACTTTCTTCCTAAAGTTAATAGATGAGCTTTCAAAAAAGCTTTGTTACTTTGCTGCTGTTAAAAAATGGTCATCAGGGAAGTTGGGTGGTGGCACAGTGGGTTAAGCGCAGGTGGCACAAAGCACAAGGACCGGCGTAAGGATCCCGGTTCGAGCCACCGGCTCCCCACCTGCTGGGGAGTCGCTTCATAGGCGGTGAAGCTGTTATGTAGGTGTCTGTCTTTCTCTCCCCCTCTCTGTCTTCCCCGTCTCTCTCCATTTCTCTCCGTCCTGTCCAACAACAACAACATCAATAACAGCAACAATAATAACTACTGTCGGGAAATTGTAAGGATGTGGTTGAGCTTGGCAGGGCTCACAAAGCACCCTTTATTCCTGATACTATGGCCTATCTACATAATCATTGTTTTGCCTGAAAGATCCCCAACCATTCCATCCCTTTGATCTATCTTCTTTCTATCCTCAAGACCCTCTCTGCCTGCAGGGTATTATTTTTATTTATTTATTTATTTATTTATTTATTTATTTATTTTACAGAGCATCACTCTTATCACATGAGATGCCAGGGATCAAACTTGGAACCTCGTGTTTGCAAGTCTAGTGCTCTAGCCACTGTGCAACTTCTGAGTCACTAAATCAATATTTTTTAAAAAAGAAAAGAGGTCCCCACCTGCAGGAGAGAAATCTTCATGAGTGGTGAACAGGGCTGTAGTTGTCACTCTGTCTCTCTCTCCCTTTCTATCACCCCTCTCAGTTTCTGTCTGTGTCTATCCAATTAATAAATAAAGATAATAAAAATTTAAAAAAGACAAGAGAAAGAGTATTGTTTCCCAGATTCCCCCTTTGATAGGAACACTACTCATTTTCTTTCTAACTTGCATTTCTCAGTGGTGTGTGTGTTATGATGTAAGTCCCTTATCAAAGTAAAAATTTCTTTCTTTCTTTCTTTCTTTCTTTCTTTCTTTCTTTTTTTAAAATTTTTTAAAATATTTATTTTATTTATTTATTCCCTTTTGTTGCCCTTGTTGTTTTATTGTTGTAGTTATTATTGTTGTTGTCGTTGTTGGATAGGACAGAGAGAAATGGAGAGAGGAGGGGAAGACAGAGAGGAGGAGAGAAAGATAGACACCTGCAGACCTGCTTCACTGCCTGTGAAGCGACTCCGCAGCAGGTGGGGAGCCGGGGTTCGAACCAGGATCCTTATGCCGCTTTCTTTCTTTTATTTTTATATTTATTTATTTGTAGTGCTGGAGTTTCAAACAGGTGCAACAGGTGCTCAAGGGTTCATTCTTCAACTTTTTAAAAAAATTTTAGATAGGAGGGGGGAGAGAGAGAGAGAGACCTAATCACTACTCTATCACCCATAGAACTTTGCCCAGTTGCCATGGTGCTCCCATGTGGTGCCAGGATTTGCACAAGGTAAAGCATGAGCACTACTAAGTGAACTGTCTCCCAGTTCAAAAACTAAAAACCATTACCCAGTTCAACATAAAGCAATCTCTACTTCTACTCTGGTATTGTATTCAGACTGTCTTTTTTTCCTGTTATCATAGAAGAATCACTTAAAATTTTTTAAATTTATTTAAAAAAATGTTATTTATTTGTTAGATAGAGTCTTTCAGAAACTGAGAGAGGATGGATAGAGAGGGAGAGAGACAGAGAGACACCTGCAGCCCTGCTTTACCACTCACAAAGCTTTCCCACAGCAAGTGGGGACCAGGGGCTTGAACCTGGGTCCTTGTGCACTATAATCTGTATGCTCAACCAGATGTGCCACCTCCCCTGCAGGGTATTATTAATCCTACCAGTTAAAACCCTCGCAACAGTTGCTAAGGAGGTTTCTACCTTCCCATCCCCCTTTTGCCTTTCTCTACCCCTTTCCTAGCCATTTCTGTTTCCAACTTGCCACTTCCAGGCCTGCCCTTTAAAAGCCTGGGCTCTCTGATCAATAAAAGTACTGCATTGTCTCGATGCCATGTGTTTGGTTCCTGAGTCTTCTCCCTCATAACTGAGTGAGTAGCAGCCCAGGCTGGCTGAGGTTGAGTTCTCTCCACCCAGAGAGTATGCGCCTGGGAAGAAGCACCCCCCCTTGGTAGGCCGGCAACTACAAAAACAAACAAACAAACAAACAAAAAACAAGGGAAACAAAAGGGGGAAATAAAAGCTGTGGTTTCCATTCCAATGGCAAGAAATCACTCCTTGTCCCCCTAGATGTTAAGGGCAGCTGGGACATGAAGTCTCTGCCTGGTCAGCCAAGTTCCAGCATCATGAGCAGGAATGTGGGTTTAAGCAGCCCCCTGACCATCTCCATGCTCCCTACAGTAAAGGTGGTGGGGGAACTTCACAGACTCACATTCACACCTGCTCCAAGTCTGAAGGACTAATCGCTACCAGCCCAGGTGAGCCGGAGACTACAGAGACTGGCATCTTCAGCCTTGAGTCAGTTGTTTTTGTTTTGTTTTGTTTTAGCTTCTTTCCAGCTGTCTGCTGTCTGTCTCTCTAACTTTAGAATAAGGTGTATAGTATAGTCTTTTTTAAATATTTATTTATTTATTCCCTTTTGTTGTCCTTGTTTTATTGTTGTAGTAGTTGTTGTTGTTATTGATGTCATTATTGGATAGGACAGAGAGAAATGGAGAGAGGATGGGAAGACAGAGAGGGGGAGAGAAAGATAGACACCTGCAGACCTGCTTCACTCCCCTGCAGGTGGGGAGCCGGGGGTTACACCAATCCTTATGCTTTGAGCCACCTGTGCTTAACCCGCTGCACTAATGCCTGACTCCCCTTTTTTTATCACTGCCATCACTAAAGGTTGTGTCCCTGACCCCACCCCCACAGATAACCACTATAGTTCTCCTATGGTCTCAGATAATAAGCTGACTCCCCGCCCCACATCCATATACTTGATTATCTATATTCCACATAGAGTGTACCCACTCTGTACTTGTTCTTCACCTCCTGACTTGCTTCATTGAACATCTTGTCCAATTCCATCCACTTTGTCCCAAAGGACACAATATCTTTTTTATGGCTGCATAGTACTCTATTGCATACATGTCTCATAACTTCTTTTTTTTTTTATCGGGTCATCTGTGGAAGGGCATTTTGGCTACTTCTAAGACTTTGCTATTGTGAATAAAGTCACTATGAATCTGGGGGTTCACATGTCCCTTCAATTCAGTGTTCTATCTTTTGGGTATAAGCATTGAATCATTTGCAAGGCACTTTAATACTTACTGTCTCATTTAGTCATGACTCCTGTGAGGAAGGTGAATTGCCCTTACTGTCCAGGTGAGGCGCTAGACCATAGTTCACAATGGGTCTCCAATGCATGCTCAATTTTATTTATTTTAAGGAGAGAGACTCAGAGGGAATGACACACAGAGAAGACTGCTCAGTTCTGGCTTATGGGTGATATTGCCTGAGAGGCCCAGGCATGAAAGACTTTTTTGTATCACCGTTATGCTGTGTCCCAATCCCATTGATTGATTTAAGATTGTCTTCTTTTTTTTTCTTGGGGGGGGGGGAGGGTAATTATCTTTACTTATTTAATGGATAGACACAGCCAGAAATCAAGAGGGAAGGAGAAGATAGAGAGGGAGAGAGACAGAGAGACACCTTTCTTTACCACCTGTGAAGTCTTCCCCCTGCAGGTCCTTAATCCTGGGTCCTTGGCACTGTAATGTGTGTGCTTAACCAGGTGTGCTACCACCCGGTTCCTTAAGACTGTTTTCTAACCTAAGCATTTAAAACTGTAAGTTTTCACTGAATTTTTTTTTGCATCCCACAACTTTTAATATGTTGTAGCTGCCTTATTTCATCCATCCTTAAGCTATTTCCTAATTTTCTGGTTGTATCATCCGTTAAGTAGAAGCTCATTGCCACACATCTCTAGTTGACTTCTACCTTAATTCTGATGTGGTTATACTAACATGTTAAGTATAATCACAGTGCTATAATATGCATTAATACTTGTTTTCTGGCCCAGTATAATTGCCTATAAAATGAATGTTTCTGTGTATTAGAAAAGAAGAGGGTGGGGGTAGATAGCATAAAGGTTATGTAAAAAGACTGTCGTGCCTGAGGCTCCAAAGTCCCAGGGTCAGTGCCCTGCACCACCATAAGCCAGAGCTGAGCAGGGCTCTGGAGAAAAAGAATTAAAGGAAGATACTCTGCTGGTTTGGATTTTGATGTTTTATGAATGTTAATTTGATAAAGTACCTGACTCAGATCTTCTACTTATTTACTGATTTTCTTTTTTAAAAATTTTATTTATAAAAAGGAAACACTGACAAAACTATAGGATAAGAGCGGTACAAGTCCACACAATTCCCACCACTGGAACTCTGTATCCCCTCCTCCCCCTCCCCTTCCTTCCCATCCCCTGATAGCTTTCCTATTCTTTATCCCTCTGGGAGTATGGACCCAAGGTCATTGTGGGATGCAGAAGGTGGAAGGTCTGGCTTCTGTAATTGCTTCCCCGCTGAACATGGGTGTTGGCAGGTGGATCCATACTCCCAGCCTGTCTCTCTCTTTCCCTAGTGGGGCAGGGCTCTGGGGAAGTGGGGCTCCAGGACACATTGGTGGGGTCATTTGCCCTGGGAAGTCTGGCTGGCATCATGGTAACATCTGGAACCTGGTGGCTGGAAAGAGAGTTAACATATAAACCCAAACAAACTGTTGACCAATCATGAACCTAAAGGCTATTTATGTGGGCTGTCAACTACTGAAAATATTGAAAGTATTAAAGTTTTGCATTTCTTCAAGTTTTGCTAGTCTTAGTTTTATGTATTTTTTTTTTTGAAACTCTGTCTTTGGCTGTATATGTCATGTAGGATTAAATCTTATAGAGAAATTGATTACTTTATTAGTAAAAGTGCTTCTCTTTGATGATAATCATTGTCTTAAAATTCAGATAAAATTTAGCTACTCAGTTTATTATCATTGTTTGCTTAATACACTTTTTTCTTTTCCAGACTCTAAGTGATTTGAATTTTTGTGTGCTTTAAAAAACATTTTATTTATTTCCTTTAACGACAGAGATACAAGTAGAAAGAGAGACCAGAGCACTGCTTACCTCTGGCTTGTGGTGGTGCTAGGGACTGAACCTAGGGCTTCCATTCATTGAGATGAGAAGTCAGTGGCATTGTTATTTTTATTCTCCTGAAGTTCATATATTTTGTTTGGTCTGTTTTGTCTTTATGATTTTATTTTTGTTACTTGTTTCCAGCAATTTTCTTATGATGCATTTTTTGCTTGGTTTTTGGTGATTTTTCTTTTCTGGCCTTTGTTGAATTTTTTGCATTGGTGGGCATAGAGTTTTCATTCATTTTGGAGGGAAAATGTGGCCAATATTCCTTTCAGTACTCTTTTTGGGAATAATAATGAAGTTTAGTTTGGGGTGGTTAACATTTAATGTCTGTCTTCCTAATTCACAACCAGGATTTGTCTTTACATTTTTCAAGCCTTATTTTGCATTTTTATGTTGCATTTAAAAGTTTTCTTCATATAGATATTATATATTTCTGTTTTTTTAAAAGATATTTTTGTATTTTTGTTTTTATTACTATTATAAATTGGGCCTCTTTGTTATAAGTGCTAAGTGGTTATTGCTTTTACATAAAAAGTCTACTAATTTATCTATATTAATTTTGTTCCAGCATACTGTATCCAACACACACACACACACGTATTTACTTATATTTGTCAATTGTACAGATTACTATCAGGAAATGCTGCTTTATTAAATTTACATCTTGCTAGCCATGATTTCCCAGTACTTGTTGTGTGTCTTTTATTTTTCTTCCATTTTTGATTATTTAAACTTACACATTTAAAAACCTTTTCATATTGTTCCACTATCTGTAGTCTGGGGATGTAAACTTCCCTTACTGTTTTGTCCATGGCCTATGATAACTCTTACTCATGTAAATGGAGAGAGAGAGATTTACCATAAGCTCATTTAAGTCAGTAGGTAGAACTTCCTTAAAGTCAGTGGGATTCTCTATTATTTGGTTCACATTGACCTCTGTAGGTGCATTATTTTTTTTCAAATCATTTTTGTGATTTAAAAATGACTAGCAAGATTGTAAGATAACAGGGGTATGGTTCCTCACAGTCCCCACCAGAGTTCTGTGTCCCATTCCCTCCATTGGAAGCTTCCCTATTCTTTACCCCTCTGGGAACATGGACCCAAATTCTCTATGGGGAGCAGAAGGTGGGAGTTCTGGCTTCTGTCATTGCTTCTCCACTGGACATGGGTGTTGGTGGGTGGATCCACACCCCCAGCCTGTTTCCGTCTTTCCCTAGTGGAGCAGGTCTCTGGGGAGGGGAGGTTCCAGGACACATGGGTTGAGGGCGTCTGCCCAGGGAGATCAGGATGGTGTCATGGTAGCACCTGCAACTTATTGGCTGATGAGTGATAAGATGTAAAGCAAATTGTTCAATAATCAGGAACCCAAAGGTGGGACTAAAGCAAATGAAACTAGAGGTCTTCTTGTGGGAAGAAGCTAGGAAGTCTTATTTTAGGTGTGCTCTAAGAGGCCCGTGACTTTAGTAGTTTTTTGCCTGGGCTTGATAGCTAACATGCAGCTGGATGAAAAGTATTGTCTAGAAAGATGGTGTCAAGTGTTGAGAATAGGGCTAGAAAGCTGGATTAAGTTTGAGAGTAGCTCCCAAACATGAGGACAGCACAAAATGCCATTATTAACTGTTTACCCCAGCAATGTGGTACATCCCAGGGCCCATATAGATTCCTATGTAGCACAGGAGCCTGTGTGACCTCTGTGTCTGTCAGTCTGAGCTCACAGTCCATAGTCACAGCTGGGAACAGTTGAGGCTGCACTCATTTCAGAACCCGTCTTCCTCGAGTGGCAGAGTGAGCTGAGCCTCCCTGCAGAGAGTGGGGCCTTCCCTGCCATCACTGCTCTCTGTACGTCCATTATTTCTCTTCTAATTCTCCTTCTTCTTCTTCTTCTTCTTCTTCTTCTTCTTCTTCTTCTTCTTCTTCTTCTTCTTCTTCTTCTTCTTCTTTTTCTTTTTCTCCTTCTTCTTCTTCTTCTTCTTCTTCTTCTTCATCTTCTTTTCTTTTCTCTTATTTTCTTTATTTATAAAAAGGAAACGCTGACAAAACCATAGGATAAGAGGGGTACAACTCCACACAATTCCCACCACCAGAACTCCATATCCCATCCCCTCCCCTAACAGCTTTCCTATTCTTTATCCCTCTGGGAGTATGGACCCAGGGATTCTTACATAATCTTGTGTGTTTGTTTGTTTGTGTGACACCAGAGCAGCCTGGTAACACGTGCCCTCTACTTTAAGCTATCTCTCAGTCCCTTTTGGATTCATATATGCCCTCTCTCTCTCTCTCTCTCTCTCTCTCTCTTTGGTTCTCATATGCTCTTTTTTTCCTCCTCTAACCTTCCTTAGTTATTGTTTGAAGACATTTTGACTAAACACCTACGTACAATACAATTCTGGAAATTAGATTTCTGGAAGTCTACTCTTTTTATACCCATAACATCAAGCAAATGGTCAGCTTCCTGCTGCCTCCTTGGCCATTGGGCAGAGTTTTCTAGCCCGTATTTCACAGAAAGATCAGCCTTTTAAAGCTTCTATTTATTCATCTTTGTTCAAGAAGTCAGTTTCTGTTTCTTATCACTTGCAGGCCTAATGTCCAAACTTTTCCATGGCTCTTAAAGTGAATCATGTTTTTAAAGGTTTACTTCTTTGTTTTATGAGAGAGAGAGAGAGAGATAATGAGAGAGAGAGGGAGAGGGAGACAGAGAGAGGGAGAGGAAGAGGGAGAGGGATAGGGGGAGAGGGAGAGAGAGAGAGAGAGAGATGGAGGGAAGACTACAGAGCATTATTCAGTCATTTGCAGTGCCAGGTCTAAACCTTGGGCCTCAGGCATGCAATTCCTGTGCTCTACTTACTAAGTCACCTCCACAATCACTTATACCTTTTCTTCTGTGCCAGCCTGGTTTCTAAAAGCCTCTGGACCATCTGAGTTCCAGCAGATGCTCAACTTTGGAGAAGCTGGTGTGTTTCAGCTTGTTCCCTGAGACCTGTGAATTTCCTTTTCTTAGTTTTGAGTGTGGTGAGGAAATTATGACAATAACGACGAAACCAGCAATAGCATCTTTGCTGTTGTGATAGTTTATCCAGAACTTACGTGGGCTTGGGTCACAATGTGAAGTTTTCAGTGTCAGATCCCTCTGTGGCACTGGTCAGCCTCTCCTGATGGCCCGTTGGGTCAGTCTGGCACATACATTTTCCCATCTCAGGTAGGATGCTTACACTCAGAATATCATGGCCCCAGGAAATGTAAGATTCCAGCTGTCCCTATTCACTCACGCACTTGGTAATTTCTCCCACGCCCTCCTTTCTACGATTTCTTACACAAAGTGTTTTTTGAACATGTATTTTGTGCCAGGAACTGAGCGTGTAATCTGACATATTGAACTTAATGAGTTGAGCTCAGTTCCCTCTGAGCTGTCATTCTCTGTAGCATGGGGCCAGGGGAACATTTGATGCACTGTAGTAAGCCCAAAAATTAAGAATAGGGGCGTGCATTTGTGGGGACATATTTAAAGTTTAGTGTGTGAGTATGAAACAGAAGTGACATGTGTGTGTGTGTGTGTGTGTGTGTGTGTTCGTTTTTGTTTCCTCACATAACTGGCTATTGGTTTGGGTGTGCTAATCGGCCCATCCACCTACCCTTTTACCCTCTATCTAGCTGAACTCCTGACTCAGCAGGCCTGGAGCGAGTCAGTAGGTCTCCATTATGTGCCTATTTGGTAGTTTCTGAAAGTGATTTTAATCTACAGTTGGCTTTGGAAGCTACTGACCTAAGTATACATACGACCTGGGTTAAGTCACTGATCTGACCCTCATCTGTTGGTGCCTCAACTGTATTTTCAAATACAAGCGAAGGAAGGAAATGTAGAGATTTATAGCAGGATGGCCGAGGGGTGGGCTGCTCTTGTGACGGTTGTTGTTCTAATAATCTAGTTACATAATCTCCCTGCTTTGAGAAGCTTAGAAAGTTGTGGATTTTTTTCCCCCCTTGGAGAAAAGTGTCAGTAAACTTGGGTGACCAGTAGATTCATTGTTGTACCATTTAGTACTGTGATCTGGCTTCCAAACATTAAGTAATTGCACTTGGTAGAGGAGCTTTTTTTCCAGTCAGCTGACCTGCCTGCACACACTGTGCCATGGTGCAGTTTGACTGAGGCTTGATGATTTGTAGAATCTGCCTTATGGCTTCCCGGTCACACCTCAGGAGCATGTGTGTGTGAGTAGATGTGGAGAGTCAACAGTCACGGCGAGTGAGTCTTGTTGGTAGAGAACTGCCAGGAGGTGCTCAGAGGCCAAGGTTCCAAATGTTTCTCATTACTTATCTTCAAAACAACCTCTCATCCTAAAACCCCAATTAGGGAGCAACACATGGCTTTGCAAGCCATGGTCGTAAATTCACCCAATGTACTGGGTTTTGTCTTGTTAGTGCGGTGCAGGAGCAGAAAATGCAGGCTCAGGAGCCAGCCATGCTGTGTTCAGATCCTGACTGCCACTGATGGGCTTTGTGACATTGTGCGAGTTCTTCGACCATTTTGTGCCTCAGTTTCCGCATCTGAAATGTGGAGACCTCAGAAAGCTTTTACACTGATTGACCAGCACTGGGGGCAGTGCCTGAAATGTGTTCTTTTTTTTTCATGTGGACCAAATTCAACATAAATTTTTTAAAATTTTTTATTTAGAAAGGATTAATTAACAAAACCATATGGTAGGAGGGGTACAATTCCACATAATTCTCACCACCCAATCTCCATTTCCCACCCCCTCCACTGATAGCTTTCCCATTCTGCCGCCGACCTCCCAACTGGGGGCTCAGCAGGCTGATCCAGGGAGAATGAGACTTATAGGTGGGAGGTGGATTCGGCGCGACAGACAACACTGAGACACATGAGTTTCAATGCTGCTGCAATCTTTTACTGATATAGAGATTCTTTTTATAATAGCATAACAAAGAAGCATAAATCAAAAGCTGGCCAAGTCAGTTGACCACAAAGTACGCAGGGTACATTTTTTATAAGTAACACAGACAGGAGGAACTGAAGGCATACAACTACCATCAAAACGAAAGCACAGCCATACTGTTCTTTCATGGGTTATTAACCACATCCCTTTGGTTTCAGACAAAAGTCAATTTATCAGTAAGAACTAAATGCTTTCACTGCTCTCATTTATCCAAAGGGCTATTCTTTCTCCTTCCAAGCACTGGACCTTAATACCCAGAATAGGGGAGGCACTAGTGGGAACACGGCGTCTTGCTCTGATCCTTATGCCAAGCACCCTTTCCTGTAATCTACCTAAGACAATATGCAGGTGCATTTCAGGGTTGCTATGTAACATGTTTCCTGGGAAAGCTAAAGGACCATTGTCTGTATGATTGAATGTAATATTTCTGAGAATAGTGCTCAGTCCTTGCTCAACCTGGATAGCCAAGTCATTGGGGCTTGAAGTGCTGGGATTTACTGTTGTAAGGGGCTTTTCATCCAGTGGGGTCCCATCTGGAATGTCCAGACTAGACTTGGGGGGTTCCACTGTAAGCGTCTCCGGAGTCTCCTGGACATTCCCTGGGTGGCCTGCATAAAGCATGATAAACAACAACAGTAAGCTTTCAGAAGCGAAACCAAGTCCACCTAGCCATCCAAGGCCTTTCCGCCAACCGGGAGACCCAGGGATCCGTCCACACAAATATCCAGGCTTCTGTCCACCACCTATCTTGGGTACGGTCTTCCGTACAGGAGCTTGTAAGGCCCCTGTCCGGTTCCCTAACCAGGTCACCCACACTGTTTTGTCACACCGCGGTCGTGGCCTGCCTATCTGGCCAGACAGGTGTGGCAGTTCCCGGTTTTTTGTTTTTAAGACGGAATTCCTCTGGGTCCCTCCGGGTGGTTTTGATGGCCAATAGGAGAGCTCTGAAAAGACAAGGAAACACCATGAAAACCACTATGATTATTATTAGGGCAACAGCTGCCACTATTGCATAATGCCACCAAGTGAAAGGATTGAGAGCAGAGACATTCTCATAGAGCTGCTGAGCTAGGGATTCGAATCCAAAATCATTTAAATGAGCAGTGCTGGTAGCAGTGATATAATCTTGCACCTCCTGAAAATCATGAGTTAAATCATTATCTTTCCAGATTCCTAGTAAATGTGCTTTTGTCTTATTCCAATTTTCTGTATCATTATATTTAGCTGGGGTGACACAAATGTACTTAAAGGAGACGTGACACTTTGTTGCCATTCTAGCTTTTATGTTAGCTACATCCTGCCCCAGGGCTATAACCACTTCCTCAAGAGCGTTGAGTTTTGCTTCTAACTTTTTATCTATAATATGCTGTTCAGCAAGTATTAAGGAAATGTTCCTATGCATGTCTCTGTTCTGATGACTGGCCATGCCTGAGGCCAGTCTTTTCCTGCTATACAGGTTTTATCTGCTCCTGTATCCAACAACCCTTTTATAAGTTTTCCCTGAATGTGTATTTCAAGAAACGGCCTTGCTGCAGTAATTTCCTGAGTCCATGCCACAACGTCAGAGGAGCCAAACTGCCCCTCTCTGGACTGCATCAAAATTGGATTGGGCAAATTTACATAGGGGAGCAATATGATCTGTGCAATCCTTTGTCCTTTTCTGATGATTACAGCCTCTCTCAGGGCTCTACACAAAATTTTTATATCATCCCGGGTATCTGCGTCTATCACTCCTGGTATGACTTCTACACCTTTGTCCTTTCCAGAGCTTCTGCCTAAAATCAACCCAAACAGCCCTGGTGGTAAGGAGCCCTTAACCCAAGTCTCTATTACCACTATTCCATCCAGGGGTGACAACACATAGTCCTTCTGTGCTGCGAGATCAAGCCCTGCACTACCCGGGGTGGCTCGAGGAAGGTCATGAATAGTTTTAGAGGGGGGCTCAATCTGTGTCCCTGTGTCTGGACATTCTGTCCCTTTTGGATCCTCTCTTGGCGTGGGGCTGAGAGGCAGCCCCTCAATTAGTTTTTTGTCTGTTTCCTTTAAAGTGGTCCCATCTTTGTGGAACTTTGACCTGCATTCATTTTTCCAATGTCTCCCTTTATTACATCGGGGACATATTCCTGGTGCCACACCCTTACTGGCCGACTCTCTGTTCTGGCCTTTATTGGGACATGCTGCTCTTTTATGACCAGGCTTACCGCAACCAAAGCAGTTCAGGTCTTTGTCTGACCGCCCACCCCCATAAGTAGTCTTGATAAATTTGGTAATGGGGGTACGATGCATTGCAGCTGCATATGCCATTCCCTGTACCACCGCAGGTGAGGCATCAGCACAGGCTCGTATGTAATCCTGTAGGGACCCTGTCCTACGTATGGGACGAATTAGGTCCCGACACAGCTGATTGGCATTTTCCCAAGCCAATTGCTTTAATAATATGGCTGTCCCTTCACTTTGGGGCATCATCCTATTTATGGCTTCTTCTAACCTAGCAATGAAACTCTGATAAGGTTCCTCAAGTGACTGCTGGATACCTGCTAAGGCAGTACCTGTTGTTCCCGCAGGTGGAATGGCTCTCCATGCCAAAACAGCATTTGTAGTGATTTCCTTCAATACCTGTTTTGGTATTTTTACTTGTGCCTGCTGTTTTATGAAGTCTCCTGTACCCAACATCATGTCCATTGTGGGAGATTTACCTCTCCTGCCTGATATGCTCTTTTTTACTGAGTCTTTACATCTTTCCTCATAATCAGTGCGCCACAAAACATAATCTCCTGGGCTAAGCACCGATCTGGCTGTTTGATGCCAATCACTCGGGGTCAGCCATTGGCTAGCCACCAAATCTACCAGTTGCAATGTAAACGGCGCGGACGGCCCTGAGGCTTTGACGGCCGCTTGCAACTCCTTTAAGGTTTTCAATGCCAATGGTTCCCATTCAGCTTCCCCTCCGTCCTCATCAAAATCAGGGGCAACAACAGGGAAACTGAAAGTAAGATCACCTGTCCTGCGAGCCTCCTGAACAGCAGCCTGAAACCCGACAGGAGGAAGTAGCTTCCTTCGTGGTTTAGGTACGGGTGGCTGTTTACTTTTTCTGGGTAATGGGACCATCGCCACCACCTCATGATCCCTCTCATCAGGATAATGCTGGTCATTATATTCCTGTTCTTCCTCAGCTAGATCATCCCAATCATCAAACACCTCAGTGTAAAGTGGCGCGGTGGGGTGCTTGCCCTTTTCTTCCTTTCCCAGAACCGTCCCGTACCTGTTTTCACCTTCTGAGTCAATTAGTGGCTGACCCTCTTCGAGGGACATTACTTCCTCTGCAAGGAGTTCCAAGTCTGACTTTTCTGTCAATGCGTCCCTGATTTGTAACCATATAGGAAACATCTGTTTGGGCACAGGAGTATCCTCATGCACAGTGGCATACCTTTTTAAGTCTTTCCCAAGTCTTTTCCAATCTGGGAGAGTCAATGTTCCCTCCTGTGGAAACCAGGGGGCCGCCTTCATCATATATTCATAAAATTCTGCGGCAGTGTCTTCTGACACTCGGAGCCCACGCTCTAACAGCATGTGCCGCAATACTGAGAGGAACATACGTTTTCCCTTTGATCCTGACAATCCCATACTGATAACGATTACCTGCCCTTAACCAAATACTTCTGGCGGGTCTGCAGCACCCTCCGGCAGGAAGCGATCCCCTCCTGACAATATACTCACCTGTCTTCAAGTCCCTGTTCAAGGCGCCAGGTGCCGCCGACCTCCCAACTGGGGGCTCAGCAGGCTGATCCAGGGAGAATGAGACTTATAGGTGGGAGGTGGATTCGGCGCGACAGACAACACTGAGACACATGAGTTTCAATGCTGCTGCAATCTTTTACTGATATAGAGATTCTTTTTATAATAGCATAACAAAGAAGCATAAATCAAAAGCTGGCCAAGTCAGTTGACCACAAAGTACGCAGGGTACATTTTTTATAAGTAACACAGACAGGAGGAACTGAAGGCATACAACTACCATCAAAACGAAAGCACAGCCATACTGTTCTTTCATGGGTTATTAACCACATCCCTTTGGTTTCAGACAAAAGTCAATTTATCAGTAAGAACTAAATGCTTTCACTGCTCTCATTTATCCAAAGGGCTATTCTTTCTCCTTCCAAGCACTGGACCTTAATACCCAGAATAGGGGAGGCACTAGTGGGAACACGGCGTCTTGCTCTGATCCTTATGCCAAGCACCCTTTCCTGTAATCTACCTAAGACAATATGCAGGTGCATTTCAGGGTTGCTATGTAACATGTTTCCTGGGAAAGCTAAAGGACCATTGTCTGTATGATTGAATGTAATATTTCTGAGAATAGTGCTCAGTCCTTGCTCAACCTGGATAGCCAAGTCATTGGGGCTTGAAGTGCTGGGATTTACTGTTGTAAGGGGCTTTTCATCCAGTGGGGTCCCATCTGGAATGTCCAGACTAGACTTGGGGGGTTCCACTGTAAGCGTCTCCGGAGTCTCCTGGACATTCCCTGGGTGGCCTGCATAAAGCATGATAAACAACAACAGTAAGCTTTCAGAAGCGAAACCAAGTCCACCTAGCCATCCAAGGCCTTTCCGCCAACCGGGAGACCCAGGGATCCGTCCACACAAATATCCAGGCTTCTGTCCACCACCTATCTTGGGTACGGTCTTCCGTACAGGAGCTTGTAAGGCCCCTGTCCGGTTCCCTAACCAGGTCACCCGCACTGTTTTGTCACACCGCGGTCGTGGCCTGCCTATCTGGCCAGACAGGTGTGGCACCATTCTCCATCCCTCTGGGAGCATGGACCCAGGGTCACTGTGGGTTGCAGAAGGTAGAAGATCTGGCTTCTGTAATTGCTTCCCCACTGAACATGGGCGATGACTGGTCAGTCCATACTCCCAGTCTGCCTCTCTCTTTCCCTAGTAGGGTGGGTCTCTGGGGAAGCAGAGCTCCAGGACACATTGGTGGCCAGCATCCTGATGACATCTGGAACCTGATGACTGAAAAGAGAGTTAACATATGAAGCCAAACAAATTGTTGAGCAATCATGGACCCAAAGCTTGTAATAGTGGAGAGAAAGTGTTAGGGGGGTACTCACTGAAAACTCTAGTGTACTTCTGCTTTCAGGTATATATTTTGCAGTAGTTTACGGATATGTGTGAACAGAAACTGGTGTATATCTAGGTTTTGGGACATTGTCTTTGTTAGAAAGTGAACCACCTGAGACGAAATTTGAGTATACTATGAAAGGAAAGGTCTCACCCGAGTAATGAAGTTGAAGGGTTGTCATTCCACACGTGAAGTCTCTGGACACAGTCTGAAGTGAAGCATGTTGAGGTGGCAATCATTGTGTTGGTTAGGTTGTGATCGGCAGATGCAATATTATTTGATATGGATTGGGAGAGGCATACTGGAAAGTGGGCCCTATCCAAAGGTTCCAGGACTGAGGGAAGTAGAGGCTCTATAGTGGAGATGTGAGGTTCCTTCTGTCTTAGGGTTCAAAAGGACAATCGATAGTTAATGTTATCATCACATTATTTGGTAATTGTGTTAACTTTGAAAAGTCCTTTTGTTAGGGTTTGCTGTACAGTACCCAGTATCTTATATATAGCTGTGCTATTGGTTGCTTCTGATCTACTTGGTCTAGGCTTTTGAGAGAGTCTGCATATCAGTTACACAGCCTATATATTGAAAAGATTCAGTTTGTGTTTTGAAAAACTTCAAGACATACAATTAACTTTCCCCCTCTCGTATTAATTAACTAGAGATTTATATGACTACATTTTAGTAGTAGTGTACATAAACACCATTCCTACCTCCAAAAGACTGTGACCCATCCCTCCCACCCACTCCCACCCAAAATGTGTTCTTATTCAAGAAGACCAAGAGTCTATTATTTGCTCCAAGATAAAAATGTCATCCACAGAGACAAATAGCAAAGAAAGGTGGAGTAAAAGTTGCAGACGCTACTAGGATTTCATCCTGACTTCCTTGGGCAAGCGACCTCTCCAATATGTCCTGGAACCTCACCTCTTCAGAGCCCTTCCCCACTAGGGAAAGAAACAGGCTAGGAGTATGGATCCACCTGCGAACGCTCATGTCCAGTGGGGAAGCAATTACAGAAGCCAGACCTTCCACCTTCTGCATCCCATAATGACCCTGAGTCCATACTCCCAGAGGGATAAAGAATAGGAAAGCTTCCAATGGAGAGGATGGGATATGGATGTCTGGTAGTGGAAACTGTGTGGAATTGAACCCGTTACCCAACAAATTTGTTAATCATTATTAAATCACTAATAATAATAATAATGATAATAAAAAGAAAGTTGGGTAAGCAACAGACTTACAAGAAAGATATCTGAGGGATGGAGTGGTCTTTATTGAAGCTTTTACTTGGTACCGCATGACTCTTCCACATGGAAATTCAGCCCTGTCTGTGGCAAAAATCATCTACAACCAGCTAAACTTAACTGGGCTGGACTGAGGACCCCGTATAGCAGGGTCATAGGGCCCTGACCACAGGACATTGGGACAAGCGGTTGATGGTACCTTTTCTCTATATCCACTTGGACTTCTCTGTTTTTTAAATCTCACCCTCACTTCTTTTTGGTCCTTCTCACTCTTAACTCTTCTTTTCTCCTTTCTCCCTCTCCTCCTTCTCCACAAGACCGGCCTTCACTTCATCAGCCTTACCTTTGAGTATTTCTCCTAGAGAAAGAATAAAGTCTGGTGAGAATGTTAGTCTCACTCATCCAATAAAGGGTCTTTGTGCTAATTTTGTTGTCTTCTTCCCAGAAGATGGTGGAACTTGCCTGAGAATGAGTCTCCTAGGTCCCAAACAAAAAAAAAAATGTCATCTTGGCTAGGATAGGGGTGACAAAGGCTGTTGTTGTTTGCATGTTTACTAGTCCCCTGGCAGTCTTTTCTTCCTCAGACTTTGCTCAGGGGTAGTTTTTGAAATCCAAACATGCCATGCTGGCTTCACTTTCTGTTAACTGTGACTCCTCAGTTAGAAGACCAAGGCAATTTGGCTTTTAATTAGGAGTTCAGACTTTCATGGAAAGTAAAAGTCTGAACTTCACCCACTCAAGTAGGAAGGCCTGAAGCTTCTTCACAGTCTGAGTGCCGGTAGCCAGCCCCCTCCCGTCTCCCATCCTCCTGTATCTCCAAACTCAGTGGCCAGTCACCTAACTCAAGTTGGACGTGCTAAGATTGACCCAGTCTGGAAAAGAGAAATTTCCCATGAGTGGTCATCCCACTTCTGGTTATCTTGTCCATCTCCAAAACTCTCTCCCTTTACACTGTCTGAACTGGAAGACGCTTTGAAAAGGGTTAAACCAGGAACAGCTGCTGGCTATGATAACATCACCCCAGAACTCATTCTTAACCTGGGCACCGCGGCAAAGAAGTGGCTCGCTTCATTCCTGTCCCACATCTTGGGATGTGATTCTATGCCCAAAGTTTGGCGTCGTGCGAAGATAATAGTGGTTTTGAAACCAAACAAAGACCCAACACTGGACGCCAGCTATAGACCAATTTCTCTCCTCTCCGTGTGTTACAAACTCCTTGAGAGGCTGCTTCTGTCACGTATTTCTCCTCTTACAGAGAAATTCCTATCACCCGCCCAAGCTGGTTTCCACCCAGGAAGATCTACCTGTGAACAAGCCCTGACCCTCTCAACTTACATTGAAAATGGATTCCAGAAGAATTTAAAGATGGGTGCTGTCTTTGTTGATCTCACAGCAACCTATGACACAGTCTGGCACCGTGGTCTCCTAGTCAAGATCTCAAGATGCCTGCCTTCATGGGTGGCCAACACTATACCTTTTTCTTCTCCAAAACAGAAGTTCCGGGTGCATCTGCAGTCTAGCAGATGGAGACTTGTCTCAAGTGGCCTCCCCCAGGGCTCTGTTCTGGCTCCTACGCTATTTTTTATCTACATCAGTGACCTTCCAGAAACTTCTTCAAGGAAGTTCATGTACGCCGATGACATCTGCTGTGCAACTCAGGCATCCAAGTTCGACATCGTTGAGGAAACACTCACGAAAGACATGTCTCTGATATCTGATTACTGTAAAAAATGGCGACTAATCCCTAGCACTGCAAAAACGGTATCATCTGTTTTCCATCTACACCATGCCTCAGCCTCGCGTGAGCTTAATGTGCAGCTTTGTGATACGAGAATCCGGCATGAAGCCCAGCCAGTCTATCTTGGCATTACTCTCGATCGCACTCTGTCATTTCACAAACATCTCATAAAAAGTGCAGCAAAGGTGGGCGCGAGGAATCACATCATTGCAAGAATGGCCAGCTCCTCATGGGGCGCGAGTGCTTCCACACTACAATCATCATCTCTGGCATTATGCTATTGCACTGCAGAATACTGTGCCCCAGTATGTTCCCTAGTCCCCATGTCCACTTGGTCGATTCCAAATTATATTCCTCCATGAGGATAATTTCTGGAACCATCTGTTCCATTCCGGTTCCATGGCTGCCAGTTCTTAGCAACATCGCCCCGCCAGATATTCGTCGGGATGCGGCATCATCTAAGTTCATTTCCCACGTCTACACTCGACCGGACCTGCCAATATACATGGATATCTTTGCCCACCCTGTCCAATGCTTGACGTCTCGTCACCCAATCTGGTCTCCTACGCCTACACTGAACTTCTCTGTTCCAGACTCTTGGAAACAGAGTTGGCAGTCAGCTGAGGTAAAGAACAAACACCTCATCACAGACCCCTGCAAGCGTCAACCCAGCTTTGACCTAGCACGTTATGATTGGGCCCTCCTCAATCGCTATTGAACAGGCCATGGCTGGTGGGCCGCTATGTTCCATCGCTGGGGAGCCAGAGACGACCCAAACTGCCCCTGCAGCTACAGACAGACTATGACCCACATAGTCAATGACTGCCACCTCTCCAGATTCAAAGGAGGTCTCTAAACTTTACATCAGGCTCAACCTGACGCTGTGGACTTGCTACGGAAGAAGGGCAAACGCTAGAAGAAGAAGAATTGTTGTCATTAACGTTGTTGTTGGGTAGGACAGAGAGAAATGGAGAGAGAAGGGGAAGGCAAAAGGGAGAGAAAGACAGACACCTGCTGACCTGCTTCCCCGCCTGTTTTCATTATTATTATTGTTGTCATTAACGTTGTTGTTGGGTAGGACAGAGAGAAATGGATAGAGGAGGGGAAGGCCAAAGGGAGAGAAAGGCAGACACCTGCTGACCTGCTTCCCAGCCTGTGATGTGACTCCCCTTCAGGTGGGGAGCAGGGGGCTTGAACGGGGATGCTCATGCAGGACCTTGTGCCACCTGCTCTTAACCTGCTGTGCTACCGCCTGCCACGCAATAAATAAAATATTAAAAATAAAAGGAAGGAAGATCTACGGGGGGGGGAGCAGGAGAGAGACACTGCAACCCTGTCTCAGCCCGTGAGATGGGGATGGGAGAAGGATGGACTGCGACCCAAGACACCATCTGATTAATTTTTCCATACACCCCTCCCCCCATCAGCTATGGTCATATTCCCTGACGTAGTATTCATGTGAACATGGCCCTTTTCTGTGCTAATTTCTTTCTTGCCTGCTTGCCTGCTTGCTTGCTTTATTATTACTAGAGCACTGCTCAGCTCTGGCTTATGGTGGTGTAAGGATTGAACCTGGGACTTCAGAGCCTCAGGCATGAGAGTCTCTTTGCATAACCATTGTGCTATCTACCCCCACCCTTCTGTGTAAGTCACAAAGAATTAGAAATATTTCTAAGACAGTTTACTCTTGTGTAATACTAGTACTAAATGTGGGAGGTCTGCACAGCTTTAGAAATTGTGGGCATAGACGGAAATATACCCTACTTTTAATTACTTTAATGGGGTAAAGAATTCTGCTGCAGTACTCATTTATTGACTCTAGATGGTGATCTAACACCACGTTACACTCTAACATCACATTCTAACAATAAAATGTTATTGAAATGCAGTTTAGAAATCTTAATATCCGACATCAAATTCTTATAATTACAATTATGTATCCAAATACCTCCTCTGTATAAAACAGGTAGGTGCACAGGTAAGGTCAGGACAAATTATGTCCTCAGGTTAACAAAGCTGGTCCAGGCAGAGTTCTGGTCAGGATGGGTCCTGATTCTGGTCTGGATGGGTCCTGGGTCTGGTCCTGAACTGTTCCGGTTCTGTTCCTAGTTGCTGGTTCCTTTCTTGGTCTGGTGGGGAATCTGCAGACACCTCCCTGACCTTTGGTATGTTGATTGCCAAGAGATATGCCGGATGGAGGCTTCTGAACGTACAGACTAGCAGGCAGTTCAAAGTTGCCATCTATGTTCGAATGTCTGTGGCTTTTATCCCTGGGATATGCTGGGGTGTGGATTAGTTAATTTCCATTCAATGAGAATTGGGGTCTTCCTGTCATGTAGGTCTAACTTTATCAGGCGATACAGATGTAGGGCCTGCCCTGCACAGGACTTTATCTTATGCTGGCCTGAAGGGGCATTTCAAAGAACTACAGGGGCCACATAAAGCTTGCTCTGAGCTGGACTTTATCTTACACCTGTGCAGGGCCACTTCAGGGCATTTATCCTGCATAGGACTTATCTATGCAGGCCTGCAGGACTTGGGGGCCAAGGTTCTAAGTTTTATCTTTCACTTTCCTTTGTCACTTAAAACTCAAGAGTATTTTAGCACTTTACTTTTAACAATGTTTCATCACTCAAATAAGCATTTTAACATTTCAAACTCAAAATAATATTCTCATACTGGAATATTCACTTTAACTCTAACAAACACTCTAAACTGAAACAACTTATCCTCATTATATGTCTTAAGTACACACTTATTGTTTCATGTACATATTGTTTCAAGTACATATTGTTTCATGTACACACTTTAGTATTATTCTAAGTTCACACGCTTTATAGATTAATATTATTCTAGTCTAAGTTTGGGCATGAATCACAGCACTAGGTTCACACTCCTTACATATTAATATTATTCTATTCTAAATTTGGGCATAAGTTACAACATATTTGTTCAGGAATCCGAGGTCTCAGCCCTTGTGTTGAAGGGGTCGTGTTTTCCTCATCTGGTATATGTAAGGGACACTTAACTGAATGCTTGAATATTCTGGTTTGTGACATTCCATCCCCTTGGTCCTGAGGGCCTAGAAGGCTCGAAAGGCCCGGTAGTCTAGAGAGAGCTTGAGAGAAAACTGGGCCATACCGTATACCAGCTCACTGTGCCTGCACTTACCTAAGGTGCAACATTTTACGTCCCCTCCAATATCTCTGAGCTATGAGTTGGTGAATACATTCCTCGATACAAGGTTTTAAGATCATATGAGCTTTATGTGGTTCTAATGTTTTGGGCTGATAGGCCTTGTCTGGTGGGGGGGTGTCTAGAGTACCAGTCTCCTTCCAGGAATGTGAATGTGCCCTTGGTTGCCTAATTAACATGTATAAAATAAATACTGTGTATATGATCCTTTATCTGTGTAACAGGCTCACAATCCTGCTGCCCAGGTTGCTGTCTATAGTAGAGCATCCCTGTGTACACGTTTCTTAAGATTTAATGGGTCATTCCCTATGAGATGGTGTGCTAGAGTGACCAACTGGTGTTCATCTTCTGGCCCTGGTTTTGAGTAAGTTTTCCAAAACATAATACTGTATTTATATGAACAAAATTGGCAACAAATTTCCTTATGAAAAATGTTTCTACAAAGTCTAGATTGGACATTGTATATATGAAACAAAACAGTAAGCCTTCAAAATGCATTGTGTAACAATTATAGAAAAACCAAAATTGATTACTCCGTGTTCCCAGATCACACTTCCGCTCGGAGTCCCACGGATGTTCCTTCCTGCCTTGCCTTCCAGACCTGATAGACATAGTCACAGCAACAGTGGCACACTGCAATGCAAACTCTGACTGTCATTGCTAGAATAACAATTACACAGGTGGTCCAAAACATCTGTTTCACCCAATACCACCAATCACAAATATGCATATACAGAAAATCAAGTTGCACAGCTCAGGCCAGAATATCCCAAAATGAGCATCTCTTAATAGCTGTACTAGTGGATCTGTGTATAAAGGTGTTGGGTTGTAATACTCCCACAGTTTCATGTGCATCATGGATCTTTACCTTGAGCAGCTATCCCTGTTTCTCTATTTTTCATTTATGTATACTTTTTAACTGTTTCTCTTTTCTTGTGGCAATACCCCATATTTCATTAGCAGTTTTAATAAAATGGTTGTAATTTTCCCAGTCTAATTCAAAGTCAAATAGTTTGGTCATATCAAAATACTTCTCTTCATAATGTAGAGTGGTGATCAGGGTGGTATTATGCACTGTGGCTTCTGAAGAATTGGTCAGTATATAACACCCCTTTGTCAAAGTATAAATAATGCTTACTTCTTCCAAGGAGGTTTTATTCTAATAAGTGCACACTAGTTGAGTGGGCACAGCTGTACATATTAAAAAGGTGCAATCGCCCAATTTTGTAAGCATTTTTGGCACGAGTGCGTTTGCTAAATTTGCGGTTGCCAATTTTACCTCGGGGAGGCCTTTCTGTGTACATAAGTTTGGTGTTAATTGCAGGCACTCCTCCACAGGTATATACATTGATGTGTTAGTAATATTCAGATCTGTGCACAAGAAATGGTCCACAGGTATAACCCATTCATTACTCCAGGGCTGAGGAACAACCTGGGTATGATCGGCTACATAAGTATTATCCAAGAATATTTGCAGCAAACTTGGTTTACCTATTCCATCTTCACACCAAGATTCACCCTCGGGGTTCAGTCTAGTTTGAAATTCTCTAGTCCTTCTCCCAATTCCAGTGGTAAAGAAAGTAGTTGTCTTTCTAGCTCCTGGAGTGTAGAAGTGTACATCTGACACATCACTACATTGTGATTCTCCACTATCAGTGACAATGTCCTATTGTATTCTTGTTGGTAAGTCCTCTCCAATGCCTTCATCTCAGTCTGCATGGTATTGATAATTATATGCATAGAATCCAGTGCTTTAGATAATGCATGGATGCCTCTGGATGAGTCCTTATTCAGTCTCTCCAAATTAGCTATGTCTGCTCTAAGGGGCTGCATTAGGGTGGCTGCAATACCACCTCCCAATATGCCTCCAACTATCATTCCAGCCATAAATGCTCCTGCTGCTAGGAACAGTAAAAATTTCCTTCCTGTCTGTTGTGGGGAGTATTGTAAGTTACTCCTAGGAATACTTTTGCCATACTTCCCAGGAGGAGTAAAGGCTGTAAGAGGAAAGGAAATCTGTATTGGCCTGACATGTGGTGTTAGTATCATAGTTAAAGGTAATTTCAGGTTGGGTACCTCCATGGGGGCTCTGGTTATCTTTGGGATTTCCTTTGGTGGAATTAACCATCCCCTAGGGTAATGAGCAGTCTTGAAATACATATATTCTGTGTCATTTCCTTTCTTATGGGTAACAGCTCCTCTATCCACTATACATGCTCTGTGGGTTAAGTTACAAGTCAGGACATTCATTGGTGTACATCCCATGATTGAGTGAATAGATTGGTCATATCCTGTTTGGGTTTCATTGCTGTCCAGTCAGACATATGCCATATTTGATGTTGCGCATTCCACCACCTCCCCCTGCTCCATTGCTTGAAGATGTGGTCTATTTACATAATCATTGTTTTGTCTGAGACCTGCCCTGCCTGCAGGGTGTTGACTTAATCCCCACTGGTTAGATGGAAGCTTGCTACATTCATGCTCTTTTTTTCCTCTCCACCCCCTATCCTGCACATTTCCTTTTCCAGCCTGGCAATTCCACTCTGGAAGGTATAAAGGCAGTTCTTTTCTGACCAATAATGGCAGAATTACATTGTGTTCCCTCTTAACCAAAAGTTCCTGGTTCCTCTCCCTCGTTGCTGAGTAAGCAGCAGCCTAGGTTGGTTCTGACCCAGTTCTCTCCAATCCAGAGAGCATGTGCCTGGGAAGAAACACCCTCAGGCTAGCCTGGCAATTTGAGGTCCTGACTCTGCCTCTTTAAGAGGTATTACGTGTGAAATATGGTGTCCAAAGTCTGTCTTTTTTTTTTTTTTGTAATTTTTATTTATTTATCTTCCCTTTTGTTGCCCTTGTTTTTTTTATTGTTTTTGTATTTATTGTTGTTGTAGTTGATGTCGTTGTTGTTGGATAGGACAGAGAGAAATGGAGAGAGGAGGGGAAGACAGAAAGGACGAGAGAAATACAGACACCTGAAGATCTGCTTCACCGCCTGTGAAGCGACTCCCCTGCAGGTGGGGAGCCGAGGGCTTGAACTGGAATCCTCATGCCGGTCCTTGTACTTAGCACCACCTGCGCTTAACCCGCTGCACTACAGCCTGGCTCCTCAGAGTCTGTCTTAATGAGAGGTAGTATATAATAGAAGTAATATGGTAGTTCTGTATGTTGTGTCTCATGGACTCCTTTCATGGTAAGTTTCCATGATTTACACCCTGTAGTGGTTTATTATCTACCTCCTTAATGTGATATCTAGGTCAGACTGAGCTATGATCTAGATCACATCCTGCTACTGTGAATTTAGTAAAGCCTAACACAGGTGTCTGATACTGTCTACTTTTCCATCCTGTGAAATTAAATGCTTGCCTTATATGGATGGAGTTATCCGGGAGAGCGAGATTTCTTTCCCGAATTCTATGGTCCCTTCCATGGTATTAATATCCCACGGTATTGGGAATTCTATCCTGTCAGTATTAATTCCAAAATCACAACCCTCAATCATAGTATAGGAGGGTATCCACCTTCTGGTAGAGGTATGGGTGTTATGAATCTGAAGATGATCTATAAAGGAAAATATCAAATTGTATGCTGTACTTTTGCTATCTTGTACAGGTCCCACCAGAAATTCTTTATATGTATGAATTAATTGTGTAGGCACCCCAGGTGACATTATATTAATATAATATATTGGGTGTTCAAAAAACTAATGGGATAGGTTTACCTATCATAAGCCAGAGGTTGTCAGATAGATAGTATAGGTGTAGTGTGCTGGAGGTGTTACGTAGGTGTGCTAACTTGTTAGTTTTCTAAAAGTTACTTAATAGAGATCCTGTGGTGATATTTATATCTCCAGTATGATTATAATAATTAATTGCCTTTCCCTTATGGTTATGTGGCCATTAATTGAAGAGCCATAAGGGTTTCTCTCTCTTGCCTTTATGGTACCCTGGTACAACACAACAAGTGTGGGTAGCTCCCTGTGGTGAAAAAGGTTGGTGGTTCCCACAGTAGAGGGGCCACCTTACTTAACATAATTAATACAAAGTTATGGTACCATCCTAGATACAATGGGCCTTTTAATCTATCATCAACCACTATGCTCCCACCCCTTTTTTAAAAATTTATTTAATTTATTTATTTCCTTTTGTTGCCCTTGTTGTTTTATTGTTATAGTTATTATTGTTGTCATTGTTGAGTAGGACAGAGAGAAATGGAGAGGGGAGGGGGAAGACAGAGAGAGGGAGAGAAAGATAGACACCTGCAGACCTGCTTCACCACTTATGAAGCGACCCCCCTGCAGGTGGGGAGCCAGGCCTCGAACCAGAATCCTTATGCAGGTCCTTGTGCTTAGCGCCACCTGTGCTTAACCAGCTGCGCTACAGCCCGACTCCCACTCCTACCCCTTTATAGAGAATAGTACACTAGAACCTAGGTTACACAGTGAGCATATACAGAAGATGGATTCTAGCTAGATAGTTTAACTTGAAACAAAACAAAACAAAACTCCTTGATTGAACAATGGAATAGATTTTGTGGAAAATGGGTTGCTCAATTTGTTTAAGGCCCCTAGAAACATAACAAGCTTGAACTTTCTATAAACCATTGTCTTCTGATGCATAGGGCCAAGAGAATGGCATAAAAGGTAAAATATTAATCTTAATCAATAGGACATTTGCCTAGCACACAGGTACAGGAAGAACAAAAGACACAGAAACAGTGATGTGGTCTCTAGGGCAGAAAGTGCCCCTGGAATGTAAACGTTCCACAAAGCAGGAGGTGTTCCCTACCTGTGCTGTTCTTACTTGGTGATTTTTGTTTCAATAATCAAAGCCTTGGTGATCTTTGTTTTAACAATCAATACCTTGGTGATTTTTGTTTGAATGATCTAAGCCTTATGAGACTATAAAAAGAAAGTTCTGCTTAAGTAAGACAGAGATGTCTGCTTGAGCTTGATTCAGCATCACCACATTCATCTCTCATTCTTCATTCTTCACCGATGCCCCTCCTCCTTCAGGCTAACCCTAATAACCTGCTGGGGCTGGCCCCTGGCAATAAATACTCTGACAGATAGATGCAATCTCATGCAAAATAGGGCCTGCTAGGTAAATAACAAACACAATAACTATAACTAACACTAGGATGTACCTTGTGCACATGCTCTTCTGCTATTTGGTCCAGTTTGGCCAACCTTAAGTCACCCTTGTCCTTAGTAATCCAAGCAGTGTTCCCTTGACCTTCTTTCACAATCTCAGCCTTTCCCAGTGATTGCATTTTCTTGTCCCTGTAGAGACAAGTGTCTGGTCTAATTAGTTGTTGGTCTGGGAGGTTCACATATTCTAAAATTGGTACTTGTCTGATTGCCTCTCGAATAGGGGAGTCCCTATAGAGTCTAGGCCTGTTGTTTAACTCAGAAAATGCCTTTACTATTGCTTCCTCAAGATTTTTATATTCACTGTTGGTTAATTTAGCTTTAATGAGCCCAGTCCATCTCTCTTCATAACCTGCTGCTATTGGGTTGTAAGCCATATGGATTTCCCATATGATACCTAAGTTCTGTGCCCATTGTTGGATCATGTTTCCAGTAAAGTGTGTTCCTTGAGATCAAGGAGCTAACTGTATGACAATTGGAATACCATATACTGATATCCAATTGCATAAAGTAAAAATACCAGATTTTGGGAGGGGCTATTGCCACTTCTTGCTAATCCTAGACCTGTTCATACATCCACTATTGTACAAGCATATCTGTCCCTGTACTGTTTTAGGGGTCCTATACAATCTATTTGTAGGGTATGGTTAAGATGTAATTTTATTGCAGTCTGTCCTGGGTATCTATAAGAAAATCTATTTGTTCTTTTGGACAATTCTTACAGGACCTGATAGCCAAGTGACTTTAGCATTCCTTTCTTTAAACCACTTGTGTGTTCCATGATTCCCGGGATGCCCTAAAAACTCATGAACTTCTAAGATTTCCTCTAGTGTGATGGGTCTAATCAGGGAGTCCCTTTTTAACTTTAATTTTGTTCCTGTGTTTTCTGTCACTCTCCATCCCCTGTCTATTTTTCCTATAAGAGCTGCTCATTTATCAACCTCATTATTATATTTAGTCTGTAAAGATTCATCTTTCTTATGAGGATCTACATGGTATACCTGAATTTTGATGTCTCTCCCAATCTGGTGTAGCTCCTTCCATGCTTCCTTACTCCAAATCGCCTTTCCATTGATTTTCCAATCTGTATGTTCCCATTTTCCTGACCTTAAGTCTATCTCATTCATTACACACCATGAGTCAGAGAACAAATGTAAATCCTTTCTCTCCTTCAAAGACTTTCAGGGAGCTAAAAGAGCTGCTATAACTTCTGCATTGTTGTGTGGCATGGGACGTGCCTTGATCAATAATGATCATCTTATCGGATGGTCGCAGTGCTGCCGCTTTCCATCTCACCATGTTATTTTGTGTGGTAGTGGAACCATCAGTGAACCAGAGAGGGGGAGTATTGTCCTGGTCCCCATCATTCAATAGGTACCAGTTTCTGGGGAGGGGAGGTGTGTGTGTGGGAGGAATATACCCGCCCCCCAGAGCTTGTTGTAACACCTGCTCAGACACTATGGGTACCATCTGTGGAGGTTAGAAACCAACTGTTACTTGTTAGAGACTTTTACACAGAAACCAACTGTTACTTGTTAGAGACTGTTACACTGAAACCAACTGTTACTTGTTAGAGACTGTTAAACTGAAACCAAAGGCTCCTTGTTACAGCCTTTAAACTGAAACCAACTGCTCTTGTTCCCTGTACTATAAAAAACAGAGAGCAAGAATGTTGTGCTCCTCAGTGCAGACTCTCCCCTTGTGTGGACAGGTGTCAGCCCCCCAATTAAGTGTGCGAATAAAGGCTCTTGCTGTTGCATGTAATTCTAGTCTTCCTTCTGTGAGATCCGGACTCTGTGCACAACACCATCCTCTTTGCTACCAGGGATACCAGGAAGAAACTCGAGAGATACCATTTCCATTGAAGTACTTTTCCTTCCATGGGTAGGCCAGTCCATGCCTCTGCCAGTGACTTGAGCAAATCTAATATGGGCAGGGTAGTTTGGAGTACTACCGGATTATTCCTCAAAATAGACTGGCACGTTCTCAAAGCTTCATAGACTGTCCATACATACTTTTCAAACAAGGAAAATTTGTTCTCTGACCATGGGAATCTTTTACAATAAAATCCTACGGGAGTTAGCCTGCTCTGTTCCCTAACAAATTTATTCCAGTTTCCCCAGCTGAGTTTATAGAATACACCAATGACTACTGTTTGACCTTTTTTAAATATCAGTGTGCTTCTTATATTCTATAAGTCACTTCTTCACTATGCCAAAGGCTTCTTCTTTTGGTTCTCCCCATTCAAAATATTCAGTTTTCTTAGTTATGTCATATAAAGGTTTAAGCTCCATTTGTAAGTGTGGTATATGGTTCCTGCAATACATGAATGTACCTACTATAGCTTGCTGGGTTTGAGACTTATTCTGTGGTGTTCATAGGGCTTTAATTTTGTCTATTGCAGCCTCGGGAATTTTAGGTCCCGTGTTTGACCAATGTACTCCTGAGAACTTTACACTTTTGGGAGTTGGGTGGTAGCATAATGGGTTAAGCGTACATGGCCCAAAGCACAAGGACTGGAGTAAGTGTCACGGTTCGAGCCCCTTGCTCTCCACCTGCAGGGGTGTTGCTTCACAAGCAGGTCTGTAGGTGTCTGTCTTTCCTCTTCTCTCTGTTCCCCTCTCTCCGTTTCTTTCCTATCCAACAACAATGACAACAGCAATAATAACTACAATGATAAAGAACAACAAGGGCAACAAAAGAGAAAATAAATAAATAGAGGATGAAAGAAAGAAAAAGGAACTCTACACTTTCAGCAGGGTTTGGACTTTAGCCTGATTAATATTCCATCCTTGTTGTCTCAGTTGTTTAACAGAGCCTGTGTCACAGTGTCCTTATTCTGCCGTATAATTAAAAGATCAGCTACATAAGAAAAAAATTCACATCTCTTTGGTAGCTATAATGTCTCCAGGCTCCATCTGAGTCTGGTCTTTGAGCTTTGCACCATGTGCACTTAACATGCTCCACTATCATCCAACTCCTGTTTTACTTGATTTTTGTGGATGCTTTTGCTGAAAAAAATTTAAAGGGTTGGATAGAGATGTCAGTCAAGTTTGTGGGCTTGGTAATGGCCCTAACAGGCAGGATAATTCACTACATGTTTCTATAACCTCTTCTGTTTCCATTACACAGCTAGGGTATTGTACCTTTTATTCACTACAGTATCTTCCATCTAGGGGACATACTGTCCAGGGAAGAGGCTGTGCTGCTAGATTTAAACAGAGTCTCAAGCTATTGCTGTGATTGACCTTCCATTTTCTGGTCTGAAAGACATTCAGGGAAAGAGGAAGAGATGGCAGTTTCTTGGGTAAGTGACTTGCCCCACATCAGATTCTGTTTCTTTTTCCTCTTGAATACTTTGTCCTTTAATTTATACATGTTTAATTTACTGTTTCTGTTTTGCACATCTTATTTCTGTATCTCTGTCTCTGTCTCTTTCTTTCAGCCAGGGCACTGCTCATCCTTGGCTTTCATGCCTGGCTTATATCCCTGGCTTATGGTCAGCGAATAGAACCCAGTACCTGAGAACCTCAGGCAGAAACTTTGTTATCTTCCCCTCTCTTCCATTTCTCTTTTCACTTTACTATTTTTTTCTTTTATTATTTAATTTTTTAAAGTCTCTTTTGATTTATTAAAATATTTATTTTCCCTTTTCTTGACTTTGTTTTAAAAATATTTATTCATTTCCTTTCTTTGCCCTTGTTTTTTGTAGTTATTTGTTTAAATTTTTTTCTTTTTTTAAAATTTATTTCTTTTTTAAAAATTTCTTTTATGTTTATTTACTTATTTTCCCTTTTGTCTTTTTTTAAAAGAATTTATTTATTTATTAATGAGAAAGATAGGAGGAGAGAGAGAAAGAACCAGACATCACTCTGGTACATGTGCTGCCAGGAATTGAGCTCAGGACCTCATGCTTGAGAGTCCAATGCTTTCTCCACTATACCACCTCCTGGACCACTAAATTTATTTCTTTATTGGGTAATTAATGTTTTACATTCAACAATAAATACAATAATTTGTACATGCAAAACATTCCCCAGTTTACCATTTAACAATACAACCCCAACTATGTCATTTATCATCCTTCATGGACCTGTATTCTCCCAACCTGAATTTTTAAATTATTTATTTATTTATTTTCCTGTTTGTTGCCCGTGTTTTTTATTCTTGCTGTTGTTATTGAATTTGTCATTGTTGGATAGGACAGAGAGAAATGCAGAGAGGGGGAGAGAAAGACAGACACCTGCAGACCTTCACCGCCTGCTTCACTCCCCTGCAAGTGGGCTAGAATCAGTATCCTTATGCCGGTCTTGCCCTTTGCGCCACCTGTGCTTAAACACTGCACTACTGCCTGACTCCTGTGAATGATTTTTAATTGCCCTGTGATTAAACATCTTACTGCGGTTATTTTTGTTACTCTACTGAGTTGTGTGAGAACATATACTGCTGATTATCCTTTTGATGTATATTATGTAAATATGTTTTCTTATTTTTATTACTGCATCTCTTTGTCTTGGTGATAGGTCTTATCATTATACCAAATATTTTCAGTTTGTTGTAGTCTCAGTGGTTCACTTCTCTATTTGTCTTTGATGTTGAGCTCAGGTCTCTGAATACAAGATTGAATTTGTGGTCCATTATGAGTCGCAATCAAACCCTGCTCACTTAACACTGTCTCCATTTACACAGTGGTGAACAAAAAGTGATTTGTCTTCTAGTTGAAAAATTAAAACGATTAGAGTTACCTAGTGAAAGAAAGTTCCTCAAGTTTTCACACATCACGTCTCTGTAGAGTTTCTTTTCTGAAGGATTCAATAGTGCCCACTCCTCTTGAGTGAATATCACAGTTACATCTTCATAGGTCACTGAGCCCTAAAATATGTGCAATGTGTTCATGGGAGAAAATGCAAGTGACAGCAGATTAGCCATTCAGTCTCTACTTTAGGAAGCCTGTGAAGGATTGTCTCATCTGCAAACATGTCTTTGGTGACGTGAAAACCAAATACCTGTTAATCATGGTCTAGAAGTTGGTACATTGATTAGAACACAGGTCTCTGCTGTGGACCACCACAGCAGATAAGCAGCAGGAGAGTCAGGGGTCTCGAAGGCAACCTCCCCGGTGGGTCAGGAGTTGGCGCAAGGGAGAACAGATAGACATCACACTCTATTGGAGGGCGAATCTGCACTCATTTTAATAGTGAAACTGCATTAGCTTTTATACTTTTTTCAGTTTACATTCAGGTTGCCTAAACAACTAGCTCATAAGGAAGTAGCAATAAACATCATAGTCTTGTGGCTTTGGCAGGCTATATGTTACTCCCCTATTTCTGTAAAGAATGGTACAATACTTAGTATAGCCCTGTTCTCAGGGGAGGTCATACCCAGAATTGTTTTTGACTTTTTTTTCATTTTTTAATTGATAGAGACAGTAAATTGAGAGAGAAGGGGGAGATAGAGAGGAAGAGAAACAGAGAGACACCTCCAGAACTACTTTAACACCTATAGAGTGACTACCCTGCAGATGGAGAACCAGGAGCTTGAACCAGGATCCTAACCGGTCCTTGCTCTTTGCACCACTTGTGCTTAAACTGCTGTGCTACTACCTGACTCCCTTAAGATCTTTTTATAATTTTGAATATTTGTGTTTTTTTTCAGTATATGTTTTTAGTGAAATCTATTGTTAATATCTGCTTTTTTGGCTCATTATGTAAAATAATGTCCTGCATCTTGATAATAGAATCAATTACAGTTTTATGTATTAAAATGTCATTAATTAATTGTTCATTATTTTTACAGTAATACAGCAGTGAAAATCTCTGAATGCAAAAAGTCAGAATGGTAAAAAAAATTTCAAGAATATGACGTACACAACAAATTATTCACTTATTCTATTCATCTTCAACAACATGAAAGAATTCACAGTAGAGAGAAACCCTATGAATGTAAACTATGTAGTAAAACATTTAGTTGTTCCAGTCATCTTCGGGCACATGAAAGAACTCACAGTGGAGAGAAACACTATGAATGTAAACTATGTAGTAAAACATTCAGGCAATACACTCATCTTCAGGTACATAAAAGAACTCACAGTGCAGAGAAGCCCTATGAATGTAAACTGTGCAGTAAAACATTCAGTGATTTTGGTACTCTTTCGAAACATAAAAGAATTCACAGTGGAGAGAAAACCTATGAATGTAAACTGTGTAGTAATACATTCAGGTGATCCAGTAATCGTCAGAGTCATGAACAAACTCACAGTGCAGAGAAACCCTAAGAATGTAAACAGTGTAGTAAAACATTCCGTTGTTCCGCTAGTCTTCAGGCACATCAAAGAATTCACAGTGGAGAGAAACCCTATGAATGTAAACAGTGTAGAACAACATTTGGTTGTTCCAGTAGTCTTCAGAGACATGAAAGTATTCACAGTGGAGAGAAGCCCTATGAATGTAAACTATGTAGTAAAACATTCAGGTTGTCCAGTAATCTTTGGGAACATGAAATAATTCACAGTGGAGAGAAACCCTATGAATGTAAAGAATGTAGTAAAACATTCAGTCGTTCTAGTAGTCTTCAAAAACATGAAAGAATTCACAGTGGAGAGAAACCCTATGAATGTAAACTATGTAGTAAAACATTCAGGCCATACAGTCATCTTCAGGGTCATGAATAAACTCATAGTGGAGAGAAACCCTATGAATGTGAACAATGTAGTAAAACATTTAGTTGTTCCAGTAGTCTTCAAAAACATGAAAGAATTCATAGTAGAGAGAAACCCTATGAATGTAAACAGTGTGGTAAAACTTTCAGTTGTTCAAGTCACCTTCAGAAACATGAAAGAACTCACAGTGCAGAGAAGCCATATGAATGTAAACAATGAAGTAAAGCATTCATGGAGTCTAGTTCTCTTCACTTACATGATAGAACTCAGAGTGGAGAGAAAGAAACCTCATGGATGTAAACAGTGTAGTCAAACATTCATTTAAGTCTATGTTCTTTGGAGACCAGAAGCATCTCACAGTGGAGAGAAACCCAGTGAAAGTAAACAGCAAAACATTGTCAACATGAAATAACGCAGAACGGAGAGTAATTTGTTAAGTGTAAGCAGTGTTGAAAACATTGTGTTATTCTGGTCCTCTATGTAGACATGAAAGAATTCACAGTGAAACAAAACCCCAAGAAAGTCATCAAGCTTTCCAATGTTCCACTAATTTTGAAACACATGAACATATTCACAATGGAAATCAATGTTTTTTTTTTTAACTTCCCTTTTGTTGCCCTTGTTGTTTTAGCGTTGTAGTTATTATTGTTGTTACTGATGTCATCGTTATTTGATAGGACAGAGAGAAATGGAGTGAGGAGGAGAAGATGGGGAGAGAAATATAAACACCTGCAGACCTGGTACTTGTGCATTGCACCACATATGCTTAACCTGCTGTACTACAATCCAACTCCCAGAAATCAGTCTTTTGAGCATAATCTGTACTATAGATTAGAGAGAGATGTAACTTGAGACAGGATGCAGAGGCTTGTGTTTCAATATAATAGCTCTCAGGTGTGAGTCTCTGCACTACATGGGCTAGAGATATGTTCTGTTTTATGGTCTCTGTATCTGTCCATCTTGTGTAAATATATAAGTAAATATATCTAAATAATTGTAGGGATTACAGTGCCATGTGAACCTGTACCTCTGAATATTCTATAAATGTAAGGAATATGAGTAAGTACTTTGATTCTTTATCCTTTTTTTGGTAATATTTATCTTATTCATTTATTCCGTTTTGTTGCCCTTGTTGTTTTATTGTTGTAATTATTATTATCATTGTTGTTGGATAGGACAGAAATGGAGCGAGGAGGGGGAAGACAGAGAGAAACATAGAGGCCTGCAGACTGCTTCACTGCTTGTGAAGCAGCAACTCCCCTGCAGGTGGGGAGCCAGGGCTCAAACCAGGATCCTTACGAAGGTCCTTGCACTTTTTGCCACCTATGCTTAATCTGCTGTGCCACAGCTCAACTCCCTCGATTCTTTATCTTAAAGTCTCATATACAAAAAAACCCACTTGGTACTGAGAACTTACTGATGTCAACAATGCTTAGATGTATTCAAATCAATAACAGTTTTTGCACATATAAAATCATTGGCATTAGAAAATCAATTCTTTCCAGTGTAGACATTCTAGAATGACCTTACAGACCTAGAAAGGAACTTGAACTAGTGAGAACAGTGAATGTAAAACAGTGGAATAATCATGGATGCTACAATATATGAATCTTTATTTTCTTTTTGCATAAATTGTATCTGTCTAGTTGAAAAGTACATATTCTCTCTAAATTTCTCATTTTATACTTTTTATTTAAAATATTTTAATTTTATTTGGTAAGACAAAGAAATTGACTGGGAGGTGGTAGTAAGGGAAAGAGAGCCACCTTCAGCACTGCCTCCCAGTCTGAAAGCTTGTGCCCTGCATGTGAACACTGGGTGCTTTTACCCATGTCCTACTTCATGGTATCTAATTTTGATTATCAGGTTGCAAGTTGTGAAACAGTGCTGCAGATGTCTTGCCCCCTCTCCCCTTTCTCTGTTGATTTTTGTCTATTCTATTCAAAAAAACAGTTTAAAATTATCTCCCGACAGATAAATGATTTAATAGCTAAAAATCATCAAATATTTAGATAAAAACATGCAGAACTCTCCTCCATATAGGTTTTTCAACATGTTCATCACTACAAACTTAGTTGCAAGGAAACCAAAAGCAAAAATAAATGAATACAGCTACATCAATTGAGAAGGTTATATGCAGCAAAGGGAGTCTACCATAACAGCTGCTTCCCACAGACTCTGAGAAAAAGTTTTGTCTTACATCAGAGTATTGATAAGCAAAATACATAAAGAATTCATCAATTCAAAAATTTATCCATTGGACAGGTGTAGATAGCACAGTGGTTATGCAAAGAAACTTATTCCTGAGGCTCTGATGTCCCAGGTTCAATCCCTCCCTGCACCACCATAAGTCAGAGCTAGACATTGCTATGGTGTTTCTCTGTTTCTGCATCTCTCAAAAATAAAAATATATATTTTTATGATTTATTTCTTTATTGGGGAATTAATGTTTTACATTCAACAGTAAATACAATAGTTTGTACATGCATAACATTCCCCAGTTTCCCATTTAACAATACAACCCCCACTATGTCATTCATCATCCTTCATGGACCTGTATTCTCCCCACCCACTCCCCCATCCCAGAGTCTTTTACTTTGGTGCAATACGCCAATTCCATTTCAGGTTCTACTTGTGTTTTCTTTTCTAATTTTGTTTTTTAACTTCTGCCTGAGAGTGAGATCATCCCATATTCATCCTTCTGTTTCTGACTTATTTCACTCAACATGATTTTTTCAAGGTCCATCCAAGATTGGCTGAAAACAGTGAAGTCACCATTTTTTACAGCTGAGTAGTATTCCATTGTGTATATAGACCACAACTTGCTCAGCCACTCATCTGTTGTTGGACACCTGGGTTGCTTCCAGGTTTTGGCTATTACAAATTGTGCTGCCAAGAACATATGTGTACACAGATATTTTTGGTTGGATGTGTTGGGTTCCCTGGGATATATCCCCAAGAGAGGAATTGCAGGGTCATAGGGTAGGCCCATTTCTAACATTCTGAGAGTTCTCCAGACTGTTCTCCACAGAGGTTGGACCAACTGACATTCCCACCAGCAGTGTAGGAGGGTTCCTTAGACCCCACACCCTCTCCAGAATTTGCTGCTGTTACCTTTTCTGATGTATGACATTCTCACAGGAGTGAAGTGGTATCTCATTGTTGTCTTTATTTGCATTTCTCTGACAATCAGAGACTTGGAGCATTTTTTCATGTATTTCTCGGCCTTTTGGATCTCTTCTGTGGTGAATATTCTGTCCAAGTCCTCCCCCCATTTTTGGATGAGGTTATTTGTTGTCTTGTTGTTGAGTCTGGCAAGCTCTTTATATATGTTGGTTATTAAACTCTTATCTGATGTATGACATGTAAAGATCTTCTCCCATTCTGTGAGGGGTCTCTTGGTTTGGGTAGTGGTTTCTTTTGCTGTGAAGAAGCTTTTTAATTTGATGTAGTCCCATAGGTTTATACTTGCCTTAGTCTTCTTTGTAATTGGATTCGTTTCATTGAAAATGTATTTAAAATTTATGCAGAAAAGAGTTCTTCCAATATTTTCCTCTAAGTATTTGATAGTTTGTGGTCTAACATCCAAGTCCTTGATCCACTTGGAATTTACTTTTGTGTTCAGTGAAATACAGTGATTCAGTTTCATTCTTCTGCATGTTTCAACCCATTGTTTCCAACACCATTTGTTGAAGAGACTCTGCTTTCCCCATGTAATAGTCTGGGCCCCTTTGTCAAAGATTAGATGTCCATAAGTGTGGGGCCTCATTTCTGGGCTCTCGATTCTATTCCACTGGTCATATTCCAGTACCAAGCAGTTTTGATGACAATGGCCCTATAATACAGTTTGAGATCTGGGAGTGTGATGCCTCCAGTTCTGTTCTTTTTTCTCAATATTGTTTTCGCAATTCTAGGTGTTTTTTGGTTCCAGATAAACATTTGTAGCATTTTTTCTATTCTCCTAAAAAACGTGCTTGGGATCTTGATGGGGATAGCATTAAATATGTAGATGGCTCTGGGTAATATATTCATTTTGATGATGTTAATTCTTCCAAGCCATGAACATGGAATATCTTTCCACTTCTTTGTGTCTTTTTCAATTTCTTTGAGTAGTGACTCATAATTTTCAGTATACAAGTCTTTCACTTCCTTGGTTAGATTTACTCCTAGATATTTTGTTGTTTTTGTTGCTATAGTAAAGGGAATTGATTTCTGGATTTCAATTTCTTCTTTTTTTAAATTTATTTATTTATTCTTTTTGTTGCCCTTGTTTTTTTTGTTGTTGTTGTAGTAGTTATTATTGATGTCATTGTTGTTGGATAGGACAGAGAGAAATGGAGAGAGGAGGGGAAGACAGAGAGGGGGAGAGAAAGACAGACACCTGCATACCTGCTTCACTGCCTGTGAAGCGACTCCCCTGCAGGTGGGGAGCCGGGGACTTGAACCGGGATCCTTCCGCTGGTCCTTGTGCTTAGCGCCACCTGTGCTTAACCCGCTGCGCTACTGCCCGACTCTCTTCAATTTCTTCTAACTTAGTGTTTGCATAGAGGAATGCCACTGACTTTTGAATGTTAATTTTATAGCCTGACACATTACTGTATTGCCTGATGATTTCCAAAAGCTTCTTGCTAGATTCCTTAGGTTTTTCCATGTATACTATCATGTCATCTGCAAATAAGGAGAGTTTGACTTCTTCTCTTCCAATCTGTATTCCTTTAATTCCTTGCTCCTGCCTGATTACTATGGCAAGAACTTGCAACACTATGTTGAATAGTAATGGTGATAGTGGGCAGCCCTGTCTAGTACCTGATCTGAGGGGAAATGCTTCCAGTTTTTCACCATTGAGTATGATGTTGGCTGTAGGTTTGCTATATATAGACCCACTATCTTCAGGAATTTTCCATCTATTCCCATTTTTTTGTAGTGTTTTGATCATAAAGGGATGTTGTATTTTGTCAAAGGCTTTCTCTGCATCTATTGATATGACCATGTGGTTTTTGGTCTTGCTTTTGTTGATGTGGTGGATCACATTGATTGATTTATGTATATTAAACCAACCTTGCATGCCTGGGATAAACCCCACTTGGTCATGATGAACAATCTTTTTGATACACTGCTGTATCTGGTTGGCTAGAATTTTGTTCAATATTTTCGCATCTATGTTCATCAGAGATATTGGTCTGTAGTTTCCTTTTTTGGTTGTGTCCCTGTCTGATTTTGGTATCAGGGTGATGTTGGCTTCATAGAAGCTGGCAGGGAGTATTCCAGTGTCTTCAATCTTCTGGAAGACTTTTAAAAGTAGAGGTATTAGTTCTTCTTGGAAGGTTTTGTAGAATTCATTTGTAAAACCAGCTGGTCCAGGACTTTTATTCTTGGGAAGGTTTTTGATAACTGTTTCAATTTCATTAGCTGTGATGGGCCTGTTCATGTTATCCACTTCCTCTTGACTTAGTTTTGGAAGTTGGTAGGTATCAAGGAAATCGTCCATTTCTTCCAAGTTCTCTAGCTATTGTTGTTCATAGAAGCCTCGCATGATATGTTGAATTTCTGCGGTGTCTGTTGTGATATCTCCTGTTTCATTTACTATCCGATTTATTTGGGTCTTCTCCCTTTTTTGTTTTGTGAGTCTGGCTAAAGGTTTGTTGATTTTGTTTACTCTTTCGAAGAACCAACATTTACTTTTGTTGATCTTTTGTATGGTTTTCCTATTCTCAATGTTATTTATTTCTGCCCTAACTTTAGTGATTTCTGTCCTTCTGGTTGCTTTAGCATTCCTTTGTTGTTTTTCTTCTAGGTCTTTAAGATGTGCAATCAGACTGTTTATTTGTGCCTTTTCTTGTTTCCTAATGTGTGCTTGTATAGCTATGAACTTCCCTCTTAGGTCTGCTTTCGCTGGGTCCCAAATATTCTGATAGCTTGTGTCTTCATTTTCATTGAACTCTCGAAACATTTTGATTTCTTCCTTGATTTCCTCTTTGACCCAGAAGGTGTTAAGAAGTGTACTGTTGAGCTTCCACATTTTGAGACTGTTACTAATCTTTTGTTGATTGTTAAGTGTTAGTTTAATTCCACTGTGGTCTGAGAAGATGCTTGGGATGATTTCAATGCTCTTGAATTGGCTGATGCTGTTTTTGTGGCCTAACATATGGTCTATCCTTGAGAATGATCCATGTGGATTTGAGTAAAATGTGTATTCCAGTTTCTTGGGATGAATGACTCTGAAAATGTCCAATAGTTCTAGTTTATCTATCTCTTCATTTAGCTCCCTTATGTCTTTACTGATTTTCTGCCTGGATGATCTGTCAAGTTGAGAGAGTGGGGTGTTGAAGTCCCCTACTATGATTGTGTTACTGTTAATATATTGCTGTAGCTCTTTCTGTAGAAGTTTGATGTATTTAGATGGCTTCTCATTGGGTGCATAGATGTTAATAATTGTTAAGTCCTCTTGATTGACTGATGCTCTGAGCATTAAGTAGTGTCCATTCCTATCTTTTTTAATCTAATCTATTTTAAAGTCTATCATGTCAGATATGAGAATGGCTGTTCCTGCACTTTTTTGTGTGCCATTGGCTTGTATGATAGTTTTCCATCCTTTCACTTTAAGTCTGTGTTTGTCTTGTTGAGTTAGGTGGGTTTCCTGTAGACAGCATATTGTTGGGTTGTGTTTTCTGACCCATCTTCCTACTCTGTGTCTTTTAATAGGTGAATTCAGGCCATTGACATTTATTGATATCAAAGATTGAAGATATTTTAACGCCATTCTTGTAGAGTTTTAGAGTGTTTTGATATATGTTCTATTTGTGGTAGTCTGGTTGTTTATAGGAGACCTTTCCGAACTTCTTTCAGGGCAGGCTTGGTGACAGTTGCTTCCTTCAACTGTTGCTTGTCTGAGAAGGTTTTGATGCCTCCATCTAGTCTGAATGACAGCTTAGCAGGATATAGTATTCTTGGCTGAAAACCTTTCTCATTGAGCACTCGATAGATATCTTGCCATTCTCTTCTGGCCTGTAGTGTTTGTATGGAGAAGTCTGCTGCTAATTTTATGGGTTTTCCTTTGTAGGTGACTCTTTGTTTTTCTCTTGCAGCCTTGAGGATCCTTTCTTTATCCTTATTCCTTTCCATTCTAAGTATGACATGTCTTGGTGTCTTTAGGTCTGGGTTAATTCTGTTTGGGACCCTCTGGGCTTCTTGAATCTTTGTGTCTTTGATGTTGTCTAGACTAGAGAAGTTTTCAGCTATTATGGCCTGGAGAATGCTTTCTTCCTCTCCTTCTCTTTCTTCCTCTGGTATGCCAATAATGCGTACATTGTTTCTTTTGAAGTAATCCCATAGGACTCTGTTGTTGTTTTCAGCATCTCTTAATCTCTTACTTCTTTTTTAGTTTTGTCTAATTCATCTTCAATCTTGCTAATTCTGTCTTCAGCCTCATAGATTCTATTCTCTCTGCCCTCTACTGCTTTCTGGAGTTCATCTATTTTGTTGCCCTGCTCTGATACTGTTTTAGCTTGTTCAGCTAGTTGCATTCTTAGCTCAGCGATTTCAGCTTTCAGCTCTCTAATAACCATGAGATAATTAGAATTTTCTTCCATATTCTCATTTGTTGTTCCTGCATTTCTGATTACAATTTTTTCAAATTCTTTACTCACTCCTGTTATTATTTCCTTAGCTAATGTTTGGATGTTGAACTCGTTGTTTTGTGCTTCACCCTCTGGAGGACTTTTAGCTGGAGTCTTGTCCTGCTTTGAGTCTCCAATATTTTTTTCTTGTTGTTTTAACCATTTTATATATTATGTTATGAGTTCCCTTTATCAGTACTTTTCAAATTATTGATCACTATTGCCTGGATTGACTTGTGTCTAAGAAAGTTAATTAAAGGGTTTACAGTGGTGGAAGTTAACAGTTTTTTCTATCCCTGAGTTGGAGCTCAGTTGTCTAAAAGCCTCTCTTTTTTTTCTTCCCCGTAGGCTATGGGAGCGTGAGGGCTTTTAAACTATCTATAGGCTTCTCAGCTTAATCACTGACTCCTGACCAAGAGATAAATCAGGGTGTGGCAGAGATAACCCAGTGGTTATGCAAAGAGACTTTCACAGCCCCTCAGCTATGCCACCGAGGTATAGGTCTTCTCCTGAGTTTCCTGGTTAGATCTCTGTCCCCTGGTGTCCCTCCCTGCCACTGCTCCAGACTCTGAGGGTAGTAGCAATGGAGACTCAGAGTTGCACTTGGTGAGTCTCTGGGGAGTCCTCTCCTCCCTTAAGCTGTCCCCTTGTTGGTGGAGCAAACTGGAGTTGATGTCTCAAGTGATAAACTGCTGAATTGTTAGTAGTCACTTAATCTCTCCTTAGGCTCCTCTCTCCTCTGTCACCAGCCACATGTATTTGTACTCACGGGTGATTTACTGGGTTCCTGTGGTCATTCTAGTCCTGTCTTGTTTCGGTCCTGGGTGGTTTCCTTTGGTATTCCTAGTTGATCTGGGAGAGGAGAGGAGAGTAGAGAAAATGATCTGCTGCTCATAGCTCCGCTTCCGGGAAGTCAAATCCAAATAAAATATTTTTTAAAAAAGATAAATAATCCCTTCAAAAATAGGAGGAATATATGGCCAGAATATTCTCAAGAGATCCACAGGCACAGTAGACATCTGAAAATATTCTCAAAGTCACTGTTTATCAGGGGCCCGCCTCAATCGCTATCAAACAGGCCATGGCCGGTGCACCGCTATGTTCCATCACTGGGGAGCCAGAGTCGACCCGAACTGCCCCTGTGGCTACAGACAGACTATGACCCACATAGTCAACGACTGCCACCTCTCCAGATTCAAAGGAGGTCTCGAAACTTTACATCAGGCTCAACCAGACGCTGTTGACTGGCTACGGAAGAAGGGCAAACGCTAGAAGAAGAAGAAGGGAAGGTAAATAAAACCAACAATGTGAGATTGTCATGCTTTAGAAGAGACAGAAACACTAAATGTTGAAAAAGCTACTGGGTGGTCCAGGAAGTGATTTTATCCAAAACCTACCTTCTATCCCACCTCCTGTGCCCTGAATTTAAAGTTCTTTATATAAAAGGAACACTAGGGAGTTGGGCGGTAGTGCAGCAGGTTAAGCACAGGTGGCGCAAATGCGAGGACTGGCATAAGGATCCGGGTGCGAGCCCCCAGCTCCCCACCTTCAGGGACGTCTCTTCACAGGTAGTGAAGGTCGTCTGCACGTGTCTTATCATTCTCTTCCCCCTTTCTGGCTTCCCCTCCTCTCTGTTTCTCTGTCCTATGCAACAACAACAATAAAACAACAAGGACAACAAAAAGGAATAAATATTTTTAAAAATAAGGAAACACTGACAAAAGCATAGTATAAGATAACTCCGGGAGTCTGGCGGTAGTGCAGCAGGTTAAGCACACGTGGCGGAAAGTGCAAGGACCAGAGTAAGGATCCCGGTTCAAGCCCCCAGCTCGCCACCTGCAGGGGAGTCACTTCACAGGCGGTGAAGCAGGTCTGCAGGTGTCTGTCTTTCTCTCCCCCTCTTTGTCTTCCCCTCCTCTCTCCATTTATCTCTGTCCTATCTAACAACAGTGACATCAATAACAACAATAATAACTACAACAATGGAACAACAAGGGCAACAAAAGGGAAAAATAAATAAATATTTAAAAAAGAAGGTAATTCCACACATTTCCCACCACCAGAACTCTGTGTCTCATCCTTCCGCTGATAGCTTTCCTATTCTATAACCCTCTGGGAGTATGTACCTATAGTCATTATAGTGTGTGTGCAGAAGATAGAAGATGTGGCTTCTGGAATTGCTTCCCTGGTGAACATGGGCATTGACATGTCGATCCACACTCCCTGCCTGTCTCTTTTTTTTTCTTTCTTTCTCTCTCTTTTTTATAAATTTTTTATTTAAGAAAGGATTAATGAACAAAAACATAAGGTAGGAGGGGTACAACTCCACACAATTCTTTCTTTCTCTTTTAAAGAACTGTTTTATTAATACAAAGATAGACTCACAAACCACAAAGTGTCAAGTTTAAATAGGTCATTCATAGCAAAAAAGGCAGCAATTCAAGGTCCAGGGATGACAGAATGCTTGAAGGAGACTGGAACATATCAGATTCCCACAGTGGGCTGGGCATCTTCACAAGGGAAAGGGGACCCAGGTTCAGCAGACTGTAAAGTTACTTGTCCTCTAGAATCATGAGGGGCACACCTCTCAAGGGCAGGTATGCAATCTGATGTTCTTCAAGCAGGTTGAAGCTCTCAAAATCTAGAGGATTAAAGGGAGAGAACTTTCCTATTTTTGGATAGCTGTCCTCTGAGACAGGAGCAGAGCTCTTTGCTTTAACAGACTTTTCCATTAATTCTTGGGCAGAGAAAGTTTTCTGTCTCTGTATAAGGGGTCTATTAGTCTGCATAGACTTTCATGTGGTTCTGTTTACATTCTGCCCATGAGCTCAGTGGTCTTGTGTATTCTGCTGCCCCTTCCCTGAACCCTCTCTTCCAGTTTTTCCCTGTGTGAACAAAAAAGTCACAGGTAATGGGATTGTTGTTCCTCACACTGTGCAGTAACTGGACAAGGCTCTCTTCTGCTGATGCATTTCACAGACTGTTCTTCTCTCCTCCAATGCAGGATAGGTAGCTCCCCGAGGATAAGCGGCATCTTCTCATCCAGGCCCCAGGGCTGAGCTCCATCTAGCAGTTCCTGGCATGTCTGCAGGAGCGGGTTGTGCCCTTAAGCTTTCTGGGCTGCCTTAGCAATGACCCGCTCGCAGTCTCTTCCACACAGCTCTGCTAGCCTAGGCCCCTGACGCGGGAGACTGGGGAACCTTGGGGGTCTCTTGTCACCTTCCAATGGTTGACTTAGAGTCCAGCAGACACTAAGTCACTTCCCACACACCACACCCTTGTGGGTTTGTGTGAGTCTTACTGTAGTCCCAGTCTGACGTCAGCCATGTGGGAATTATGTCCCAAAGTCCAGTATCCACACCTTGAGCTGTTCCCACCTCTTTGACACTTGGAGTGTTGTGTGTGCAGAGGACGGCCCAGGAATATGCCATCAGAATCTGGAAGAAATTCAGGTCCAGTACCTACTTCAACACAAGGACAGTTGAAGCCCAGAGAGGTCATGTGACTTCTTCAAATTCTCCTAAATTGGCCCACACATGCCAGCATTATTATTTATTTATTTTAATTTTTAAAATATTTAACATTTTTCTTTTTGTTGCCCTTGTAGTTTTTTATTGATGTTGTAGTTACTGTTATTATGTCATCGTTGTTAGATCGGACAGAAAGACCTGGAGAGAGAAGGGGAGCACAATAAGGGGGAGAGAAAGATAGACACCTGCAGACCTGATTCACCGCCTGTGAAGCAACTCTCCTGCAGGTGGGTATCCGGGGGCTCGAGCCGTGATTTTCACGCTGGTCCTTGTGCTTTGCGCCACGTATGCTTTACCTGCTGCACTTCTGCCCGACTGACTGCCAGAGGATCATTTGTTTACACATAATTATCTGTATTTATGTATTGCATAGAGGTGTCCAGAAAGCGACAGGGTGGGAAAAAGAGAGGAAGAGAGAGACCTGAAGCTCTGCTTCACTACTTGTGAAGCTTTTTTCCTGCATGTGGGGACTGGGGACTCAAACTCTGGTTTGTTCACTACAATGTTTGTTTTCTACCTGGTGCGCAACGACCCAGCCCCCACATGCTTCAGGATTATCTTGTCCAATGTGGTGGATGGGTCCCTCCATAAGACCAACCTTGAAGCTCTAGGATACAGTCAGTGTGTGTGTGTGTATATGTGTTTGTGTAGGGGGTGCACAGCACTTCAGGCACTATGGGGTTGTCAGTGTCACTATTACTTAGAAAGGAGTCTCTTGAGCTAAAGGAGGAAGGAGACACAGACCTCTTCACCTCTGAGTAACAAATCTTTGGAGGACTTTGAGGATGGGAGCTCTTCTGGTGAGTGACCGTGGAATGAGAGGGGATCCAGGCAGATGACCAGGACACGATCTGGGGCAGGAATTTGGCTCTGTCCTTGCACAGTACTGAAGCCCTTCTACCCTGGAGGGACCTCGACCATCTGGTGAAGATCCCACCTCTGGTCAATAAGGCTATTCCTCTTTTCCATCTCTCTGCTGGCAGTTGACATCTACTATCTTTCTTTTTTCTTTCTTAATTTATTAGGAGGATTAATTATTTATAGTCTGGTTGTCTTGCACCAAAGTAAAAGACTGTTCCATGGATTGAATTCAGAACATCATGGTTTTTCTTTTTAATTTTTAAAATTATCTTTCTTTCTTTCTTTATTGGATAGAGACAGCCAGAAATTGAGAGGGAAGGGGGTCAGAGAGGAAGAGAGACACCTGAAGCACTGCTTCACTGCTCGTGAAGTTTTCCCCTGCAGGCGGGTACCAGGGACTCGAACCTGGGTCCTTGCTCACTGTACCATATGCGTTCAACCAGGCACGCCACTACCCAGCCCCAGAACCTCATGTTTTAATGGCCCAATTTTTATCTACTGCACTACCTCCCAGACCAAAATTTTTTCTAATCTTAAATAGAAGGCAATGCTTAATGTCACTGACTTGATGGCATCTAAGCCTACTCTTACTCTTCAGTCTCATCTTTCATTTTCCTTTCATATCAAAGCCCTGAGTTGAGTGAAGCACTCATATTACTTCCCTGAATGAAGCTTTTTCTCTCTAACTCCTTTGGCTTCATGCTCCCCACTCCTCACTCCCTAAAAATCTCTCAGTCAAGATGAGTTCATTCGTTGACTAAGCAAGTTCAGGCAATAGGGGCCTAATTATGAAAACAAAGGTTCACTGTCTACAACCATGATTGTTGCTCCCCTACACGCTATCAAAGATTTCCCTCCACAGAACACAGCTCTGTTGTAAATTAACTTAAATAATGGGTTTGGGGGTTGGGGCTGCTTGTGGCTGCTGCTGAGGTGCATAAAAGGATTCATGGCAGAAGCTGGGAACTGGTTTAAACAATACAAGGTTTACTAGGGTGAAATAGGTGAAAGGCAAAATACCCTCATCATCAAGGCATACGTTAAGCATACATTAGGTCTGTAACATCTGGATATAGTTATCAAAAGGTTAGTCCCATAAGATAAACAATTATAATCTCTGGGAAAGGTTGCTCATGGCTATAGAGGGTTCTAGAAGTTTGCCAGCTAGCAGATTCACATGTGTTCAGTTCCCAAGAGAAGTAGACATTGCGGATGGATGCTTGGAGCACCTCCACTGAGATGCATCTGACCTGGAGAAGAAGCCTCAGCCTAAGAGACTCACATGCTCAAAGTCCCTTGCTTTTATACATTCCCTTCTCTGAAGCACCTCCTGAGGCTGAGGTCCTTTGTGTGCTAATAGCCCCAAACTCCTGCTGGGGTCACCATTCTCTCTCTTTTTTCTTTGCCCTACAGGATTGTTGCTGGGGCTCCGTGACTGCACTAGGAATCCACTGCTCCTGGAAGCCATTTTTCCCTCTTGTTACCCTTGTTTATATTGCTATAGTTGTTGGATAAAACAGAGAATGGAGAGAGAAGGGGAAAACGGGAAGAGAAAGACAGACATCTGCAGACCTGCTTCACCGCTTGTGAGGTGAACACTGTACAAGTGGGGAGCCGGGGACTGGCACCAGGATCCTTAGTCCAGTCCTTACTCTTGGCTCCACTGCATTACCACCCCAAGCCCCTCTCCTCTCCTTTAAAATGAAACTGTCTTCAACTTGGATGCCATCAACACTCCTCTCAACAGCCTCTCAGTACCCCCATTAACTAGTCAAATTGCCTCACATTTGACTGAGCTGAGGCCACTTACTGGGCTTCCCCACTGCCTGTCTCGTCTGGCATGGCTGACTCCCCACCTACCCTGCTGCCCAGCCTAAACAATGCTGGGTGTGGTAGACATCAAAGAAAACAGACCCCACAGCTCTATTCTCTTACTTCCTTCATCTCCCCCCATGCATATGCAGCTGTCCTTGAGACTCCACAGAAAAGGCTCCGACAGGTTACTTCACACCAATAACTCTAAAAGCCTGATCACATAGCAGATCTTAGTCACCACCTTCTCTACCTCTATTTCTAACTCAGGGACAGTGGAGAAATGGATATATCAACTAGGGCAAAGTAAACAGACTGTGATTAATCATAAGGAGAGCTATTTACCTGCACTGTGCTTTTGATTGCTTTTTTTTCTTTTTTTTAAAAATTTATTTAAGAAAGGAGACATTAAAATCATAGGATGGGGGATTACAACTCCACACAATTCCCACCACCCAATCTCCATATCCAATCCCCTCCTCCAATAGCTTTCCCATTCTCTATCCCTCTGGGAGCATGGACCCAGGGTCATTGTGAGTTGTAGTAGGTGGTGTTGTTTTCGCCAGGGCTGGCTTCATGGGTGGGTAAAAGATACCAGAAACACATGGCTGAGCTGAGAATGCAGTTTAATCTTTATTCACGAGCGGGCAATGTGCTCTTCTATCTTTCTCCTCTGGTGGCGGCGGAATGGAACTCAGGAAGTACATAGGATGGGGGGTGGGGAGAAGGGAGAAGCGTGAAACTAGCAAGGGCTAAACCACAATCTCCCTGAGGCAGGGGGGAGTGAGACCAAACCAATGTAAAGCATACCAACAAGGTGGATGTCTTGCTTCTGTAATTGCTTCCCGGCTGAACATGGACATTGACTGGTCAATCCATACTCCCAGTCTGCCTCTCTCTTTCCCTAGAAAGGGTGAGTCTCTGGGGGAAGCTGAGCTCCAGGACGCATTGGTGGGGTCTTCAGTCCAGGGAAGCCTGGTCGGCATCCTGTTGGCATCTGGAACCTGGTGTCTGAAAAGAGAGTTAACATACAAATCCAAACAAAGTGTTGAAGAATCATGGACCCAAAGGTTGGAATAGTGGAGATCAAGTGTTGTGGGGTTTGATTGTTTTCTTACCAAAACTATGCTCAGTTCTGAGTTATAGTGACTTTGAGGACTGAAACATGTTACACTGAGTCTCAAGCATGAACTTTAGTTGTATAACTGCTATGCTAACTCACTGACCCCAAACATGCCCCAGACACATGGTTTCACTTCAAAATTGTTTTGAATATGGGCCCCAGATCAAATTGATGGGGTTTACAGTTGACAATATTTATACACCTTTCCTATATTTGGGAGCTACTCTTCCCTGATTCAGCTTTCTAGCTCTTTTTCCAGCCATGACATCATCTCCTCAGACAATAACTTGGGACCACCTTCATGTCAGATGTCAGGTTCAGAAAAAAACAAAACCTAGTATAATTGTGGGCCCTTTGGAATATAACAAAAATAGGCCTACTAACTAGCTACACAATGGAGACCTCCAAATCTTCATCCTCATGATTCCAGCCTTTAGGTTCATAATTAGTCAACAATTTGTTTGGCTTTATATGTCAACTCTTCTCAGCCACCAGGTTCCATATGATGCCATAATGCCAACAAGGTTTTCCAGGGCAGAGGAACCTACCAGTGAGTCCTGCAGCCCCACCTCCCCAGAACCCTGCCCCACTAGGGAAAGAGAGAGACAGGCTGGGAGTATGGATCCACCTATCAACGCCCATATTCAGCAGGGAGCAATTCCAGAAGCCAGGCCTCCACTTTCTGCATCCCACAACTTGGGTCCATACTCCCAGAGAGATAAAGACTAGGAAAGCTGTCAAGGGAGGGGATGGGATACAGAGTTCTGGGGTGGGAATTGTGTGTAGTTGTTTTTCCTATGTTTTTTTAGTGTTTATTTTTTAGAAATAAATTTTTAAAAAAATTTTCAGGGGCAGGGGTCTCCAGAAAATTGGGGCTTGCCTGATCCGGGGATGTCGCGTCCACCCTTGCCTGCAAGAATCACGCAACGCCGAGTTCTTCTTCAAGCAGTTTATTCGGGAACCTTGAACAGCAAAAAGCCCCGCTATAACCTAACCTCCAAGTTATATACTCATGGGTCAGCCAATCCCAAGGGCACACGTGGCAGCTGCTCATAGGCACACGATTGCTGAAGCAAGCGCGCTCTCAGTCTCAGACCATTTATGGAGTTGTTTACTTCTCCCTGTGGTCTGGAGGTTAGAGGAGGCTGGCGCCATCTTGGGGCGCGGCACATGGCTCTCCACAGTTCCCCCTTTTTGTTTTAACAATGTAGCAGGTGAGTGTAGAGGTCCAATCCCAGAAAGGAGGGGATATTATCATAGTCCTCGCCTAAGCAATCAAGCTTCGCCAGTGCTAGACCCATCCCATGCCGTTTTTTTCTGGGGCAGGAGATAAGGAAATTATTGGGTTAGGGAGCAGCACAACCTGCATGCTTTGGACATGCACTCCTTGAGACGGCATTACGCCCTCAAGTGCAGTGCTTTGCCTCGCACCCTGAGCGTTTCATATCAGGCTTTTAAGGCCGCCAGCCAAGCTTGGGGGGAGTGGCCATCCTTGATTGCTGTGAAGGCCTGTGCAATCAGCGTGACTTCACGCCTCTGTGTGATCCTAATTTTGCAAATACACCACAGGCCCATCAGGGAGGCGAGAACCAAGAGCACAGTTAAGCATCCCAAGCCCGCCCACTCTTTCAAACTGATTGATTGATCCAGGAGGTCAACCCCGCCACCATGGAAGCATCCACCCGCGTTGAGTTGACTGCCACGATGGCACTTCGCAGTTGTCGCATCAGGGTATCGAAACTCCCAGACCAGTTTCCTAAGAGCCCGGCATCATGCCGTATCGGCATCGGCCTTGGAAACACGGACAGGATTCCCCAGCGAGGCTCCGTCATCACCGGCATCACCACCACAGTCATCAGGAGCATCTGGTGTATTCTTTGGTGGTGGGGCATTTTGGACCTTTCTCACCAGTCGTTCGGGTACCCACACCGGGTCCGGTTTGTCCTGTGGAAAAACACAAACAGAGCCTCGTGCCCATGTCAGCATGGGATCAGGCCCATGCCATGTGCCTGTTAATATGTCCTTCCATTTTGCCATGCCTCTCTGTGGGCCATGGGGCATATGATGTCTTTCCGCCGCAGAGTGGCCATTAATATCCAAATTTAAAAAATTAAATTTGTAAATAAGGCTAGGGATAGTCTTTCCTTAGGGGTGCGGCCGTGGCCTATTCCCCCTTTTTGTTTTAACAGACATTCCTTGAGGGTGCGATGAGCACGTTCCACAATGCCTTGACCCTGAGGATTATAGGGCAGGCCATGGGTTAAGCAGACTCCCATTTGTTGGCAGGAGACAAAAGACCGAGCAGTGTAGGCAGGGCCATTGTCTGTTTTCAAAATTTGAGGCATACCCCATGCAGCCCATGCCTCTAGGCAATGGGTGATCACATTGCAAGCCTTTTCGCCACTCAATGGGGTGGCCATGATAACACCAGAGCAGGTGTCTACAGAGACATGTAGATACTTAAGCGTGCCAAATTCAGAAAAGTGTGTGACATCCATTTGCCATAGGACGCCAGGGCGCAAGCCCTGAGGGTTAATTCCAACGCTTGGTGGATGCTGGAAAGTCACACACTGAGGGCAACCCAGAACCACCTGACGAGCGTCCGCACAGGGCAAATTAAATTTTTTCTGTAGGGTTTTAGCATTTACATGAAAAAGTTCATGAAAACGTCTGGCCCGTTCCATTGATGGAGCCATCAAGAGGACAACCTGTCTTGCCAATTTATCTACAATGTTATTACCCTCGCTCAAGGGGCCAGGCAATCCAGTGTGTGCTCGAATGTGTTGAATATAAAAGCGCTGTGTGCGGTGCCAAATCAGATCTTGTAGTTCTTTTAACAGCACACACACTGTGCTGGATCTTTTTATAGGTCCAGCGGCCTCTAGAACCTTGACTGCATTAACCACATAAGCAGAGTCAGATATCAAATTAAAGGGAAAATGGCATCTCTTAAAAACTTCAATCACAATTTGCAACTCTACTATTTGAGGAGAGCCTGGTTGGAAATGACACCTAACTGGTTCTTGGTGTTCTATTATGTAAGCTCCACATCCTGTCTTAGAGCCGTCTGTGAAAATGTTAGGCGCTGAAGACAGAGGCCTCACTGCAGTAATCTTAGGGAAAATCACGGGGTGCTCCTTAAAGAAGCTCACGAGAGGATGTTTGGGATAGTGATTATCAATTTCTCTGGGATAGCCGCATCTCAAGATGGCCCACTCATCCAAAGCTCCACACAGGGTCTGTACCTGGTAGCTAGAATAAGGGACCACTAATGTGGTTGGTAAGATGCCAAAAAACTGTATACATTGCTGAATCCCGGTCAGGGCCAGATCAGCTACTGCTGAAGGATACTATTGTATGGATTTAGCAGGAGAAATTCTTGAATGAATCCAAAGCAATGGACCCTCTTGCCACAGCAGCCCCGTGGGCTGTGACAAGGTAGCTAAAATGCATAAAGTCAGGGGCTTGTTGGCATCCCAACGTTTCAAGAAGGCTCCCTGAAGGGATCTTTCTACCTTCTCTAGGACCAGCCTAGCCTCTGGCGTCAATACTCTTGGGGAGTTCAGGGCGGAATCCCCTATCAAGACATCATACAGGGGTTTCAGCTCATGATTTGGAAGCTTCAAGTAACTCCTCACCCAATTAATATTCCCTAACAATTTTTGAAAGTCATTCAGAGTACGTAAGCCATCCTTCCTCAATTCCAGCTTCTGGGGCACTACCTTCATAGGTTTAATGCATGCTCCTAAGTAGTTTACCACCTCACCTCTCTGCACCTTTTCAGGGGCAATATACAGCCCTTTTCCTTTTAAAATCTGAACTAATTACTCATACGCTTGATCAAGTAAAGTTTCAGTTTTTTCAGCAAGTAGAATATCATCCATATAATGAATACATTTTAAGGTAGGATATTTCTTCCTGAGGGGAGCAATCGTCTCACTAACAAACAGCTGGCACATGGTTGGACTATTCGCCATACCCTGGGGCAGCACAACCCATTCGAATCTCTGGTCGGGTTCTTCATGATTGCAGGATGGTACGGTAAAGGCGAATCTTTCCGTGTCCCTCTCACTTAATGGGATAGAGAAAAAACAATCCTTGATATCTATGACTATTATGGGCCATCTCTCAGGCAGGGCCGTTAGCAATGGAAGTCCCCGCTGTACTGGCCCCATGATCTGCATTTGGCAGTTGATTGCCTGCAGATCATGTAACAGTCTCCATTTTCCTGACTTTTTCTTAATCACAAATATAGGAGTATTCCAGGGGGACACAGAAGGTTTGATATGTTTCAAGGCAAGTTGCTCTGCAACCAGCTCTCTGGTCGCTTCTAATTTTTCAGGGGAAAGAGGCCACTGAGGAACCCACACTGGATCCTCTGTTTTCCAAGAGATGGGAATACCTGTGTCCGCAGTGGCCCCTAGGAAAAACCCAGACCTGATCTTCCTGAGTGCGGTCGAGCCGCAACAGGGGACTTACGTCCCTGTAGGTGCTTCCCCAGGCCAAAGCCAGGGACACAACCCATTCTTTTCATCTGAGTTTGAGCTGCCATGGAGTATTCATTATTTAATTTAAAATCCATCTCTTTAAGCAAGTCCCTCCCCCATAACGAGATGGGTAGCTCCAAAACATACGGCTGCATCAAGCCACAATGGCCTTCCTATCTTTCCATTTTAGCTGTCTAGCACTCATGTCTGGAGTCCTTGCATAATCCAGGCCTTGCAGGGTTTGAGAGGAAGTTTGCACAGGCCATCCTGTTGGCCAGTCTTTGGCGGCCACAATACTTCTGTCAGCCCCAGTATCAAGAAGCCCCTGAATGTTTTTTCCTTCAACTTCTAATACCATCAATGGTCTTTGTTCTAAATCCAGAGATAGGAATGTCAAGTCTGTGCCGGAGGAGCCAAAACCTCGACCCCCCCCCCCCCCCGTTCAACTGTCTTAGCCGCGAAGAGATCATGTAAGCTGGGTAAGATAAGCAATTGGGCGATCTTGTCTCCCGGGGAAATGGCTACAATTCCCTGGGGAGAGGACACCATAATCTTAACAACCCCGGTGAAGTCGGAGTCTATAACCCCAGGGTGAATAAGAAGTCCTCGCAATGCTGAAGAGGATCTGCCCAAAAGTAAGCCTACTGTGCCTGGCTCAAGGGGTCCTGTAAAGTCGGTTGTTACAAGCTGGACCCCCATCTGAGGAGTTAAGACGAGTCGGGAGGTGGAACAGAAGTCCAATCCTGCTGTGCCCGCAGTGGCTCTCCGTGGTTCCCCAGAGGGCGAAAGCTGGGCCACCTTTCCTGACTGATCTCCCTGTCACGACTCTCTACGGCCCCATATATTTGTGGGCCCTGGGGACGGGGGCCCCTCTGGCCGTTTTTTGGACAGGCTCCTCCATATCTCTGACTCAGGGGTTGTCCGTTAATGTCCTTAACGGAGCGGCATTCATTAGTCCAATGGTTCCCCTTTTTACATCTAGGGCAGAGGCCGGGCTGTCTCATTCTAGCACTTCCTCCTGTTCTGCCTTTCTCAGGGCACTGCTTCTTAATATGTCCCATCTTGCCACATTTGAAACAAGCCCCAGTGTTACTGCTTTTCCTTCCTTCAAGTTGGACAACCGCAGTGGCAAGTCCCGCATTAGTCAAAGGGCCTCCAATCTCTCTGCAAACTTTCAACCACCACTCAATTCCTTTGCTCTTATGTGGTGTGATAGCCGCTCTGCATTCTTTGGTACATTGCTCATATACCAGCTGTTTAATAAGAGGCATAGCTGTGTCTGGGTCCCCAAAGATTCTGCCCGCCACCTCAACTATGCGGGCCACAAAATCTGAAAAAGGCTCCGTGGGTCCCTGCAGAATTTTTGTTAAGTTGCCGCTAACTTGTCCCCTATTTGGAAGGGCCTTCCATGCTCTTATGGCGCAGAGATTCACCTGCTCATATACTTGTGGAGGGTACCCAGTCTGCTGGCCTACAAACCTGCCTAGTCCTAGGAGCATGTCTCGGTCCCAGGCAGGTTGACCTGCGCGTGCATTAACCACCACTTGCTCGGTTGCAAAATCAATCCAGAATGCTCTCCAATCTAGATATTGTCCTGGGCTGAGACAAGCACGAACTAAGCCTTGCCAATCAGCCGGTGTCATGCAAAGCCTATTGAGAGATTCCACTTGAGCAAGAATGAAGGATGCACTAACCCCATAAACCTTCACAGATTCTGCCAGGGACTTAACTACTTTGAAATCCAAGGGCTCCTCATACCGGTTCCCTTGGAGATCTTGAAACACCGGATAGACAAGTTGCATCTCCGTCCTAACCAGGGCTCATAGCCCTGGGCAAAAGGAACGGCTTGGCCCTCCAGTCCCCAAGGGTTGGACGGTTGTCACGCCCTCAGGATAAGGGGGCGGAGCCGAGGGCAAGGCTGAGGCATAGCCCCCTCCCAGTTCTCTGTCCTTCAGTTTTTTTGGTGCCTTATCCCTCTCTTTCCTTTTCCTTCTTTCTCTTAAAGTAGCCTCTTCCAGTCTCTCCACTAAGGCCTGCATGTCCTCCCCCTCCTCCTCCTCTGATTCCGAGGAGGAGGGGAGTGTTTCCAGCTCCTCTAGATCAGGGTATAAAGATTTCCCTTTCTCTCCTCCTTTCTTATTTCCGCTTTCTCAGAGCGTTCCTCCTGTAGCATTTCCAAGGCGTTCCGCCCCTTTTCAACGGCCTCACAGCACTTCTGATCCTCAAGGCAACTGCGCACTAATTTCCATATGGGCCTTACTCCTGCTTTCAGGTCATCCTGCTCCCAAGCAAAGTCTAGGTCCTTTCCTAACTTCTCCCAGCAAGAGACAGTCAAGCTCCCTGAGGCTGCGAACCAGGGGGCGACTATGTCACACTCACTCAAGAATCTTTCAAGTGTGGACTTCTTGATTTTTAATTTCTTGGATAGAAGTAGCTCCTGCAGAGCCAAAAAAATTGGATGGGACTGGGAAGTCCCCATGATAACTTCCTCCCAAAAATTATGTGGCTGCTAGCCCACTTTGTACTCCCCGTTCGCTACCCGGGGGGACTTTTACTTTCCGTTCACTTGACCCACGAACGTACTCCCGCTCGCTCTTTATCTACAGAGACGAGCCCCGCTAGCCGCCTCACCACAGGCCTTATTGTCCCACTTTACCCTGGGAACTTACCAGTGCACTGCCCCGACTGCCAAAGTTCTGAACCCCGTTTCGGATGATTTCCCGTATGGGCCACCACTTGTCGCGTCCACCCTTGCCTGCAAGGATCACGCAACGCCGAGTTCTTCTTCAAGCAGTTTATTCGGGAACCTTGAACAGCAAAAAGCCCCGCTATAACTGAACCTCCAACTTATATACTCATGGGTCAGCCAATCCCAAGGGCACACGTGGCAGCTGCTCATAGGCACACGATCGCGGAAGCAAGCGCGCTCTCAGTCTCAGACCATTTATGGAGTTGTTTACTTCTCCCTGTGGTCTGGAGGGTAGAGGAGGCTGGCGCCATCTTGGGGCGCGGCACATGGCTCTCCACACGGGGACTCATGTGTTGTTGGCTTTTTCATTGTTTTATGTTTCTGAGAGGTTGAGAGAGGAGGAATTCTATTGGGATAACCTGAGGGTGTTTCTTCCCAGGAATGTGCTCTGTGGGTTGGAGAGAACTCGACCAGAGCCAACCTGGGCTGCTGCTTACTCAGCAATGCTGGAGAGGAACCAGGAACCCATGCCAGGCTAGTGTTGTGGGAGAGACTCTGGGTCTTGGAGTGGGAACACAATGCAATGTTTATTGATTAGAAAAAACTGCCTTTTATATCTTCTGGTCCAGGACTTTTATTTTTGGGGAGATTTTTGATAACTGTTTCAATTTCATTAGCTGTGATGGGCCTGTTCATGTTATCCACTTCCTCTTGAATTAGTTTTGGAAGTTGGTAGATATCTAGGAAATCGTCCATTTCTTCCAGGTTCTCTAGCTTGGTGGCCTATAGTTGTTCATAGAAGCCTCGCATGATATGTTGAATTTCTGTGATGTCTGTTGTGATATCTCCTCTTTCATTTAGTACCCATTTTATTTGGGTCTTCTCCCTTTTTTGTTTTGTGAGTCTGGCAAAGGTTTGTCAATTTTGTTCACTCTTTTGAAAAACCAACATTTACTTTCATTGATCTTTTGTATGGTTTTCAATGTTATTGATTTCTGCCCTAACTTTAGTGATTTCTATCCTTCTGGTTGCTTTAGGTTTCCTTTGTTCTTCTAGGTCTTTAAGATGTCCAATCAGATGTTTATTTGTGCTTTTTATTGTTTCCTAATGTGTGCTTGTATGGCTATGAACTTCCCTCTCAGTACTGCCTTAGCTATGCCTCAAATATTTTGATAGTTTGTGTCTTCATTTTCATTGAACTCTCGAAACATTTTGATTTCTACTTTTACAAATGAATTCTACAAAGCCTTCAAAGAAGGTTTTTAAATTTCAAGTGAATCCAGGACTTGGATGTTAGACCACAAAGTATCAGATACTTAGATGAAAATATTGGCAGAACTCTTTTCCACATAAATTTTAAAGACATCTTCAGTGAAACGAATTCAATTACAAAGAAGACTAAGGCAAGTTTAAACCTATGGGACTACATCAAATTAAAAAGCTTTTGCACAGCAAAAGAAACCACTACCCAAACCAAGAGACCCCTCACAGAACGGGAGAAAATCTTTACATGTCATACATCAGACAAGAGTTTAATAGCCAACATATAAAAACTGCTTGCCAAACTCAACAACAAGACAACAATTCGTGGGCTTGGTAATGGTTCTAACAGGCAGGATAACTCACTACATGTTTCCATAACCTCTTCTGTTTCCATTGCACAGCTAGGGTATTGTACCTTTTATTCACCACAGTATCTTCCATCTAGGGGCCATACTGTCCAGTGAAGAGGCTGTGCTGCTAGATTTAAACAGAGTCTCAAGCTATTGCTGTAATTGATCTTCCATTTTCTGGCCTGAAAGACATTCAGGGAAAGAGGAAGAGATGGCAGTTTCTTGGGTAAGTGACTTGCCCCACATCAGATTCTGTTTCTTTTTCCTCTTGAATACTTTGTCCTTTAATTTATACCTGTTTAATTTATTGTTTCTGTTTTGCACATCATATTTCTGTATCTCTGTCTCTTTCTCTCTTTTGCCAGAGCACTGCTCATCCTTGGCTTTCATGCCTGGCTTATATCCCTGGCTTATGGTCAGTGAATAGAACCTAGTACCTGAGAACCTCAGGCAGAAACTTTGTTATCTTCCCACTCTTGCATTTCTCTTTTTCACTTTACTCTTTTTTTCTTTTCTTTTTAAAAAATTTTTTTGTATTTATTTATTTATTACCTTTTTTTGCCCTAGTTTTTTATTGTTGTAGTTATTATTGTTGTTGTCACTGATGTCATTGTTGTTGGATAGGACAGGGAGAAATGGAGAGAGAAGAGGAAGACAGAGAAGGAGAGAAAGATAGACACCAGCAGAGCTACTTCACCGCCTGTGAAGCGACTCCACTGCAGGTGGGGAGCCGGGGGCACGAACCAGGATCCTTCTGCCGGTTCTTGTGCTTTGCACCACATGCGCTTAACCCGCTGCGCTACTGCCCGACTCCCTCTTTTTTCTTTTATTATTTAATTTTTAAGTCTTTTTTGATTTTTTTATGCCAGGAGCCATTTCTCTGCTTTATAGATGATAAGCTTTGAGACAACGGAACCCCTCAAGACAAATGTTAATTCCCCCCTGGGCAGGCCATTTCCCCTTAGGTAAACCATTTATCAGTAATCAAGTGAGTCAACACAAGTGAGTCAACACACAGTTTGGTTCCTGCCATTTGTTGCAAGGAACATTCCGCTTTGAAGTTTGCCCCCCCTTCCCCTCCTCCAGCATTCCCTCTCCTTCCCCAAAGCCTTATAATGCCAGTGTTCTCAATAAAATTTTACAGCTTGATCAGAAACTTGATTTGCTGTTGTTCGTCGTGTCTCGTGTCCCTATCATTTCAGGTTTCATTGGGTTCCTAGCCCCTGTTCACCGCCCTGCTGGTCGGGGCATTTTTAGATATTTATTTTCCTTTTCTTGCCTTTGTTTTAAAATATTTATTTATTTATTCCCTTTCTTTGCCCTTGTTTTTTTGTAGTTATTTTTTTGTTCAATTTTTAATTATATTTATTTATTTATTTTCCTGTTTGTTGCCCGTGTTTTTTATTCTTGCTGTTGTTATTGAATTTGTCATTGTTGGATAGGACGGAGAGAAATGGAGAGAGGAGGGGAAGACAGAGAGGGGGAGAGAAAGACAGACACCTGCAGACCTGCTTCACCACCTGCTTCACTCCCCTGCAAGTGGGCTCAAATCGGTATCCTCATGTCGGTCCTTACCCTTTGCGCCACCTGCGCTTAAACGCTGCACTACAGCCTGACTCCCGTGAGAGATTTTAATTGCCCTGTGACTAAACATCTTCTTGGTTAAAGAGATTGTATGTTTCTTTCTGCACATTTACTGTGGTTATTTATGATACTCTACTGAATTGTGTGAGAACATACATTGCTGACTAGCCCTTTGATATATGTTGTAGAGCCAGATGTTGTAGTGCACGGGCCACAGAGAAGAGAGAGAGAGGGTCCGGAGCAAAGAGGAAACACAAATCTTTATTCGCGCTGGCACCTCAGAGCTGGGTGTTAGAGAAGCAGGTTGGGCCACGTGGAGGTAGAGAAAATGGCCGCCTCACGCAGTAACCTTTCCTGCATCTGAACACCAGAGTGGAGCGCCAGCAAGAGAGAGAGGTGTGGAAAACGCAGGGTTTTTATAGGACTAGCTTTCGCGAGAATGGGAAGGGGGAGGAGTAACCATAGCACTCCAGGACAGGATGATAACTCTCATGAGAATGGGAGGGGGGAGGAGTAACCAGAGCACTCCAGATAACGCGGGGATATTGACAATGTCCTGAGGGCACAACATGGCTGAACAGGCACTCTGAGAATGTCCCAATTCTCCAGGGAACTAGCAGTAGCCTGAGGGGGACAACATGGCAGATGTGACTGCATTGGCACAATTTCCCAGCAGATATATAGCATGTAAATATGTTTTCTTATTTTTATTACTGCATCTCTTTGTCTTGGTGATAAGTCTTGTCATTATACCAAATATTTTCAGTTTGTTGTAGTCTCAGTGGTTCACTTGTCCATTTATTTATTTATTTATCTTTGATGTTGAGCTCAGGTCTCTGAAGACATTTCCCATTCAAATATTATGTACTGTACTGTACTGAGGATGACTTCTGTAGACTTTTTTGGAGACTAGTCTAACATCCAAGTGCTTATGTATTTTGAGATGACCCAAGGTGTCATGTGATGGTGTTGTTTGGTTTTTATATGCATGCAGTAACTGACTCATTTTCCACAACATCATTTTTTATAGAGACTTCACCTATTTACATCTATTTCCGCAGCATTATTTTCTTGCTTTAAACATGTTCTTAGGTAGGCACCTGCAAAGCTTTCCCCCTGCAGGTGGGAATCGGGTGCTGAAACCTGGGTCCTTGTGCATTGTAACCTGTGCACTCAACCAGGTGCGCCACCACCCAGCAAACCCTTATTTATTTATTTATTTATTTATTTATTTATTTATTTATGAGAAATATAGGAAGAGGGAGACAGAAAGAACCAGACATCACTCTGGTACACGTGCTGCTAGGAATTGAACTCATGCTTGAGAGTCCAATGCTATATCTACTATGCCACCTACTGGACTACCCTATTTATTTCTTTATTTTCCCTTTTGTTTCCCTTGTTTTATTTTTGTAGTTATTATTGTAGTTATTGATGTTGTCCTTGTTAGATAGGACAGAGAGAAATGGAGAGAGATGGGGAAGACAGAGAGGGGAGAGAAAGAGAGACACCTGCAGACCAGCTTCACTGCCTGTGAAGCGACTTTCCTACAGGTGGGGAGCCGGGGGATTGAACTGGGATCCTTATGCCGGTCTGCACTTTGCGCCATGCGCACTTAACCCGCTGTGCTACCGACTGACTCCCTCTATTCATTTTTTAATGAATTAGATACAGAGAGAAAGATACACAGAGAGAGACACCAAAACCAGAGCACTGCTCAGCTCTGGTTTATGGTGGTGCTGGCTATTGATGCTGGACCTTTGGTGCCTTGAGCATGAAAGTCTTTTACAGAACTATTAGGCTGTTTCCCCATCCCATCCCTTCCACTCTCCTGAAGGAAAAGTCACAGGAAGCAGACACAAGCTGCCCCAGCTGAGGCCTGAGATATCCCCACCCTATCTACCTGCAGAACCACAGGAAAATGAACATTTCCCCCCAACCACTGGGTTCTGGAGTGTTTGTCACACTGTGATCCATGACTGATGTTCTGCCCATCCCCCTGGGGCAGGGTTGGACCTGCAGGTGGCCCATCCTTTGATCCCTCCCCTCCAGAAGCCAGTGAGATGACTCCTTGCTTAGTATTTGTTTCTTCTTTCCTCCCAGCCTATTTCCAGGACTGACACAGCCGTGCCCACTGCTCTTTATTACTTGAATATATGTTGAAGTCACCAAATGATACCAGGGCCCAGGTAGAACAGATGAAATGTGACCAAGTTCTGGTGGGTGATGGATAATGAGTAGGGACTGGAAAATCAATTGTGTTAATTCCTGGTCTGTCACTGGGACTGAGAATTAATGAAAAGATCTGTCTAACTTAATGGTATTTAGGTATTAACAGAGTGTGATAGAATTGTCCACAGGTGCTGCCTGGCATCCCAATGACAGGAGGCCTGCACAGCCCGAGGAGCAGCAGGTGTAAGCAGGTAGGACCCAGGCTGAGCACACAGTCACCCGGTGGGGTCCCTGCGGCCTCCCACGCTCCCCTGGGTGGGTCCCAGCACTCCCATGTGGGTCTCATTGGTGTGGTTGCCTCCTGCCAAGCGTTGGCTTTGAAGGCAAATGCTCCAGGGTGGATCTCTGGACCTGCTTTGAGGTCACCGCTCCGGACACTCTGTGGGAAGATGGATAGTAGCTGGGGGACAAGGGAGCAGTTCAAGTGTCGGCAGGGTCTGAGATACACAGACAGGCCTCCTGTCCCCTCGGCTCCACCCCCCAAATCGAGGTCCACCCCATCATCATTGTTGGCGGTGCCTTGAGGAACCTCGTGGATCCCATGGCTGAAGTGGCCAAACTGAAATGTCTGCCTTTCAGACGAGATCAGGCGTGTTCAGGGTGGTATGGCCGAAGACGTCTGCCTTTCTGAAGCTCTAATACCAGGGCTTGTCCCAGCTTCAGCCACCTATGGAGATCACCACCTTCCCCCTGGCCCCCAATCCCTGGCATTCACACTTGTCTTGTGTGTGATTTTCTTTCATGCAGAAAATGTTGACTTGCATATCCAGTGATATAGCAGACATGAGAATATGCAACCCAGAGGGCAGTTTCTGCCTCTCTCTCTTTCAGAAATATTTTTATACATTTATTATTGGATAGAGAAAGAGACATTGAGAGGGAGGGGGAGATAGAGAGACAGAGAGACACCTGAGTCCTGTTTCACTACTCGTGAAGTTTTCCCCGAAGGTGGGAACCAGGGCCTTGAACCCAGGTCTTTTTTTTTTTCAGTGCTTTTTTTTTAAATTTCTTTCTTTATTGGGGAATTAATGTTTTACATTCAACAGTAAATACAATAGTTTGTACATGCATAACATTCCCCAGATTCCCACTTAACAATACAACCCCCACTATGTCATTCGTCATCCTTCATGGACCTGTATTCTCCCCACCCACCCACCCCAGAGTCTTTTACTTGGGTGCAATATGCCAATTCCATTTCAGGTTTGACTTGTGTTTTCTTTTCTGGTGTTGTTTTTCAACTTCTGCCTGAGAGTGAGATCATCCCATATTCATCCTTCTGTTTCTGACTTATTTCACTCAACATGATTTTTTCAAGGTCCATCCAAGATTGGCTGAAAACGGTGAAGTCACCATTTTTTACAACTGAGTAGTATTCCATTGTGTATATAGACCACAACTTGCTCAGCCACTCATCTGTTGTTGGACACCTGGGTTGCTTCCAGGTTTTGGCTATTACAAATTGTGCTGCCAAGAACATATGTGTACACAGATCTTTTTGGTTGGATGTGTTGGGTTCCTTAGGATATATCCCCAGGAGAGGAATTGAAGTGTCATAGGGGAGGTCCATTTCTAGCCTTCTGAGAGTTCTCCAGACTGTTCTCCACAGAGGTTGGACCAATTGACATTCTCACAAGCAGTGCAGGTATCTCTCTGCCTCCGTCTCCTCTTCCCTCTTGATTTCTGGCTGTCTCTTTTCAATAAATAAATGAAGATAAATTAATTCTCATGCCTGTAACATGTGCTCTCAGCCAGGTGTGCCATTACCCCAACCTGACTCTCAATTTCTCTTTCTGAAAATAAATACAAATCAAATCAATAAAATAGCAAACAGCTTAGATTGTTCTAAGTCACCATCGGTGCCAGAGCAGCTCACTAATTCATTATCTAGAGCTTCCAGCTCCTTAAAAACCACAAGAAGCCAACCCTGAACCATCAGGCTAGAGAGGCAGCACTGGGAACCAGAGCAGAGACATCTTTGTTTCCGGAGCGTCAGCTTAGGGCAGATGGCACTGGCTGCTGGGACTTGTAGTTCCCACGGCTTTTCTCCCTCGACTGCGAGGAGGCGGACTACAGCTCCCGTCAGGCCAAGCAGCGCAGCGGGGTCCTGCACACGTGTCGCTGGGCGGTTGGTTTGAGTTGCTGTAGCTGCCAGCCGGCTGTGCGGAGACTGTTGCATTGCGACCTCAGGTCAGTCGCGGCTGGTGGGTGTCGCGCGTTGCGGCGGGAGCCGGGGGAGGCCTCGGCGTGACCGGCCTTAAAGACCTGGGGCTCTGCGTGTGTCGGGGAGGTGCGCCAGCCTCGCCTCTGGCCATTCTGCGCCGCCTCCCTGCTGGTCTGGGTCCTGCTTCCCCTCGCCCAGCTTTGGGGCCCGCCGAGCTGCGGGGAGCTGCGGGGCCCGTGGGGACGCGGCGTGAGCCGCTGGGGCGGGTGCAGGGTGTCCCGGGCAGGCTCCGGCCGGCTCCGGCGAGCGACTGGGGCCCGGACCCTCCGGGAGAGCAGCTGTGACCACGGCGGCCTATGCCCTCTCCGCGGGCGGACCGGCGGGTCTGCGCAGGCGCGGGGCTGCGGTTCTTGAGAGCCAGCGGCGCCTGCGCGGTTGTGCGGCTGCAGGTGGCCGCCAGCTGCGTGTCTGCGGCCTGGCGGGACTGGCCTGCTGGAGCTGGTCCCGGTGCAGGATCCTGTGCAGCGACTCTGCGGCCGCCTCCCGTGCTGCCGTGCTGCCGGTCTGGGCCAGGCCTCGCCATCAGAGAGGTTTGGTCATCGTTTTCTAAGGCTCCGGAATTGTGCTCGCAGAGATAAAATGATTAATAGCTGCTGCGACTTCCCCAAACGTTTTCTTTGTGAATAGAGATAGAAACGCAAAGGGAGTGTCCAGGAGGCGGCGCAGTGATGGGGCTTTGGACTCTCCAGCATGAGGTCCTGAGTTGGATCCCCAGCAGCACATGTGCCAGAGTGTTGTCTGGTTCTTTCTCCTCCTCCTGCCTTTCTCATTAATAAATAAGATTTTTTTTTTGCCTCCATGGTTATCAGTGTGGCTCAGTGCCTGCACTACGAATCCACTGCTCCTGGAGGCCATTTTCCGCCACTTTGTTGCCCTTGTTTTCATTATTATTGTTGTTGTCATTAACGTTGTTCTTGGATAGGACTGAGAGAAATGGAGAGGAGGGCAAGGCTGAGGGGAGAAAAAGACACCTGCTGACTTGCTTCACCACCTGTGATGCGACTCCCCTACAGGTGGGGAGCCGGGGGCTTGAACCGGGATCCTCACGCTGGACCTTGCGCCACCTGCTCTTAACCTGCTGTGCTACTTACTGCCTGCCGCGCAATAAATAAAATATTAAAAATGAAAGGAAGGAAGATCTACGTTGGGGGGGGAGCAGGAGAGAGACACTGCAGCCTTGTCTCGGCCGTGAAACTTCCGCTGCAGACGGAATGGGAGAAGGACGGACTGAGACCCAAGACACCATTTGATTAATTTTTCCATACACCCCCCCCCCCATCAGCTATGGTCATATTCCCTGATGTAGTGTTCATGTGAACATGGCCCTTTTCTGTGCTAATTTCTTTCTTTCTTGCTTGCTTTTTTTTTTTTTTTATTACTAAAGTACTTCTCAGCTCTGGCTTATGGTGGTGTAAGGATTGAACCTGGGACTTCAGAGCCTCAGGCATGAGAGTCTCTTTGGATAACCATTGTGCTATCTACCCCCACCCTTCTGTGTAAGTTTCTATGAATTTTTACAACTGCTTTGGAAACAGGCACAAAGAATTAGAAATATTTCTAAGACAGTTTACTCTTGTGTAATACTAGTACTAAATGTGGGAAGTCTGCACAGCTTTAGAAATTGTGATCATAGACGGAAAAATGTCCTACTATTAATTACTTAAATGGGGTAAAGAATTCTGCTGCAGTACTCATTTATTGACTCTAGATGGTGAACTAACACCGTGTTACACTCTAACATCACATTCTATCAATAAAATGTTATTGAAATGCAGTTTAGAAATCTCAATATCCTGACATCAAATTCTTATAATTATAATTATGAATCCAAATACCTCTTCAGTATAAAACAGGTAGGTGCACAGGTAAGGTCAGGACAAATTATGTCCTCAGGTTAACAAGCTGGTCCAGGCAGAGTTCTGGTCAGGATGGGTCCTGATTCTGGTCTGGATGGGTCCTGGGTCTGGTCCTGAACTGTTCGGTTCTGTTCCTAGTAGCTGATTCCTTTCTTGGTCTGGTGGGGAATCTGCAGACACCTCCCTGACCTTTGGTGTGTTGATTGCCAAGGGATATGCCAGATGGGGGCTTCTGAACTTGAAGACTAGCAGGCAGTTCAAAAGTTGCCATCCATGTCTGAGTGTCCATGGCTTTTATCCCTGAGCTAGGCTGGGTTGTGGATTAGTTAATATCCAGTCAATGAGAATTGGGGTGTTCCTGTCATGTAGGTCTAACTATCAGGCGATACCGATGTAGGGCCTGCCCTGCACAGGACTTTATCTTATGCTGGTGTTAAGGGCATTTCAGAGAACTCAGAGGCCGCATTGAGCTTGCCCTGCACAAGACTTTATCTTATGCTGGCCTGCAGGGGCATTTCAAAGAACTACGGGGGCCACATAAAGCTTGCTCTGCACTGGACTTTATCTTTGCCTGTGCAGGGCCATTTCAGGGCGTTTATCCTGCATAGGACTTATCTATGCAGGCCTGCAGGACTTGGGGGCCAAGGTTCTAGGTTTTATCTTTCACTTTCCTTTGTTGCTTAAAACTCAAGAGTAGTTTAGCACTTTACTTTTAACAATGTTTCATCACTCAAATAAGCATCTTAACATTTCAAACTCAAAATAATATTCTCACACTGGAATATTCACTTTAACTCTAACACTCTAAACTGAAACAACTTATCCTCATATTTCCAGCCTATTTAAACATTTCACAATCAGAGGAATACTTTCACACTTAATATTCTCACACTTCTTATATATGTCTTAAGTCTCGAAACTTTACATCAGGCTCAACCTGACGCTGTTGACTGGCTACGGAAGAAGGGCAAACGCTAGAAGAAGAAGTACACACTTACTGTTTCATGTACATATTGTTTCAAGTACATATTGTTTCATGTACACACTTTAGTATTATTCTAAGTTCACACACTTTATAGATTAATATTATTCTAGTCTAAGTTTGGGCATAAGTCACAGCACTAGGTTCATACTCCTTATACATTAATATTATTCTATTCTAAGTTTGGGCATAAGTTACAACATATTTGTTCAGAAATCCGAAGTCTCAGCCATTGTGTTGAAGGGGTCGTGTTTTCTTCGTCTGGTATATGTAAGGGACACTTAACTGAATGCTTGAATATTCTGGTATGTGACATTCCATCCCCTTGGTCCCAAGGGCCTAGAAGGCTCGAAAGGTCCAGTAGTCTAGAGGGAGCTTGAGAGAAAACTGGGCCTTCCCATATACCAGCTCACTGTGCCTGCACTTACCTGAGGTGCAACATTTTACGTCCCCTCCAATAACTCTGAACTATGTGTTGGTGAATACATTCCTCGATAAGAGGTTTTAAGATCATATGACCTGCATGTGGTTCTAAAGTTTTGGGCTGATAGGCCTTGTCTGGTGGGGGGTGTCTAGAGTACCAGTCTCCTTCCAGGAATGTGAATGTGCCCTCTGGTTGCCTAATTAACATGTATAAAATAAATACTGTGTATATGATCCTTTATCTGTGTAACAGGCTCACTATCCTGCTGCCCAGGTTGCTGTCTGTAGTAGACGGTCCCTGTGTACACGTTTCTTAGGATTTAATGGGTCATGCCCTATGAGATGGTGTGCTAGAGTGACCAACTGGTGTTCCTCTTCTGGCCCTGGCTTTGAGTAAGTTTTCCAAAACATAATACTGTATTGATTTGCACAAAATCGGCAACGAATTTCCTTAGGAAAAATGTTTCTACAAAGTCTAGATTGGACATTGTATATATGAAACAAAACAGTAAGCCTTCAAAATGCATTGTGTAACAATTATAGAAAAACCAAAATTGATTACTCCGTGTTCCCAGATCATACTTCCGCTCGGAGTCCCACGGATGTTCCTTCTTGCTTTTTCTTCCAGACCTGATAGACATAGTCACAGCAACAGTGGCACACTGAAATGCAAACTCTGACTGTCATTGCTAGAATAACAATTACACAGGTGATCCAAAACATCTGTTTCACCCAATACCACTAACCACAAATGTGTATATACAGAAAATCAAGTTGCACAGCCCAGGCCAGAATATCCCCAAATGAGCATCTCTTAATAGCTGTACTAGTGGATCTGTGTACAAAGGTGTTGGGTTGTAATACTCCCATAGTTTCATGTGCGTCATGGATCTTTGCCTTGACCAACTGTTCCTGTTTCTCTATTTTTCATTTATGTATACTTTTTAACTGTTTCTCTTTCCTTGTGGCAATACCCCATATTTCATTAGCAGTTTTAATAAAATGGTTGTAATGTTCCCAGTCTAATTCAAAGTCAAATAGTTTGGTCGTATCAAAATAATGCTTCTCTTCATAGTGTAGAGTGGTGATCAGGGTGGTATTATGCACTGTGGCTTCTGAAGAACTGGTCAGTATATAACACCCCTTTGTCAAAGTATAAATAATGCTTACTTCTTCCAAGGAGTTTTTTTTTCGGGGTATCTCTCTCCCTCTGCGGTGGGGTGGTCTCCAGGGGAAAGGTAACGGGCTGGTTCTTTCTCGTTCACGATGGGTGACACGAAGTGAAAGATACCAGGGGACTCTAAGCATGCCTAGTATCTGAGTCCTAGAGTCCCAGAATCCTAGAGTCTGTTTATTAGCAAAATGGACATGAGTTAAATAGAAAAGCAATGGAGGTAATTATTGTTGAAATATGTCAGAAATTACAGATTTCTTAACAGCATGCCCATAAGGTAGGGGGCTGGTATGACAGGAATTGATGAGATACAAGACAGTTATTTTCCATGACACAAGCAACTTAATTATCCAAAGGTATTTGAGAGAAGCATAGGGGTTGAACCCGTAGGGTGAGACAGAGAGAAGATGAATATCAAAAGGCCATATAGTTTGGAATGTCTCTTGTCTGGGGTCTGAGGTGTGTGATGAAGTGTGTTATAAGGTGTGTTCTTCGTGATCAGAAGGTGACTTTGAATAAATGAATCTGTGGCCATGTGGCCTGTGGTTAATGGAGGGAAGTACTGGGGTATCTGTGGGCCTGAGAGTCAAGAAGGAAAGAACCAAGTCTAAGTTTCCCCCCTTATGCTCACCTCAGTTGAGAGAGACTTACCAAGAGGTTTTCTTCTCAGACCTCCATCCAAAGATGGGGGTGGTTCTCCCTAAGCTCTATCAGGCTTACACATGTTACCAACAGGTATTATTCAAATAAGTGCACACTAGTTGAGTGGGCACAGCTGTACATATTAAAAAGGTGCAATCACCCAATTTTGTAAGCATTTTTGGCACTAGTGCCTTTGCTAAATTTGTGGTTGCCAATTTTACCTCGAGGAGGCCTTTATGTGTACATAAGTTTGGTCTTCATTGCAGGCACTCCTCCACAGGTATATACATTGATGTGTTAGTAGTATTCAGATCTGTCCACAAGAAATGGTCCACAGGTATAACCCATTCAATACTCCACGTTTGAGGAACAACCGGGGTGTGATTGGCTACATAAGTATTACCCAAGAATATTTGCAGCAAACTAAGTTTACCTATTCCATCTTCACACCAAGATTCACCCTCGGGGTTTAGTCTAGTTTGAAATTCTCTAGTCCTTCTCCCATTTCCAGTGGTGAATAAAGTGTTTAGTTGTCTTTCTAGCTCCTGGAGTGTAGAAGTGTACATCTGACACATCACTAGATTGTGATTCTCCACTATCAATGACAGTGTCCTATTGTATTTTTGTTGGTAAGTCTCCTCCACTGCCTTCATCTCAGTCTGCATGGTATTGATAATTATATGCATAGAATCCAGTTCTTTAGATAATGCATGGATGCCTCTGACTGAGCCCTTATTCAGTCTCTCCAAATTGGCTATGTCTACTCTAAGGGGCTGCATTAGGGTGGCTGCAATACCACCTCCCAATATGCCTCCAACTATTATTCCAGACATAAATGCTCCTGCTGCTAGGAACAGTAAAGGTTTCCTTCCCATCCATTGCGGGGAGGATTATTGTAAGTTACGCCTAGGAATATTTTTGTAAAGGCTGTAAGAGGAAAGGAAATCTGTATTGGCCTGACACGTGGTGTTAGTATCATACTTACAGGTAATTTCAGGTTGGGTACCGCCATGGGGGCTCTATGGGTTTCCCTTTGGTGGAATTAACCATCCCCTAGGGTAATGAGCAGTCTTGAAATACATAAATTCTGTGTCATTTCCTTTCTTATGGTTAAGAGCTCCTCTATCCACTATACATGCTCTGTGGGTTAAGTTACAAGTCAGGACATTCATTGGTGTATAGTATAGTACATCCCATGGTTGAGTGAATAAATTGGTCATATCCTGTTTGGGTTTCAGTGCTGTCCAGTCAGACATATGCCATATTTGATGTTGCACATTCCACCACCTCCCCCCTGCTCCATTGCTTGAAGCTGTGGTCTATTTACATAATCATTGTTTTGTTTGAGACCTGCCCTGCCTGCAGGGTGTTGACTTAATCCCCACTGGTTAGATGGAAGCTTGCTACGTTCATGTTCTTTTTTTCCTCTCCACCCCCTATCCTACACATTTCCTTTTCTGGCCTGGCAATTCCACTCTGGAAGGTATAAAGGCAGTTCTTTTCTGACCAATAATGGCAGAATTACATTGCGTTCCCTCTCAACCAAAAGTTCCTGGTTCCTCTCCCTTGTTGCTGAGTAAGCAGCAGCCTAGGTTAGTTCTGACCCAGTTCCCTCTAACCCAGAGAGCATGTGCCTTGGGAGAAACACCCTCAGGCCAGCCTGTCAATTTGTCCAACCAAACTTTGCCATTTTAAGAGGTATTACATGTGATAGATGGTGTCCAAAGTCTGTCTTATTGAGAGGTAGTATGTAATAGAAATAATATGGTAGTTCTGTATGTTGTATCTCATGTACTCCTTTCATGGTAAGTTCCATGATTTACACCCTGTGGCCAGCAATTTAAAAGCTGTACAGGTTTTCTCTTGCCTTTATGGTACCCTGGTACAACATAACAAGTGTTGGTAGCTCCCTGTGGTGAACAATACAACTTAGCTTTCTTAGGGGCATTGGATTGCCATGGTTGTGGCCCAGTATCTGTTAAAACTAATGACATCCGATAAGGATGTACACCTAAAGTCATGATTTTCATCCACTGTTCCCATAACGGCCAGTTCTCCAGGGAAGTACTCACAGAAGGCGACACCTCATCATTATAATACCCTAAGTCTCCAAAAAATGGTAGGTTGGGAAATGCCGCTAAACACAGCCATAGAGTACTACCACTTGATTTCCTTAAGAACTCATCCTCACTCTGTATGTTGTCCTTTAAAGACTTTGGGCATAAATTTCCCCATGGAATTGGTAGGGCTGTAACTCACCTTTTTAACCAGTTTAGGCTTTACTTATTCCCCTTTATTACATGCAGTCCAACTCATTGGATTGCATGGATCTGCAGATTCAGAGGCAATGACTGATTCACTAAATTCATAATCCTTCCCTTGCATTGCTTCTGCAGACGCATTGTAATTTATCCTGTTGTCATCATCCCAAGCATTTTTGACAACCATGGAGAAGAATGCTCTTCAAAGCGTCATGTTCATAGACATACCACCATCAAAAGGATGTAAAGTAAAAACTGCTTGAAACATATCCCCTGTTAGTAGCTTAAATGCCATCTGATGTATGTAGCTAGGTGGCCTCCAGCGTGTGGAGTATGTTACCATGGTATCTGTCTTATTGGTCCAAACTTCTGAGAAATGAAATTTCAGTGGCTTTTTCTCAAACCTGTTAGTATTACCTAAGCCATTAGTTACCAGCATATATATCTTATTAAGATGGTAAGGGGCTACCCTAGCTCTGTACTGATCACATCCTGGATTCCAGGCGTATGTGAGATTCCAGACATATGTGAGACGTATGTGAATATTTCTGCCAAATTGATTGTATGATAGGAACAACATTAGTATATAGGGTCTCATCAGTCCAATAGAGAGGGAGATTCCTCTCAGGGTCCACTTCCTTTGGTGTCCATGCCTTCAGTGGCTCTGTAGTTGGCAGTTCTGGTGTAGTGGGTTTGGGTTTTGTAGGAGTGCTGGTTGTACCAGAGACAGTACTGTCGTCACTGATAGTAGTGCCATCTTCCTGAGTGCTGGTGTTGATGCCAAGAATGTGGTCACTAACAATGCACAGAGTGTCATATTTGGGGTATGTGTAACACTGGGTGTAGTAAGCTCAGGCATTGTAGGGGTAGGGTGTGCGTGGGGGTGTTAAGGTATCTCACTGGCCCACTAGAGATGACTTTCATTTTCCGAGGGCAATGTGGAGGAGAGTCAATAATCCCCACATCAGTCCCTTCAGGCATTGTCTTTGCTCCTCAGAAAAGTGTGCCTCAGTCCAGCAGATGGTGTAACTACCTACCAGGACTCCTAGTCTCCTGTTCCCTGTGATATTGCTCTGGTTGCAACTAAAAATTGGCGCAGGTGCCTCAATGCGAGCTGCTTTATGCGGTAGCAGCTTCACAGGAAGTTCATCACTGCTGGACTCTCCAGGCCAAACTGAAACCATCTTGCCTTTTGCCATGATTAAGCTCTGTGTGGTCTTAATAATATTTACCTATGGCCAGGCTCAGAGCCTGACCAAATTACAAAAATAATGACAAAACCTTTACTGTACTCTGTAAGATTGATCATAATGGAACAAGCAATAGCAGTAATGCAGTATTTTTCAGGTGGCCCCAAGAGTAAAAAATGTTTTCCCCTTTATCTACACCACTTTACTGTTCCCCCTAAAATACAGAAAAAGATTGGTAGTTCCCACAGTGGAGGGGCCACCTTACATGACATGATTAATGCAAAGTTATGGTACCTGCCTAGATACAATGGGCCTTTTAATCTACCATCCACCACTATTCTCCCACCTCCTTATACAAGAATAGTACACAAGAACCTAGGTTACACAGTGAGCATATACAGAAGATGGATTCTAGCTAGAGAGTTTAACTTGGAACAAAACCAAACAAAACTCCTCCATCAAACATTGGAACAGATTTTGTGAAAAATGGGTTGCTCAATTTGTTTATGGGCCCTAGAAACATAACAAGCTTGAACTTTCTATAAACCATTGTCTATGTATGAGCCAAGAGAATGACATAAAAGGTAGAATATTAATCAATAGGACATTTGCCTAGCACACAGGTACAGGAAGAACAAAAGACACAGAAACGGTGATGTGGTCTCTAGGACAGAAAGTGCCCCTGGAATGTAAATGTTCCACAAAGCAGGAGATGTTTCCTACCTGTGCTGTTCTTACTTGTTGATTTTTGTTTCAAAAATAATCAAAGCCTTGGTGGTTTTTGTTTTAATAATCAATACCTTGGTGATTTTTGTTTGAATGATCTAAGCCTTATGAGACTATAAAATAAAGTTCTGGGGTGGGGGTAGATAGCATAATGGTTTTTCAAAGAGATTCTCATGCCTAAAGCTCCAAAGTCCCATGTTCCATCCCCTGCACCACCATAAACCAGAGCTGAGCAGTGCTCTGGTAAAAAATAAAATAAAATAAATAAATTTCTGCTTAAGTAAGACAGAGATGTCTTCTTGAGTTTGATTCAGCATCAACTCACTCGTCTCTCATTCTTCATTCTTCGCCGATGCCCCTCCTCCTTCAGGCTAACCCTAGTAACCTGTAGGGGCTGGCTCCCAGCAATAAATACTCTGACAGATAGCTTCAATCTCATGCACAATAGGGCCTCCTAGGTAAATAACAGACACACTAACTATAACTAACACTAGGATGTACCTTGTGCACATGCTCTTGTGCTATTTGGTCAACCTTAAGTCACCCTTGTCCTTAGTAATCCAAGCAGTGTTCCCTTGACCTTCTGTCACAATCTCAGCCTTTCCCAGTGATTGCATTTTCTTGTCCCTGTAGAGACAAGTGTCTGGTCTGATTAGTTGTTGGTTTGGGAGGTTCACTTATTCTAAAATAGGTACTTGTCTGATTGCCTCTCAAATAGGGGAGTCCCTATAGAGTCTAGGCCTGTTGTTTAACTCAGAAAATGCTTTTACTATTGCTTCCTCACGATTTTTATATTCACTGTTTGTTAATTTAGCTTTAATGAGCCCAGTCCATCTCTCTTCATAACCTGCTGCTATTGGGTTGTATTCCCATATGATATCTATGTTCTGTGCCTATTGTTGGATCATGTTTCCAGTAAAGTGTGTTCCTTGAGATCAAGGAGCTAACTGTATGACAATTGGAATACCATATACTGATATCCTGTTGTTGCGGTGGTCTGTTGTCGGGCTGCACCGCGGAGAAGAGAGCGGACGTCCAGAGCAAAGGGGTACACAAATCTTTATTATAGGATGGGGGGGAGGTTTGGTTCAGACCACGTGGAGCCAGCCGGCAATGGCCGACCACGGGGGGAGAGCAGGGAGCGAGACCTCAGAGAGGGAGAGCCGAGAGCCCAGAGAGAGAGAGGGGAGGTGTGAGGGGGCTTTTTATTGGGCGAGAACCAGGGGTGACGTGTAGGGCCACGATTGGTTGAAGGGGGCACTCTAGGATTTTGCGGGGCATAGAAAAACCTGAGGGCGGAGAACTGCATCAGAATAACTCCTCAGCAACATCTCCTATCCCTTTATATCTAAATGGACACAGTAAAGAAAAATGGAATGGAGCAGGCTTAAATGTTTTAGAGGAATGCTATGCTCAGGTGGGAAGATGTAGGACTTTCTGTGGAGGAGGGAAGGCTTAAATGGCTGCGAACCTTGTGAGATTTATGCGTCCTCCTGTGCTCAACCCCTCTTTAGAGAGAGAGACTTACCTGGAGAGACTCATCTCATAGGTTTAAGCGCAGCCTGCTCAACCATCTCTTCACAATATCTCTACATCTTTTCTATCTTTCTATCTAGTAATTGCATAAGATGTATAAAGTCTATAAAAGACTTCATGGGGCAGAAAACTTTTGGGCATAAGCCTAAATGATATAACAAAATAGGAAGGGACAAGTAGGGGAGTAGTAAAAGCCAGTGTGGTGTGAAGGGAAGGATTGGTGTGTAAAGGAACATTCCCTGCTTGGGTGGGGAAAGGGGCAAGGGTACATAATGAGGGGGAGGCGGGAGGCATGACCCACCAAACAGAGGGGCTATTTGGCATTGTATAGTCCTCAAGGCAACAGTCTGTAAAGTCTATGGATTACTCAGGATCAGTCTATGAAAAACCAGCAGCGTGAAGGGAAATAAGCTGCTTCAAAATTGTGTAAAATGTATATAGGGTATGTCAGAAAGTCCGATACAAGTCTCAGTCCGAAGTAGATGGCTAGGGGAAGAATTGGCAGGGGATGCAACACTGCATGAGGGAGGTCAGCCGCTGGAATGTTGTTTTTCTGTAGATAGCTAGCTGGAACTGCCAACACGTGACAAGCAGGTCAGAAGCAGGAACGGTAACCAGGCATGAAGAAAGTTCTGTCCTTGGAGTCTGTGTATCAGGTTCTTCAGATCACGTTGAGTGACATCTAGGGTTTCAGGGGATGTGCCACGGTAGTCGTGCCATCTAGTGGGTGACGTCAGGGTGTGCAGGGGTTCAGATGGTTTTTCCGGGATTCCTGTGAAAGAAACACAAACAATCTGCTTCTTGTGGTTAATTTGAACTTGTAACGAGTTATAGGTTTGTTATAGTTGATACCTCGATGATTATAATTGGTTTAGAATCTCTTTATGATTTTATTTAAAGGTCATCTAATGTGACCTCCTGTAGCAGCCTCTACTGCAGGATCTTGAGACCAATTTTAGCTAAAATATGTATTTTAAACAGACTCCAATTGCTTAGAGAGTTAATGCATATTCGTGACAATGATTTCAACGTTTACAGTGCCAGATTGATGCCAGATCTGTTGTGGATTAGTTTCCACAAGATAGTTTACAGGGCACCTTTGGGGGCCCTTCAAAGGTGTCCTGTATATAAAATTTATATAGTTTAGTTTTGGGAATGAATAGTCACGTTGAACATTTAGACTTTTACCTAAATAGTAAGTTACCTTAGCAATTAATTTTTACCTTGTCTGGTAAAAGTGTAGCTGTAGGGTTACACTTTTGACCGTTAAGTTAGTGTTACCAAACTTGAGACATACCCATAAACATTTAGTTATAACAAACTGGAGGAAAAAGAACTTTTGTTTTCAAAACACATTATTTAAAAACAAATTTAAATCTGTCATTAGTCACACAGTTTAAGACTAAACACATATATACCAAAACTATATATAAAATTCAAAAGAGGGAGAAAGAAAAAAAATTTTGGAATGTTTCTGGACGTCTCCAGAAACTTTGGCTGCGTCCAGCATTTTTATATAAGGTCAATTACCTTTTAGAGTACTCCAAGCAGATGGGTCATGCAAAAAAAAAAAAAAGTTTTTTTTTCTGTCATTCAACACACTCACTCACAAAAACAACTGGCCAGTTATAACATAAGACATACAGGGAAAGGGTAGGAGAGAGGTCTCTGTGAGCCAGATTTTGTAGGTTCTGGCATGTCGTATTACGGGTCCTGGGATGTATCCTGCATCTGGTCCTCTTGTAGTATTTCTTGTTCTTCAGAATAACAGCGCCATCCTGCGGGTATTGTCGGACATGGCGGGCAGGAACCCACACAGGTTTAGAGAAATTTTGAGGGAAAATGCATGCGAAACCCCTTCCCATGGTCAATAATGGGTCAGGCCCTTTCCAAATTTTATCGAGTGGGTCTCTCCATTTGACCTTAATAGATGGGAGGGTAGATGGTGTTTGTCAGTGAAGAATAATAGGGGTTAAGGCCCAGTTATTGTAAATATTAGAGATTTAACGTAGTTAAGGCTTTTGCTAGCTGGATATTGGGGGGATATGTTCCTCCTTTATCTTTATTTAGTTGAGCCTTCAGAGTTTGATGGGCCCTCTCGACAATGCCTTGTCCCTGTGGATTGTAGGGAATGCCCGTGGTATGAGTAATATTCCAGAGGGAGCAAAAATCTTTAAATTGTTTGCTTGTAAACATAGGTGCATTGTCTGTTTTCAAAAATAATGGGACCCCCATAACGGCAAAACAAGAGAGCATATGTCTTACAAGCTTTTTAGCACTTTCTCCTGTCTGAGCTGTAGCCCACATAAATTTAGAAAAGGTATCAATTGAGACAAACACATATTTTTGTTTGCCACAGTTTGGTATGTGGGTGACATCAATTTGCCAAATAGCATTAGCTTTTAAACCTCGGGGGTTAACCCCAAGGGTCTGGATAGCAGGTGTCTTTATGACTTGCACAAGAAGAGCATGTAGCGAGGATATGTTTTAACTGTGATACAGGAACATCAGGGAATCGAGCTTGAAGGCCTTTAAGATTAACATGGGTTAGAGAGTGAAAATTAGCAGGATCAGGGACAGAGACTGGGAAAGTTCCTGTGGAGGCATGCGGTCAACTGCAGCATTCCCTTCGGACAGGGAACCAGGAAGAGGGCTGTGGGAACGAAGGTGTTGAATATACCGTGGTTGGGTTTGAGAACAGAGCATAGAGGCGATTTGAATCAAGAGAGGGGAAAGTGGGTTGTCATCAATTTTCACATACGAACGAGCAAGCCATGGAAGTAAGTTAACAGTATACACACTGTCAGAAAAAAGGTTGAAGGATTCTGGTACAGCTTTTAGTGCAAGAAAAACAGCATAAAGTTCTTTGTAGTGAGGGGAATTATCAGGAAGCTCAGTAAAGAGAGGTTTAGGAGATTGTTTGTCTGGGTAATATATAAGGGCAGCAGCTCCCCCTTTTCCACCATCATTAAAGATTGTAGGAGCAGAGGCAATGGGATCCCGAGAGAAAAGTTTAGGTGCTAGTAGAGGCAGAAGAGGTAAAGAAGCTATCAATTTATTAGAAGGAAAATGGTTATCTATTTGTCCTGGAAACCCCACGAAGCTTATGGCAAAGCAGGAATGATGGCGTATAAGCCACTCTGTATCTGTGAGAGAAAAGGGCAGAATGATTAAATCCGGTTCTTTCCCTAAGACCTGCACAGACCTATTTCTCCCTTGGCAAACCATGAATGCTAACGCATCTATCTCAGTGAGGAGTCTTAGAGCTCCTCCTACTGGTGTGTGAAGCCATTCGAGAACCCCATGGTCTTGCCACAGTGCCCCTACTACTGTGGGGGTGGAGTTGAAGATTAGAAGGTTTACCGGAGAGGAGGGGGAGAATCGAACAAGGTGCATGTCCTGGAGGGCCTGGTTAACCCTTTCCAGTGCCAAGGAGGCCTCAGGAGTTAACTTACGTTTTGAAGAGGGCTGTTTGTTTCCTTTCAACAGGTCAAACAGTGGTTGGAGGCAGCTTGTGGGCAGGTAGAGATACTGCCTAAGCCAATTTAAATTTCCTAGAAAACTTTGTAAAGAAGCAAGAGTAAGGTTAGAAGGGAAGGTAACATTAGGTTTTAAGGGATGAATTTGCGTTAGAGAAATCTCTGAACCTAGGAAGGATATTGGAGAGATTAGTTGTATCTTCTCAGGGGCTACATTAAGGCTGCTTTTCTTTAATGCAGGAATGAGAAAATCACGTAAGGCATAGAGATCTGTATCTGATTTCCCCATATGAAAATATCATCTGTATAATGAAAAATATTAAGGCCCTTATGAATATATGGGACAAGGGCAGATTTAACAACCTCCTGACAAATTGTAGGACTATTGGCCATACCCTGGGGCAGCACCACCCATTCAAATCTATCAGCAGGGCTGGCGTTATTAATAACGCCAGAACAGAGAAGGCAAAACGTTTACAATCTCGCGGATGCAAGGGGATAGAGAAAAAACAATCTTGTATATCAATAGCTATGATTGGAATTCCCGTGGGAATTGCAGAAGCAAGAGGCAAACCCTTTTGGGGGGAGCCCCAGACCTGCATGGTTTTATTTACTGCACGGAGATCTTGAAGGAGGCGCCATTTTCCCGAGCGCTTTTTAATCACAAAGACAGGAGTATTCCATGGGCTTTGAGAACGACGAATGTGTCCCAAGGACAACTGCTCTCGGAAGAGCTCTTTTAAAATTTTTAGCTTATCCCTAGGTAAAGGCCACTGTTCCACCCAGACAGGCTCATTAGAAAGCCAACTTAAGCGGGGTGTTTGGCTACAAACAGTGGCATTTAGTATTGGGGGTGCTGAATAGACCTGGTATCGCGGGAACAAGTTTTACGCTCTGCAGAGGCGTCTGTGGATATCCTAACATCAAGACATTCCAGAAGATCCCTGCCCAGTAAGTTGGTGCTAATATTAGCTACCAAAGGGCGGAAGTGTCCGGTAGAACCTTCTGGGTCTTCCCACATAAGCGAGTCTCGTGTGCAAAATGCTCTTGTCATCCCTCCTATTCCATGTAAATTGGGTCCAGGGATAAGTTCCCAATCTTGGGGAACCTCTTCTTGCCTTAAAATCGTCTTTTCTGCCCCCGTGTTAATCAAAAATTTAAAAGGAATATTGCCAAGCTTACTGTCATAGAAGGGTGGCCCCGTTCTAAAACAGGAGTGGTCCACAAAATCTCAGGCCCCGAATTTGTACCATTCAGGGGCGAACCATCTTTATGAAATTGGGACCAACAATCTCTCTTCCAATGAAACCCCTTACGACATTTTGGACAAACAGTACGTGGTCTCTGGCTCCCTGATTGAAAGCGGGGTTGCTCTGGCTGGAGGCGTGTTTTCCCTGACTGGAGGCGTGGTCGCAACTTATCAGGACATAACCAATGTCCTTGGCGACCGCACTGAAAGCAGGCTCCATTTTGCTTACGTGGGGCACCTGCATAGACCTGCGTCGTAGCGGGTGCCCCATAATTGCCTGATGTAAGTTCCTGTGTCGCTAGAATCCAATTATCTGGGTGTAGGTGTTTAAGATAAAGGCATACCTGACGGAATTGTGGTGTTATGCCTTCCCAGACAATAGAGCACAGAAGTAGTTTGCGGACGTCAGGTTTATAAACCTTTCTCTCTAAGCTTCTCTTCACCCTTGAGATGAAGCTCGCCAATGATTCATCAGAGCCTTGGTGAAAAGAGTTAACGGGGGCTGACGGATCTACATCGGGTGTGGTCACCCTTTCCCATGCTTGTTTTGCACAGATGCGTACCTGTTCAAAATAACCGGTTGGAAACCTGGCTTCTGCCTGCTGAGCTCCAGATTCATAAGCTCCTGCTCCAAACAAAGCATCAGAATTCCATTCTACCTGTTTGTTACTATTTTCCTGCAATTGCCTAGAGCACTCATCGTGGAAGCATGCCTGCCACTGAAGATAGAGTGGGTCTGGGAGTGCAGCACGAGCCAGATCTTTCCAGTCTCGTGGTGTATTTAAATGCTGGTAAAAACTCCTCAAGACGGACTTGGTCCATGGAGAATGCATTCCGTCCTCCCTGACTGCTTGTCTGAGTGTTCCAAGATTTTTAGAGGAATATGGCTGCCACGGTTGAGGGTTTTGTTTAGAAGGGGCCAAGTTTACCGGGAATGTGTGGATTTGGTCCGATGGCGCGGGAGAGGGAGCTACAGAAGTGGAAAGTTCTGTAGAAACTGCTGTAGTGGCTGCAGGGGAGACTAAACGCATATCTACGGGGACGGAGCTCCCTGTGTGGACTGCACATGGTTTAAAATCCTTAAATGCTGAAAAAAATCCTTTAGCTCTCGTATCTCAGCCACTAGGTCCCTTAATGGTGACATATCAGCAGGGGGCGGGGTCAGGGACAAGGAATCCTCAGGCGGAGCTGAAACCGCGGCGGCAGGGGCTGGGGGCGGGGTCAGGAAAACGGAAGCTGCAGGTGGAGCTGAATCCGGGACGTCAGGGGCAGGGGCGGGGTTCAGGAACGCAGAAGCTGCAGGCGGAGCTGAAACCGGGACAGCAGGGGCAGGGGGGGTTCAGGAACGCAGAAGCTGCAGGCAGAGCTGAAACCGCGGCAGCAGGGGCAGGGGCAGGGTTCAGGAACGCAGAAGCTGCAGGCAGAGCTGAAACCGCGGCGGCAGGGGCCGGGGGCGGAGCTGAAACCAGGGCGGCAGGGGCCGGGGGTGGAGCTGAAACCAGGGCGGCAGGGGCCGGGGGTGGAGCTGAAACCAGGGCGGCAGGGGCCGGGGGCGGAGCTGAAACCAGGGCGGCAGGGGCCGGGGGCGGAGCTGAAACTGGGGAGGCAGGGGCCTGGGGCGGTGTCAGGAATGCAGAAGCTGCAGCGGAGCTGAAACTGGGGAGGCAGGGGCAGGGGGAGGGTTCAGGGACGCAGAAACCTCAGGCGGAGCTGAAACCGGGGTGGACGGGGCCGGGGTGAGAGGAGGAGCGTCCGAACACGTGTGTGTGTCTGTGGGAACGGAATTCTTGGATTTAGCCGCTGATCGCTTAGGATGTCTAAGTCTTAAGCACATGTGATTTAACTCTCATACCTCAGCCTCAAGGTCACTTATCCTTATGGCATACCACGTTTTAAATATCTTGAAAGTGGCGACCACAGTTTAAAAAAATCCAAGGGGTAGCGAAAATTAAACCGTTTATGACAGCGCGAATCTGTCCCAGGTCAAGAGATAATGACTGGAACACCTCCTCATAAAACATTTCCCATGGTGGAGGGAAACGCAGGGCCACAGAAGTGGGCGGATGCCACTTACCTGTGTCTGGGCGGTTTCAGAGACCTCAGGCCGGGCGTGGTGTGGGTACGGAACACGATGGGCGCCAGATGTTGTTGCGGTGGTCCTGTGTCGGGCTGCACCGCGGAGAAGAGAGTGGACGTCCAGAGCAAAGGGGTACACAAATCTTTATTATAGGATGGGGGGGGAGGTTTGGTTCAGACCACGTGGAGCCAGCCGGCAATGGCCGACCACGGGGGGAGAGCAGGGAGCGAGACCTCAGAGAGGGAGAGCCGAGAGCCCAGAGAGAGAGAGGGGAGGGGTGAGGGGGCTTTTTATTGGGCGAGAACCAGGGGTGACGTGTAGGGCCAGGATTGGTTGAAGGGGGCACTCTAGGATTTTGCGGGGCATAGAAAAACCTGAGGGCGGAGACTGCATCAGAATAACTCCTCAGCAACATCTCCTCAAGGATAGCCAGATTCTCGGAGGGGCTGTTGCCACTTCTTGCTAATCCTAGACTTGTTCATACATCTACTATTGTATAAGAATATCTGTCCCTGTACTGTTTTAGGGGTCCTATAAAATCTGTTTGTAGGGTATGGTTAAAATGTAATTTTATTGCAGTCTGTCCTGGGTATCTATGAGAAAATCTATTTGTTGTTTGGGCAATTCTTACAGGACCTGATAGCTTCCTTTGCCGTGTGCCAAGTGACTTTGGCATTCCTTTCTTTAAACCACTTGTGTGTTCCATGATTCCCGGGATGCCCTAAAAACTCAGGAACTTCTAAGATTTCCTCTAGTGTGATGGGTCTAATCTGGGAGTCCCTTTTTAACTTTAATTTTGTTCCTGTATTTTCTGTCACTCTCCATCCCCTGTCTATTTTTCCTATAATGCTGCTCATTTATCAACCTCATTATTATATTTAGTCTGTAAAGATTCATCTTTCTTATGAGCATCTACATGGTATACCTAAATTTTGATGTCTCTCCCAATCTGGTGTAGCTCGTTCCATGCTTCTTTACTCCAAATCGCCTTTCCATTGATTTTCCAATCTGTATGTTCCCATTTTCCTGACCAGAAGACTATCTCTTTGACTACACACCATGAGTCAGAGAACAAATGTAAATCCTTTCTCTCCTTCAAAGACTTTCTGGCAGCTAAAAGAGCTGCTATAACTTCTGCATGTTGTGTGGAGTGGGATGTGCCTTGATCAATAATGATCATGTTATCGTATGGTCCAGTGCTGCGGCTTTCCATCTTACCATGTTATTTTGTGTGGTAGTGGAACCATCAGTGAACCAGAGAGAAGGAGTATTGCCCTGGTCACCATCGTTCAATAGGTATCTGATTTTGGGGGAGGGGAGGTGTGTGTGTGGGAGGTATATACCTGCCCCCCCCAGCTTGTTGTAACAACTGCTCGGACACCATGGGTACCATCTGTGGAGGTTAGAAACCAACTGTTACATGTTAGAGACTTTTACCCAGAAACCAACTATTACTTGTTACAGACTGTTACACTGAAACCAATGGTTCCTTGTAACAGTCTTTAAACTGAAACCAATTCCTCTTGTTCCCTGTACTATAAAAATTGGAGAGTGAGAAATTTGCTATCATCAGTGCAGACTCTCCCCTTGTGTGGACAGATGTCAGCCGCCCAAGCTTAAGCTTGCGAATAAAGGCTCTTGCTCTTGCATGTAATTCTGGTCTTCCTTGTGTGAGATCGGAACTGGAACTTCTGTGCACAACACCATCTTCTTCTCTTCCAGGGATACCCCAGGAAGAAACTGGACAGATACCATTTCCATTGAAGCACTTTTCCTTCCATGGGTAGGCCAGTCCAAGCCTCTGCTGGTGCCTCAACCCAATCTAATATGGGCAGGGTAGTTTGGAGGACTACCAGATTATTCCTCAAAATAGAGTGGCACGTTCTCAAAGCTTCATAGACTGTCTATACATACTTTTCAAACAAGGAAAATTTGTTCTCTGACCATGGGAATCTTTTACAATAAAATCCTACGGGAGTTAGCCTGCTCTGTTCCCTAACAAATTTATTCCAGTTTCCCCAGCTGAGTTTATAGAATACATCAATGACTACTGTTTGACCTTTTTTAATATCAATGAGCTCCTTATATTCTATAACTCTCTTCTTCACTATGCCAAAGGCCTCTTCTTGTGGTTCTCCCCATTCAAAATATTCAGTTTTCTTAGTTATGTCATATAAAGATTTAAGCACCATTTGTAAGTGTGGTATGTGGTTCCTCCAATACATGAATGTACCTACTATAGCTTGCTGGGTTTGAGACTTATTCTGTGGTTTTCATAGGGCTTTAATTTTGTCTATTGCAGCCTCGGGAATTTTAGGTCCCGTGTTTGACCAATGTACTCCTAAGAACTTTACACTTTTGGGAGTTGGATGGTAGCATAATGGGTTAAGTGCACATGGCACAAAGCACAAGGACTGGTGTAAGTGTCCCGGTTCGAGCCCCTGGCTCTCCACCTGCAGGGGTGTTGCTTCACAAGCAGTAAAGCAGGTCTGTAGGTGTCTGTCTTTCTCTCTTCCTCTCTGTGTTCCCCTCCTCTCTCCATTTCTCTCCTATCTAACAACAATGACAACAGCAATAATAACTACAATGATAAAAAACAACAAGTGCAACAAAAGAGAAAATAAAAGAAAGGATGAAAGAAACAAAAAGGAACTCTACATTTTGAGCAGGGTTTGGACCTTAACCTGATTAATAGTCTATCCCTGTTGTCTCAGTTGTTTAACAGAGCCTGTGTCACAGCTTCCTTATTATGCCCTATAATTAAAAGATCAGCTACATAAGAAAAAATTCACATCCCTTTGGTAGCTGTAATGTCTCTAAGCTCCATCTGAGTCTGGTATCTTGTGCTTTGCTCCATATGCACTTAACATGCTGCACTACCGCCCGACCCCTGTTCTACTAGATTTTGGTGGATGCTTTTGTTGAAGAAAAATTTAAAGGGTTAGATAGAGATGTCAGTCGAATTCGTGGGCTTGGTAATGTTCCTAACAGGCAGGATAACTCACTACATGTTTCCATAACCTCTTCTGTTTCCATTGCACAGCTAGGGTATTGTACCTTTTATTCACTACAGTATCTTCCATCTAGGGGCCATACTGTCCAGTGAAGAGGCTGTGCTGCTAGATTTAAACAGAGTTTCAAGCTATTGCTGTGATTGATCTTCCATTTTCTGGCCTGAAAGACATTCAGGGAAAGAGGAAGAGATGGCAGTTTCTTGGGTAAGTGACTTGCCCCACATCAGATTCTGTTTCTTTTTCCTCTTGAATACTTTGTCCTTTAATTTATACATGTTTACTTTACTGTTTCTGTTTGCACATCTTATTTCTGTATCTCTGTCTCTTTCTCTCTTTTGCCAGAGCACTGCTCATCCTTGTCTTTCATCTCTGGCTTATATCCCTGGCTTATGGTCAGCCAATAGAACCTAGTAGCTGAGAACCTCAGGCAGAAACTTTGTTATCTTCCCCTCTCTTTATTATTTATTTCTTTTCCTGTTTGTTGCCCTTGTTCTTATTCTTGCTGTTATTGAATTTGTCGTTGTTGGATAGGACAGAGAGAAATACAGAGAGGGGGAGAGAAAGACAGAAACCTGCAGACCTGCTTCACTGCCTGCTTCACTCCCCTGCAAGTGGGCTTGCATCGGTATCCTTATGCTGATTCAAGCCCTTTCCGCCACCTGCACTTAAACACTGCACTACCGCCTGACTCCCGTGAATGATTTTTTTTATGTTGTTTTTAATTTTAATTTTTATTTATTTATTTTCATTATTTATTCCTTTTGTTGCCCTTGTTGTTTTATTGTTGTAGTTATTATTGATGTCATTGTTGGATAGGACAGAGAGAAATGGAGAGAGGAGGGGAAGACAGGAGAGAAAGACACACCTGCAGACCTGCTTCACCGCCTGTAAAGTGACTCCCCTGCAGGTGGGGAGCCGGGGGCTCGAACCGGGATCCTTCTGCTGGTCCTTGTGCTTAGCGCCACCTGTGCTTAACCCGCTGTGCTGCTGCCTGACTCCCTCGTGAATGATTTTTAATAGCCCTGTGATTAAACATCTTACTGTGTTTATTTATGTTACTCTACTGAGTTGTGTGAGAACATATATTGCTGATTATCCTTTTGATGTAAATTATGTAAATATGTTTTCTTATTTTTATTACTGCATCTCGTCTTGGTGATAGGTCTTGTCATTATACCAAATATTTTCAGTTTGTTGTAGTCTCACTGGTTCACTTGTCCATTTCTTTATTTATCTTTGATGTTGAGCTCAGGTCTCTGAAGACATTTCCCATTCAGATATTATGTACTGTACTGAGGATGACTTCTCTAGACTTTTTTGGAGACTAGTCTAACATCCAAGTGCTTATGTATTTTGAGATGACCCATGGTGTCATGTGATGGTGTTGTTTGTTTTTTATATGCATGCAGTAACTGACTCATTTTCCACAAAGTCATTTTTTTAAAAAAATATTTATTCCCTTTTGTTCCCCTTGTTGTTTTATTGTTGTAGTTATCATTGCTGTCGTTGTACAAAAAGCCATTTTTTGTCTTTAGTTGAAAAATTAAGGCTATTAGAGTTACCTAGTGAAAGAAAGTTCCACAAATTTTTATTTATTTATTCCCTTTTGTTTCCCTGTTTTTTTATTGTTGTAGTTATTATTGTTATTATTGTTGTAGTTGTTGGATAGGACAGAGAGAAATGGAGAGAGGAGGGGAAGACAGAGAGGGAGAGAGAAAGACAGACACCTGCAGACCTGCTTCACTGCTTGTGTAACGACTCCCCTGCAGGTGGGGAGTCGGGGCTCCAACCGGGAGCCTTATGCTAGTCTTTGTGCTTTGCGCCACCTGTGCTTAACCCGCTGCACTACAGCTTGATTCCCTCCGACATAATTTTTTACAGAGACTTTACCTATTTACTTTCAGCATCATTTTCTTGCTTTAAACATGTTCTTAGGGATTTTGATGGAGACTGCATAGCATGTATATGCCACTTTTAAAATGGTCATTTAGTTTAGAAAATCATTAGTAATTCACCAGTAGTCAGCATTTTTGTTTGCCTTATGTCTTTGTTTCACAGCAATTTACAGTTTTGAAGATTATTTCTTGAAAAAATTTTGTTGCAAATGTATGGGAGTCAGGCGGGTAGCACTGTGGGTTAAGTGCATGTGGTGCAAAACAGTTTTCTTTTGCCTGCTTATTTTTTTCTGCCACCATGTTATTTCTTGAGCTCAGAGTCAGAGCATGAATCCAATACTCAAGGAAGCCATTTTTTGTTTCCATTTTATTTGATAGGATAGCAAGAAATGGAGATTTGAAACAGAGGTTAAGAAAGAGCCACGTGCAGGCCTTGTTCAGTGCATATGAAGTGTCCCTCACACAGGAGGGAAGCAAGCCTCAAACCTCCATTTCTGTCTGTTCTATCCAACAATGACAAGATCGATAACAACTGCAACAATAAAAACAAGGACAGTAAAAGGGAAAATAAATAAATACAATAACAATGCTTTTTTAAACAATTATGTTTTACTTCTTATTATAGAGGGAAATTGAGAGGGATGTAGATTACTGGATAACAGTTCTTTTCTCTGCCACCAGGGTTATATCTTGAGCTCACTATCAGAACTTTTGCTCAAGAAATGTATTTTTTCTTTCCATATTATTTGACAGGACATACAGAAATGGAGAGTGGAACAGGGGTAGAGAGAGACATTTCCAGGCTTGTATCACTACTCATGAAGTGTCCCCCTCTCAGGTGTTAAGCAGTTCTCAATCCTAGGTCCTGTGTCATGGTGATATGTACACTTAAGTAGGTGCAACAGTGCCCTGCACCTGATAATTCTTATTTATTTGTTTAAAATTTTTGTGTTTTTTTTAACTTTTTTTTTTTTTTGGACAGTGACACTACAGAGAGCCTTAATGTGGTATGATCACTCTAAAAGTATAATTTCCATGCTTCCATAATAATGTTAATTTTATAAAGAGCCATGTGTGGCTAGAGATGTTTCATTTCTAATAAACTTATACTCATCATGTGTTTTTTTATCCCATCTTTTTTTTTTTAATCACTGTGGCTACATTATAAATTTGTTACACTTGTAGTCCTGGAGGTGGCGCAATGATAAAGCTTTGGAGTCTTAAGCACGAGGTCCCGAGTTCAATCCGTGGCAGCACATGTGCCAGAGTGATGTCTGTTTTTCTCTCTCTCCTTCTTTTTCATAAATAAGTAAAATATTTTTAAAAAAATGTATTACACCCAGTGGCCATTTTTTTATTATTTATATTTTTGTGTTTTATATCAGTGAAGAGAATTTAATAAGGCTATTGAAGTAGAGATATCTATATCTCTGTATCAGGTGAAATTATTATTCATGTATGATAAATGAAATTAATGTTTATTTTCTTTTAATGAGAAGAACTGGAGGTACTACGAAAACACACCAGACTTTGAGCTCTAAGTCCCCAGGGGCTATAGGTTCCATTCGAGTTATCCTCTACTTTAGTGTCCCTATCAAATTCTCTTTACCTATATAAACTTTACATTATAAATAAAGAAGACAATATCCACAACTGCTCAGCACTTGTGAAGTGTGCCTCACCTCTGTGCATGTGAGAACTAGGTTATTGGATCTTGGTCCTTTTATATAGGCAGTGTGAGCACCCTTTGAGTTGTACTCCCACACAGCCACTAAGGTTTTATCATCTACTAATTACAAATCTATAGAGGGGGAATAGTGAGAATAGGTTTATCTCTCTGTTCTCAGGGCCTCATGAAGGAGAGTCCAATGTTCTAATGAATGTACCACCTTCTAGAGCATGATTAAGAGGTATTTGGTTTTCAAGTCACCAAAGACATGTTTGCAGATGAGACAATCATTCACAGGCTTCCTAAAGTAGAGACTGAATGGCTAATCTGCTGGTGCTCGCATTTTCTCACATGATCACATTGCACATATTTTAGGGCTCAGTGACCTATGAAGATGTAACTGTGATTTTCACTCAAGAGGAGTGGGCACTATTAAATTCTTCAGAGAAGAAACTCTACAGAGATGTGATGTGTGAAAATTTGAGGAACTTTCTTTCAATAGGTAACTCTAATCGCCTTAATTTTTCAACTAGAAGAGAAATCATTTTTTGTTCACCAGTGTAGAAATGGCTATACTGTTCAGTGAGCAAGGTTTTATTGTGACTCATGAGGGATCAAGAATTCAATCTATTTGTATAATTTCTAATACTTTTTATATTTTGTACTTTTAGAAAAGATACAAGAACATTCCACCAAAGGGCAGCATATCTTGCATGGTAATAAACAAAGGTGAGAGTTAAATTTACAATAAAGTGTGATGTACCACCTAAGAAGCTACTGTGTTTTCAAAAGTTTTGTCTCTGTAATTTACTGAGATCATTTGCCTGCATGGTTTCCTTGTATAAGGAGACTCATAGTTTCTTAATGGTGTGCTCTCTACTGATGTAGCAATTGCATATGACCCCTTTTCATACAGTTCATTCAGAAAATGAAAGTTATAGTCACTGCGACAAATAGATCAATTTTTAAAATAAGCAAATCAAAAATACTTCATGACTAGGTTATAGAACAGTTGGACAAGTGACTCCAGTGTGATGTATGTGATGTACATGACTGAAGTTCCCATCTGAGTCACTAAGGACCATAATGGTTTTCTACATTATCTGTCTTTTCTCCACTTTATAGGAAAATCTTTCTGACATGTAAAAAGTAAATGGAAATTTTTAAAAGGAAGCAAAGTTGCTAAGTATTTATAAAATAGTACACTTGGAAGCAATAAGAATATCTTCAATGTATGACTATATCTATATATTTTTTTAATATTTTTTATTTACTTTCTCTTTTGATGTCCTTGTTTTTCATTGTTGTAGTTATTAATTTTATTGATGTAGTCATTGTTAGGACAGAGAGAAATGGAGAGAGGAGGGAAAGACATAGGGGGCGAGAAAGATAGATATCTGCAGATTTGCTTCACCACCTGTGAAGCAATCCTCCCCTGCAGGTTGGGTGCCAGAGGTTCGAAACGGGATCCTTTCAAATATATACATTTTTATGATACTTAGATGTAGCCCTTCCAGAAAAGATCAATATTTTCAGTGAATAATATTTCAACACAAATCCAAAAGTTGTTACTAACAAATAGAATTTCAATTAATGCATGAAAAATACCTGTACTGATATTATATTTGGCATAATATCTTCATATGAAAGTATGTAGGTATTATTATGGGTTTTTATTTTTATTTATTTAGTTATGTATTGGATAGAGACACCCAGAAATCAATATGAATGGGGATGTAGAAAGGGGAGAGACAGCGACTCCTGCATTCCTACTTCACCACTTGCAAAGCTTTCCGCCTGCAGGTGAGGATGGGCGCTTGAACCCTCTTCTTTGCTTGTTGTAGCATGTGTGCTCAGGCAGATACACCACTGCCCAGCCGTTTTAACCATTTTTTTTATCTTACTTTTAACTTGAAATCTTTTTATTATTTTTCAATATCTGTGCTTTTTTTTCAGTATGTTTTTTAAAATACTTAATTATTATCCCTTTTGTTTTCCCTGTTTTTTATTGTTGTAGTTATTATTGTTGTTGTTGTTGATGTTGTCATTGTTGGACAGGACAGAGACAAATGGAAAAAGAAGGGGGAGGACTGAGAGGGGGAGAGAAAGATAGACACCTACAGACCTGCCTGTGAAGCGTCCGTCTTCCCTGCAGGTGGGGATCCAGGGGCTCAAACCAGGATCCTTACAGTTTGTGCCACCTGTGCTTAACCCACTTTGCTACCACCCAATTCCCTCAGTATATGTTTTATTCAAATCTATTTCTAATGTCTGATTTTGTGGCTTATTAAGTAAAATAATGTCCTGCATTTTGATAATCAATTACAGTGTTATTCATTAAAATGTCATTAATTAATTGTTCATTATTTTACAGTAATACAGCAGTAAAAATCTCTGAGAGCAAAGATAGTGAGAATGCTGGAATATCTCAAGAATGTGAAGTATACAGCAAATTATTCACTTATCCTATTCATCTTCAAAAACATGTAAGAATTCACAGTGGAGAGAAACCCTATGAATATAAACAATGTAATGGAACATTCAAGAGACCCAGTCATCTTTGGAAACATGAAAAAACTGACAGTGGAGAGAAACCCTATGAATGCAAACAGTGTAGTAAAACATTCAGTTATTGCAATAGTCTTCGGGCACATGAAAGAATTCACAGTGGAGAGAAACCCTATGAATGTAAACTGTGTAGTAAAACATTCAGGCATTCCAGTAGTTTTCGGGCACATGAAAGAATTCACAGTGGAGAGAAACCCTATGAATGTAAACTGTGTAGTAAAAAATTCAGGCATTCCGGTAGTTTTCGGGCACATGAAAGAATTCACAGTGGAGAGAAACCCTATGAATGTAAACAGTGTAGTAAAATATTCAGTGATTCCAGTAGTCGTTGGAGACATGAAAGAATTCACATTGGAGAGAAACCCTATGAATGTAAACAATGTAGTAAAAGATACAGTTCTTCCAGTAATCTTTGGGCACATGAAAGAATTCACAGTGGAGAGAAACCCTATGAATGTAAACAATGTAGTAAAACATTCAGTTTTTCCAGTAATCTTCGGGCACATGAAAGAATTCATAGTGGAGAGAAACCCTATGAATGTAACCAATGTAGTAAAAAATTCAGGAAATCCAGTAGTCTTCAGGCACATGAAAGAATTCACAGTGGAGAGAAACCCTATGATTGCAAACTGTGTAGTAAAACATTCAGTTATGCCAGTAGTCTTTGGACACATGAAAGAACTCACAGTGGAGAGAAACCCTATGAATGCAAACTGTGTAGTAAAACATTCCGTGATTGCAGTAGTCTTCAGAGACATGAAAGAATTCACAGTGGAGAGAAACCCTATGAATGTAAACTGTGTAGTAAAACATTCAGTTGTTCCAGTTATCTTCGGGAACATGAAAGAATTCACAGTGGAGAGAAACCCTATGAATGTAAACTGTGTAGTAAAACATTCAGTTGTTCCAGTTATCTTCGGAAACATGAAAGAATTCACAGTGGAGAGAAACCCTATAAATGTAAACAGTGTAGTAAAATATTCAGTGATTCCAGTAGTCGTCGGAAACACGAAAGAATTCATAGTGGAGAGAAACCCTATGAATGTAAAAAATGTAGTAAAACATTCAGGCAATCCAGTAGTCTTCGGGTACATGAAAGAATTCACAGTGGAGAGAAACCCTATGATTGCAAACTGTGTAGTAAAACATTCAGTTATGCCAATAGTCTTTGGGCACATGAAAGAACTCACAGTGGAGAGAAACCCTATGAATGCAAACTGTAGGAAAACATTCCGTGATTGCAGTAGTCTTCAGAGACATGAAAGAATTCACAGTGGAGAGAAACCCTATGAATGTAAACAATGTAGTAAAACATTCAGTTGTTCCAGTCATCTTCGGGAACATGAAAGAATTCACAGTGGAGAGAAACCCTATGAATGTAAACAATGTAGGAAAACACGCTTATTCCAGTAATCTTTGGGCACATGAAAGAATTCACAGTGGAGAGAAACCCTATGAATGTAAACAATGTAGTAAAACATTCGGGCATTCCAGTCATCTTCGGAGACATGAAAGAATTCACAGGGGAGAGAAACCCTATGAATATACACAATGTAGTAAAACATCCCAGCAGTCTGCTGGTCTTCAGAGACATGAATTCACAGTGAAGAGAAACCCTATGAATGCAAACAGTAGTAAAACATTCAGTGATTCCAGTCGTCATTGGAGACATGAAAGAATTCATAGTGGAAAGAAACCCTATGAATGTAAACAATGTAGTAAAACATTCCGGTACTCTTCGGGCACATGAAAGACTTCACAGTTGAGAGAAACGCTATGAATGCAGTGTAGTAAAACATTTAGTTGTTGCAGTAGTCTTCAGTAACAGTAACCTAAAACGTTTAATAAAAATGGAAAACAAAGGCAACAAAAGGTAAAAAAAAATAAAAACATAAAAATATAATGAGGAAAAAGATACAAAAACCTTTATTTTGGTTCAACACTCATGAAGTTTTCCCTTTTGCAGTTAGGGAGCAGGGGCTTGAATTTGGTTACTTTTGCATGGTACCATGTGCACCTCACTAAACCCTACCACCAAGTACCCATTGAAAAAAAATTTTTAATACCAGGTAAGGTTTTGCATCATCTAAACCAGAGCAAAAAAAAAAAAAAAAGAAAAAGAATATTGGGAGTCAGGCTGTAGTGCAGGTGGCACAAAGCCCAAGGACCTGTGGCTGAGAAAGCTGTGGTATACACACACAATGGAATACTATGCAGCTGTTGCGAACAATGAACCCACTTTCTCTGACCCATCTTGGACAGAACTAGAAGGAAATATGTTATTTGAGCTAAGTCAGAAAGATAAAGATGAGTATGGGACGATCCCACTCGTCAACAGAAGTTCAGAAAGAAGATCAGGAAGGGAAAGTAAAAGCAGGATATGACTAAATATAGAGTAGGACAGTGACATAAAAACTGGTGAGTTGGAGGGTGGACATTTGGCTTCCTGGGATGGCAGGAGAGGGGTTTCAAGGGTGGGTGGGTGGAATGGGACACAGTCTTGGTGGTGGGAATGGTGTTTATGTACACTCCTATTAAACTATAGTCATATAAATCACTAATATGAGGGGGGGAATTGATTGTATGTCTCAAAGTTTTTAAAACAGACAGACTTTTGAATGCAAACTATAGTCATATAAATCACTAATATGAGGGGGGAAATTGATTGTATGTCTCAAAGTTTTTAAAACAGACAGACTTTTGAATGCATAGTCTGAGTCGTTGATATGCGGACTTTCTCAAAAGCCTACACCAGGTAGAACAGAGGCAACCAGTGGCACAGCTATGTATGAGATACTGGGTATTAAACAGCAAACCCTAACAAAGGGACTTTTCAATGTTAACCCAATTACAAAATAATGTGATGATAACAACTATCCATTGTCTTCTTGAGCCCTAAGAGACTCTAAGCCCCTGGCTCCCACCTGCAGGGGGATTTCTTCAAAGCAGTTCAGCAGGTTTGTGGGTGTCTATCTTACCTCCTGTTTGTCTTCCCCTTGTCTCCATTTCTCTCTGTCCCATCCAACATTGACGACATCAATAAGAATAACTACAGCAATAAAAAGGCCAACAAAAAGTGAATAAATAATTTTTAAAAATTAAGAGGAATGTCGCCAGGTCTGGAGTTGAGTCACTGAGTGAAATGTTTGCCTTGCTCCGTGTGCAGCCATCTTCCAGCCAGCCCTGGCCCTGTCCTGAGGTCGAACAATTGAAGAGCCCCCGTTTCTTTGGTTCTTGGGACAATCAGCAAAGAACTGAAGAGTGAAACACAGGAGTTTGAAGGAAAGAAGTTTTCATACAGTATTAGCAAGCAGACATACACTCTGGGGGGTTTCTGTAGAGTGACTCTCGAGTTACAAAGTATTTTATGGTTTTTACTCAATAGGGAAACTGCATCTCTGCTTGAGGTGGAAATGACGTGCCTGATTGACAAGCTGGGTGACAGACACCCTGTATGTGCTCAGTGCCTGTAATTATAATTCTTACAGAGAAGCTCTAGGGGGCGGTGTGGAGCAAAAGCTATAGTGGTTATTTATACCGTCATGGACCTGTATTCTCCCCACCTACCCACCCCAGAGTCTTTTACTTGGGTGCAATATGCCAATTCCATTTCAGGTTCTACTTGTGTTTTCGTTCCTCATCCTGTTTTTCAACTTCTGCCTGAGAGTGAGATCATCCCATATTCATCCTTCTGTTTCTGACTTATTTCACTCAACATGATTTTTTCAAAGTCCATCCAAGATCGGCTGAAAACGTTGAAGTCACCATTTTTTACAGCTGAGTAGTATTCCATTGTGTATATAGACCACAACTTGCTCAGCCACTCATCTGTTGTTGGACACCTGGGTTGCTTCCAGGTTTTGGCTATTACAGATTGTGCTGCAAAGAACATATGTGTACACAGATCTTGTTGGATGGATGTGTTGGGTTCCTTAGGATATATCCCCAAGAGAGGATTTGCAGGGTCATAGGGTAGGTCCATTTCTAGCCTTCTGAGAGTTCTCCAGACTGTTCTCCACAGAGGTTGGACCAATTGACATTCCCACCAGCAGTGTAGGAGGGTTCCTTTGATCCCACACCATCTCCAGCATTGGCTGCTGTTACCTTTTCTGATCTGACATTCTCACAGGAGTGAAGTGATATCTCATTGTTGTCTTGATTTGCATTTCTCTGACAATCAGAGACCTGGAGCATTTTTTTCATATGTTTCTTGGCCTTTTGGAGCTCTTCCGTGGTGAATATTCTGTCCAAGTCCTCTCCCCATTTTTGAATGGGGTTATTTGTTGTTGAGTCTGGCAAGCTCTTTATATATGTTGGTTATTAAACTCTTATCTGATGTATGGCATATAAAGATCTCCCATTCTGTGAGGGGTCTCTTGGTTTGGATAGTGGTTTCTTTTGCTATGAAGAAGCTTTTTAATTTGATGTAGTCCCATAGGTTTATACTTGCCTTAGTCTTCTTTGTAATTGGATTCGTTTCATTGAAAATGTCTTTAAAATTTATGCAGAAAAGAGTTCTGCCAATATTTTCCTCTAAGTATTTGATAGTTTGTGGTCTAACATCCAAGTCCTTGATCCACTTGGAATTTACTTTTGTATTCGGTGAAATACAGTGATTCAGTTTCATTCATCTGCATGTTTCAACCCATTGTTTCCAACACCATTTGTTGAAGAGACTCTGCTTTCCCCATGTAATAGTCTGGCCCCTTTGTCAAAGATTAGATGTCCATGGGTGTAGGGCCTCATTTCTGGGCTCTCAATTCTATTCCACTGGTCAATGTGTCTGTTCATGTTCCAGTACCAAGCAGTTTTGATGACAATGGCCCTATAATACAGTTTGAGATCTGGGAGTGTGATGCCTCCGGTTCTGTTCTTTTTTCTCAAGATTGTTTTGGCAATTCTCGGTCTTTTCTGGTTCCAGATAAACATTTGTAGCATTTGTTCTATTCTCCTAAAAATGTGCTTGGGATCTTGATGGGGATAGCATTAAATTTGTAGATGGCTCTGGGTAATATATTGATTTTGATGATGTTAATTCTTCCAACCCATGAACATGGAATATCTTTCCACTTCTTTGTGTCTTTTTCAATTTCTTTGAGTAGTGACTCATAATTTTCAATATACAAATCTTTCACTTCCTTGGTTAGGTTTACTCCTAGATACTTTATTTTTTTGTTGCTATAGTGAAGGGGATTGATTTCTGGATTTCAATTTCTTCTAACTTAGTGTTTGCATAGATGAATGCTACTGAGTTTTGAATGTTAATTTTATAGCGTGACACCTTACTGTATTGCCTGATGATTTCCAAAAGCTTCTTGCTGGATTCCTTAGGTTTTTCCATGTAAACCATCTGGTCCATGACTTTTAATTTTGGGGATGTTTTTGATAACTGTTTCAGTTTCATTGGCTGTGATGGGCCTGTTCATGTTATCTACTTCCTCTTTACTTAGTTTTGGAAGTTGGTAGGAGTCTTGGAAATCGTCCATTTCTTCCAGGTTCTCTAGCTTGGTGGTGTATAGTTGTACATAGAAGCCTCACATGATATTTTGAATTTCTGTGTTGTCTGTTGTGGTATCCCCTCTTTCATTTACTATCTGATTTATTTGGATCTTTTCCCTTTTTTGTTTTGTGAGTCTGGCTAAAGGTTTGTCAATTATCTCAATAGATGCAGAGAAAGCCTTTGACAAAATCCAACACCCATTCATGCTCAAAACTCTACAAAAAATGGGAATAGATGGGAAATTCCTCAAGATAGTGGAATCTATATATAGCAAACCTACAGCCAACATCATACTCAATGGACAGAAGCTGAAAGCAACCCCCCTCAGATCGGGGACTAGACAGGGCTGTCCACTGTCACCGTTACTCTTCAACATAGTATTGGAAGTTCTTGCCATAGCAATCAGGCAAGAGAAAGAAATCAAAGGGATACAGATTGGAAGGGAAGAAGTCAAGCTCTCACTATTTGCAGATGATATGATAGTATACATAGAAAGACCTAAAGAATCCAGTAGAAAATTACTGGAAGTTATTAGGCAATATAGCAAGGTATCAGGGTACAAAATCAATGTACAAAAATCAGTGGCATTTCTTTGTGCAAACACTAAATCTGAAGAAGAAGAAGACATCCAGAAATCACTCCCATTTACTGTTTCAGCAAAATCAATCAAATACCTAGGGATAAAGTTGACCAAAGAAGTGAAAGACTTGTATACTGAAAACTATGAGTCGCTCCTCAAGGAGATAGAAAGTGATACCAAGAAATGGAAAGATATCCCATGCTCATGGATTGGAAGAATAAATATCATCAAAATGAATATTCCCCAGAGCCATATACAAATTTAATGCAATACCCATCAAAGTTCCACCAAGCTTCTTTAAGAGAATAAAACAAACACTACAATCATTTATCTGGAACCTGAAAACACCTAGAATTGCCAAAACCATCTTAAGGAAAAGAAACAGAAATGGAGGCATCACACTTCCAGACCTTAAACTATATTATAAAGCCATCATCATCAAAACAGCATGGTACTGGAACAAAAATAGGCACACAGACCAGTGGAACAGAATTGAAAGCCCAGAAGTAAATCCCAACACGTATGGGCATCTAATCTTTGATAAGGGGGCCCAAAGGATTAAATGGAAAAAGGAGGCTCTCTTCAATAAATGGTGCTGGGAAAACTGGGTTGAAACATGCAGCAGAATGAAATTGAACCACTTTATCTCACCAGAAACAAAAATCAACTCCAAATGGATCAAAGACCTAGATGTCAGACCAGAAACAATCAAATACTTAGAGGAAAACATTGGTAAAACACTTTCCCACATACACCTCAAGGACATCTTTGATGAATCAAACCCAATTGCAAGGAAGACTAAAGCAGAAACAATCCAGTGGGACTACATCAAATATACATTAATATTCTAATGTATCCTTATGTTGGTCCTTGCCCTTTGTGTCACCTGCGCTTAAACACTGCGCTACTGCCTGACTCCCGTGAGCGAAGTTTAATTGCCCTGTGACTAAACATCTTCTTGGTTAAAGAGACTATATTTCTTTCTGCACATTTACTGTGGTTATTTATGTTACTCTACTGAGTTGTGTGAGAACATATATTGCTGATTAGCCCTTTGATATAGCATGTAAATATGTTTTATTTTTATTACTGCATCTCTTTGTCTTGGTGATAGGTCTTGTCATTATACCAAATGTTTTCAGTTGTAGTCTCAGTGGTTCACTTGTCCATTTATTTATTTATCTTTGATGTTGAGCTCAGGTCTCTGAAGACATTTCCCATTCAAATATTATGTACTGTACTGAGGATGACTTCTGTAGATTTTTTGGAGACTAGTCTAACATCCAAGTGTTTATGTATTTTGAGTTGTCCCATTTTGTCATGTGATGGTGTTGTTTGGTTTTTATATGCATGCGGTGACTGACTCATTTTACCCAACATCATCTTTTATAGAGACTTCACCTATTTACTTTTCAGCATCATTGTCTTGCTCTAAACATGTTCTTAGGGATTTTGATGGAGGCTGCATAGCATTTATATGCAACTTTCAAAATGGTCATTTAGTTTAGAAAATCATTAATAATCCACCAGTAATCAACATTTTTGTTTGCCTTATATCTTTATTTCACAGCAATTTATAGTTTTGAAGATTATTTCTTGAAAAAATTTTGTTGCAAATGTATGGGAGTCAAGCAGTAGCACTGCGGGTTAAGTGCATGTGGTGCAAAACAGTTTTCTATTGCCCAGTGTTCTAATGAATGTACCACCTTCTAGAGCATGATTAAGAGGTATTTGGTTTTCAAGTCACCAAAGACATGTTTGCAGATGAGACAATCATTCACAGGCTTCCTAAAGTAGAGACTGAATGGCTAATCTGCTGTTGCTCGCATTTTCTCACATGATCACATTGCACATATTTTAGGGCTCAGTGACCTATGAAGATGTAACTGTGATTTTCACTCAAGAGGAGTGGGCACTATTAAATTCTTCAGAGAAGAAACTCTACAGAGATGTGATGTATGAAAATTTGAGGAACTTTCTTTCCATAGGTAACTCTAATCGCCTTAATTTTTCAACTAGAAGAGAAATCATTTTTTGTTCACCAGTGTAGAAATGGCTATACTGTTCAGTGAGCAAGGTTTTATTGTGACTCATGAGGGATCAAGAATTCAATCTATTTGTATAGTTTCTAATACATTTTATATTTTGTAATTTTAGAAAAGATTGAAGAACATTCCACCAAAGGGCAGCATATCTTGCATGGTAATAAACAAAGGTGAGAGTTACATTTACAATAAAGTGTGATGTACCACCTAAGAAGCTACTGTGTTTTCAAAAGTTTTGTCTCTGTAATTTACTGAGATCATTTGCCTGCATGGTTTCCCTGTATAAGGAGCTTCATGGGTTCTTAATGGTATGCTCTCTACTGACTTAGCAATTGCATATGACCCCTTTTCATACAGTTCATTCAGAAAGTGAAAGTTATAGTCACTGCCACAAATAGATCAATGTTTTAAATAAGCAAATCAAAAATACCTCATGACTAGTTTATAGAACAGTTGGACAAGTGACTCCAATGTGATGTATGTGATGTACATGACTGAAGTTCCCATCTGAGTCACTGAGGACCATAATGGTGTTCTACATTATCTGTCTTTTCTCACTTTATAGGAAAATCTTTCTGACATGTAAAAAGTAAATGGAAATTTTTACAAGGAAGCAAAGTTGCTAAGTATTTATAAGATAGTACACTTGGAAGCAATAAGAATATCTTCAATGTATGACTATCTATATATATATTTAAATATTTTTTATTTATCCTCTTTTGATGTCCTTGTTTTTCATTGTTTTTGTAGTTATTATTTGTTGTTAAGGTTATTGATGTAGTCATTGTTAGATAGGACAGAGAGAAATGGAGAGAGGATGGGAAGACAGGGGGAGAGAAAGATAGTTACCTGCAGACGTGCTTCACCACCTGTGAAGCAAACCCCCCCCCCATTCAGGTTGGGTGCCGGAGGCTCCGAACCGGGATCTTTAAAAATATCTATATTTTTATGATACTTAGAGGTAGCCCTTCCAGAGAAGATCAGTATTTTCAGTGAAAAATATTTCAACACAAAGCCAAAAGTTGTTACTAACAAATAGAAGTTCAATTAATGCATGCAAAATTCCTGTAATGATATCATTATATTTGGCATAATATCTTTATATGAAAGTATTTAGGTATTATGGGTTTTTATTTTTATTTATTTACTTATGTATTGGATAGAGACACCCAGAAATCAGTAGGAATGGGGAGGTAGAAAGGGTAGAGACAATGACTCCTGCATTCCTATTTCACCATTTGCAAAGCTTTCTGCCTGCAGTTGGGGATGGGCACTTGAACCCTCTTTTTAGCTTGTAGTATGTGTGCTCAAGCAGGTACACCACTGCCCAGCCCTTTTAAAATATTTTATTTCTTTATTGGGGAATTAATGTTTTACATTCAACAGTAAATACAATAGTTTGTACATACATAACATTCCCCAGTTTCCCATTTAATAATACAACCCCCACTGTGTCATTTACCATCCTTCATGGACCTGTATTCTTCCCACCCACCCAACCCAGAGTCTTTTACTTTGGTGCAATATGCAGATTCTACTTGTGTTTTCTTTTCTGATCTTGTTTTTCAACTTCTGCCTGAGAGTGAGATCATCCCATATTCATCAGTGTGCAAGAATCCAGGTTTGAGCCCCCTGTCCCCACCTGCAAGGGGAGAGCTTCACAAGTGGCTTAGCAGAGCTGCAGGTGTCTTTCTGTCTCTCTCCCTTTCTTTCAACTCCTTCCTTCTCTATTTCTGTCTCCTATAAACAAAGACAATAAAAAAATTTTTTAAAAGATTTTATTTATTAATGAGAAAGATTGGAAGAGCGAGAGAGAGAGAGAGAAAGAACCAGATATCATTATGGTACATGTGCTTCCAGGGATTGAACTCAGGACCTCATGTGGAGAATCCAATGCTTTATCCACTGCACCACCTCCTGAACCACTATAAAAAAATTTTTTTAAAGCGGTCTGGGAGGTGACGCAGTGCCTAAGGCATTAGATTCTGAAGCATGAGGTCCTGAGTTTGAACCCCAGTAACACATGTACCAGAGTGATGGCTTGTTTGTATGCTTCTAAATTCTGCTTCTAAGACCCCTTCTGTTACACTGCTTGAGGCTGTAGTCTACTTATATAATCATTGTTCTCACTGGCTTAATCCCCACTGGTTAATATGCTATTCTCCCCACTCCCTATCCTACACACTTCCTGTTCCCGACACTTCCAACTCAGGAGATAGATAGGACAGAATTGTGATTAGAGATTAGGTTTTTGAACTGCATCCCCGCTCATGAATAAAGATTGAACTGTGTTCCCAGCTCATCCATGAGTCCCTAGTCATCTGTCTCCACCCTGGAAGCTAGCCTGTCAATGGATGGTTCTTTCTCTACTCCTGTCTTTCTCATGAATTCATAAATCAATTCTTTAAAATAAAAAAGTCTTAAGTAATCCAGGAGAAAGTTACTAGAAGCTATTAGGCATTATAGCAAGGAGTCAGGCTACAAAATCGAGTGTACAAAAATCAGTGACATTTCTTTTTGCAAATACTAAATCCAAAGAAGAGGATATCCAGAATTCACTTCCATTTTTTATTTGTTATTGGATAGAGACAGAGAGAAATTGAAAGAGAAGGGAGAGACAGAGAGGAAGAGAGACAGACACCCGCAGACCTGCTTCACCGCCTGCTAAGCGACTCCCCTGCAGGTGGGGAGCCAGGGCTCGAAGTAGGATCCTTACGCCGGTCCTTGTGCTTTGCACCACATGTGCTTAACCCACTGCACCACCTCCTGACTCTCACACTCCCATTTCCTGTTGCAGCAATATCAGTAAAATACCTAGGAATAAACCTGACATGAAAAGACATGAAAGACCTGTACACTGAACTGAGTCAGTATTCAAAGAAATAGAAAGTGATAGGGGCTGGGAGGTGGCACACCTGGTTGAGCGCACATGCTACAGTGTGTAAGGACTCAGGTTTGAGTCCCCAGTCCCCACCTGTCTCTCTTCTTCTCTAGTCCCCCTTGCCTTTCAATTTCTGGCTGTCTCTATCCAATAAATTAATTAATTAAAAAAAAAGGAGTAGAGGGGTCAGGCAGTGGCGCACCTGGTTAAGCACACACTCTATAGTGCACAAGGACCCGGGTTGAAGCCCCTGGTCCCCACCTGCAGGGGGAAAGATTCACGAGTGGTGAAGCAGGGCTGCAGGTGTCTCTCTGTCTCTCTCCATCTCTATCTTCCCTTCCCCTCAATTTCTCTCTGTCTTTCTCTAATAATAAAAGTAAAGTTTAAAAAAAAGAATTTTAAAAGTTAGAAAAAAAAACTATCATACAAACAAAGGGATCCTTCACATGTTATGTCGGGCTGAGCTTCACTGATGGGAGACAGACGACCCAGGACTCATGGTTGAGCTGTATGCAGTATCTCTTTATTCCTGCAGGATACAGCACAATCTGAGCCGAGCTAAGCTAAACTAAAACTAAACTAAAACGAACAATGTTGTCTTTATATATATACTTCCCAAGTAGGGTGTGAATGGGATGTGACATAGAGAGGGTGGAGAGAAAAGTGACTGGTGAAAGATCACGGTGTGACAAGGAGAGGGGGCGGAGCAGGCAAGAATTCTACCACTGAACCACCAATGCCCTGGAGGAAGGGTGGTGCTTTATGTAAATGTAAAAGTGATTTATGTAAATAGACCACAGCTTTGAGTGGGATCAAACCAATCCCTATACAGGCATACTGGTGCTTGGTTAAGCAGAAGCCAGGGGGAGCTGCCATACTACCCAACAATGTTAGAGTGTGCAAAGACCCAGGTTTGAGTCCCCAGTCCCTACCTGCAGGAGGAAAGCTTCACAAGTGGAGAAGCAGAGCTGCAGGTGCTTCTGTGTCTCTCTTCCTCTCTAGCCCTCTTTTCCTCTCAACTTCTGGCTGTCTCTATACAATATATAAATAAGTAAAAAATATTTTTTAAAGAAAATAAATAGAAAATGGTAATAACCAGTCAATGGGACTACATCTAATTGAAAAACTGCACAGCCAAAGAAACTATCACACAAACAAAGGGACACCTCAGAATGGGAGAAGATCTTCACATGCCATACATCAGACAAGAAATGAATAACCACATATATATACAAAAAGCTCAGCAAACTTAGCAACAAAAAACTAAATGTCCCCAATCAAAATTGGGCAGAGGATATGAACAGAATATTCATAACAGAAGAAATCCAAAAGGCTAACAAACACATGAAAAATTGCTCCAGGCCACTGATTGTCAAAGAAATGCAAATAAAGACAACTTTGAGCTATCACCTCACCCCTGTTGAGAATAGCAGACATCAACAAGGGCAGCAGCAACTAATGCTGGAGAGGTGGTTGGGACAGAGGAACGGTTCTGCACTGCTGGTGGGAATGTAAATTGATCCAACCTCTGTGGAGATCTGTCTGGAGAACTCTCACAAAGCTAGACATGGACTTTCCATATGAGCTAGTAATTCCTCTCCTGGGGATATACCCCAAGGACACCATAACACCCAACCAAAAAGATATGTATACACCTATGTTCATAGCAGCACAATTTGTATTAGCTAAAACCTGGAAGCAACCCAGCTGATCAACAACAGATGAGTGGCTGAGAAAGCTGTGGTATATATACAGAAATGAATACTATGTAGCTAATAAAATCACTGAACCCACCTTCTCTGATTCATCTTGGATGGAGCTTGAAGGGATTTTCTATCTTTTTATAGTAGATTTTTTTAAATGTTTGTTTATTTAATAAAGGATTGAGATGGAGAGAAATGGATGGGGCAGGGGAGACAGCAAGGGAGACACAGAACCCTGCAGCCCTCCTTCACAGTTCATGAAGCTTTCCTCCTGTAGATGGGTCAGGAGGCTTGAACTGGGTATTTGCACACTATAAAATGAAGACTTAGCAAGTGTGCCACCACTTGACCCTCTTTTTCTCTCTACCCAGCATTGAATATGGGATGACTATTCTTATGTTGATTAGTGACATAGAACTGTTGAAAATGTTTTAATTTTTGCTGATAAAAGTAATGGCTTATATCTAATTATTTTACCTTTTTTTGCACTTGTTTTTTATTGTTGTTGTACTTATTATTGATGTCATTATTGATGTCATTGTTATTGGATAGGACAGAGGGAAATGGAGAGAGGAGGGAAAGACAGATAGGGGGAGAGAAAGACAGACACCTGCAGACCTGCTTCACCACCTGTGAAGCGACTCCCCTGCAGGTGGGGAACCGGGGGCTCGGACCGGGATCTTTCTCCTGGTCCTTGCACTTTGCACCATGTGCACCACCGCCCGGCCCCCTGCCTATTTTCTGTGTATGCTTTTCTTAATCTTTTTGTAAGATATTATAAAATTCAGTAAATCTACAAAAGGGTATTAAACCAGAATTACTCTCTTTTTAAAAAATGAAACTTTATTGTTCTAATATGCAGTTATCTGACACTCAGGGACTGTGAGCAATTTTTAATTGCCCTGTGACTAAACATCTTGGGTAAAGAGATTATAAATGTCTTTCTGTACATTTATTGTGGTTTTTCATGTTACTCTAATAAGTTGTGTGAGTACATATAATGCTGATTAGCACTTTGATGTATAGCTTGTAAATATGCTTTCTTATTTTATTTTACTGCATTTCTTTGTCTTGGTGATAGGTTTTGTGATTATACCAAATATTTTCAATTTGATGTAGTCTCAGTGGTACATTTTTCCATTAATTTTTTTATCATTGATGTTGAGCTCAGGTTTCTGAAGACATTTCCAAATCAGATATTATGTACTGTATGAGGATGACTTCTATAGGTTTTGGTTACTGTTGTAATATCCATGTGCATCTTAAGGAACAAAATACTATGGCCCAACCCTAAACCAGGGTTATTTCCTGAGCTCATTGTGAGAACTTTGAAGCGACTCCTGTAGAATGCCATTTTTTTCTTTCCATTTTATTTGATAGGAGACACCTGCAGGCCTGTTCACTGCTCATGAAGTGTCCCCCACTCAAGAGGGAAGCACATGTCAAACCTAGGTCTTGTGTTATGGTGATATGTACCCTTAACCAGGTGCACCCTACCCTGCACCTTTCACTGCTACAGACTTTCCACAATGGTTCCTTCCTCCTCATAGCATCTGTTTCTATTTATAAATCATATTTTACTTCCTATGAAAGACAGAAATTGAGGAGGATGTATATTACTGGATTACTGTTCTTCTTGGCCTCCCTTTATTTTCTGTCACCCAGTTTATTTCTTTCCCCCCCCTTTTCTTGCCCTTGTTGTTGAAGCCTTGTTGTGGTTATTATTGTTATTGTTGTTGTCGCTCATTGTTGGATAGGACAGAGAGAAATGGAGAGAGGAGGGGAAGACAGAGGGAGAGAGAAACTTAGACTCCTGAAGACCTGCTCCACCGATTGTGAAGTGACTCCCCTGCAGCTGAGGAGCTGGGGGCTCGAACCAGGATCCTTACTCTGGTTCTTGTACTTTGTGCCACATGCAATTAACCCACTGGCACTATGGCCCAACCCTAAACCAGGGTTATTTCCTGAGCTCATTGTGAGGACTTTGAATCCACTCCTGCAGAATGCCTTTTTTTTCTTTCCATTTTATTTGATAGGAGACACCTGCAGGCCTGTTCACTGCTCATGAAGTGTCCCCCACTCAGGAGGGAAGCAAGTGTCAAACCTAGGTCTTGTGTCATGGTGATATGTTCCCTTAACCAGGTGCACCCTGCCCTGTACCTGTTAATAATAAAGAGCTGTGTGGCTTGAGATGTTTCATTTCTTTTTTTTAAAATATTTATTTTTGAGAAAGATAGGAGAGAGAGAACCAGACATCACACTGGCACATATGCTGCAGGGGATCAAACTCAGTACCTCATGCTTGAGAGTCCAAAGCATTATCACTGTGTCATCTCCCGGACCTCTTCCTGTTTCATTTCTAACAAATTTATCATAATCATCACATGTGTTCTTTTTTTTTTAAAAGATTTTATTTATTAATGAGAAAGATAGGTGGAGAGAGAAAGGACCAGACATCACTCTGGCACATGTGCTGCTGGGGATTGAACTCAGAACCTCATGCTTGAGAGTCCAAAGTGTTAACACTGCACCACCTCCCGGACCACATGTGTTCTTTTTTTTATCCCAACTTTTTTTTTTTATCACTGTGGCTCCATTATGAATTCATTACACCCAGTGGCTATTTTCTTATTTATATTTTTGAGTTTTATATAGGTGAAGAGAATTTAATAAGGAAAGTGAAATAGAGATATATCTATCTCTGTGTGTGTGATGTGAAATTTTTATTCATATATAATAAATGAAATTAATGTTTATTTTTCTTTATGAGAAGAACTGAAGATAGAAGAAGACACACCAACTTTGAGTTCTAAGTCCCCAGGGGCTATAGGTTCAATTCCAGTTACCTTCTACTTCACTCTCCCTATCAAATTCTTTTTTCTAAAAAACTATTTCTTTATTGGGGAATTAACGTTTTACATTCAACAGAAAATACAATAGTTTCTACATGCATAACGTTCTCCAGTTTCCCATTTAAAAATACAACCCCTGTTGGGCTGAGCTTCGCGAGTGGAGACAAATGACCAGGGACTCATGGCTGGGTTGTACGCAGTATCTCTTTATTCATGCAGGACGCAGTGCAGTCTATACCAAGCTAGACTAAACTAACAACTAACTCAAACTCACGGTGGTGTCTTTAATATATACCTGCCAAGTAGGATGGGAACAGGATGTGACTAGAGAGGGTGGAGAGAAAAGTGACTGGTGAAAATCAGGGTATGACAAGTAGAGGATCAGGGTGTGACAAGGAGAGGGGACGGAGCATGTGAGAATTTTACCACTAAACCACTAATGCCCTGGAGGGAGTGTGGTGCTTTATGTAAATGTAAAAGTGATTTATGTAAATAGACCGTAGCTTTGAATGGGATCAAATTAATCCCTATATAGGCATACCGGTGCTTGGTTAAGCAGAAGCCAGGGGGAGCTGGCATACTACCCAACATCTACCCCTTTCTTTTTAACTAATGGCCATAGTATCAGGATTGTGGGGTGAACAGAAACCTATATCGTACAGGCATTTTCAAAAGAACTGGCATAAGACATGGAAAACAAAACAACATAATGGCACCTGAACAGGGACTGACATAATAGCGACAGGGACTGGCACCGATGTGGGACCTAACCCACCCATCGCCCAGATAAGTAAACTTGGCTACCCATCTGCCATGGGTTGTCTTTCTACTTATGAAGAGGTTTGCCAAAGCCTCTACTGTTTCATCATGAGACAGTTTCTCTGTCTTTGGAACATTTTGCTCTGGGCCACACTTCGGTTCCCTGACCGGGAACTTTGGTTTCTTGTGACCCTAATCATAGAGCTTGGGAGATGCACAGAGATTTCTCCTTGGACTTTCTGGATTCCCTCTCCCATGTTTCCCGAGGAGAAGGACTACATTTTGCTCTGGGTCACAATTTTGTTCTTTATGACCGTGATCGTAGACCTTGGGATATGCATGGAGATTTCCACTGGGACTTTCTGGACTTCTTCTCACATGTTTCCCATGGAGAAGGACTACTCTAATTTGAAGAGCATTCTCCATTACCCTGGCAGTCCCCAAGAATGGAGACACGTGGTTAGTTCTACTCTCCTGATTGGATTCTTTCTTCGATGGGAAGACACTTTTAAAAATGGGTGCCTGAAGCAATCCAGCAGGAATAGTCAGAAGCACACTAAATGGAATTTCGAGGAGCTTTTTGGACTAGGACGCCCTCTGGGTATTCTTGATGCTACATGGTGAGATCTGTTTCGTAAGAGTGATTTGAATGACTGAATTTTTGTATGACATTGACTTAAAAAAATGCTGGACGCAGCCATGATTTCTAGAGAGATCCAGAAACAATCCAAAAAATTGTTTTTTCCCTCCTTTGGTTTCGTTTTTACGTCTTGGCATAAATCTGAAACGTTTAATCCTGAAATGGTATGAGTTATGGGCGGGGCAGATAGTGCAATGATTATGTTAATTATTCTCATGCCTAAGGCTTCTAACCGTGGTTCTTCTGTTTACCTTTCCATATTTCATTGAGTTTAAACTGTTTCAACAACTTTGAAATCATACTAGACAGGACTTCCAATTATAATGGAGTTATCAATTATAGTAAACTTTGAATCTGCTACAAGTTTTGTTTGACAAGTAAGTGAATTTCAGCTGTCAAGTCTTCACATGAAAAAGCATCTACTCAAATGGAAATTCCTGGAAATACATTTGGACCCCTGTTCTCTGACATCACCCACAAGATGGAATGACTACAACACACCCCCAGAAACCTATGATGTGACTTGGCACGACCTGAAGAAAGAGATTCACAGACTCCAAAGATCACTCTCTACAGAAAAGCAGAATTCTGGTGGCTGACATTCCCCATCGAGACAGACTTGCAGCGTTTCATCCCTTGGCATTTTCTTCTGTGGTCAGCTACATTGGACTGACACCTCCATCAGACTTACTGGTACATGCTGCTGTGTTTCTCAAAGACTAACTTCAGCCAATTGCCTTGAGACTTTATAGGCCATGTCCCCTCGCCTGCAGGCTCTGTTCCCAGGGGTAGAAAACTCCCCCTCCTTATTAGGTTATGCCCACAGAAGCAGGAAACGCCCTTTGAGGCAAGAGATGCCCCCAGAGGCATGAAGCACTCCCAGAGGCAAGAAATGCCCTTTCACCTGCTAGGCCTTGCCCTTTGAGGCAAGAAATGTTCAGCTTGGCATCACACTGGTTATTGCTGCTCGCCTATTTTGTTTTTCATGTCATATGCCAGTTCTTTTGAAAATGCCTGTATGATATATGTTTCTGTTCACCCCACACTCCAGATACTATGGCCTTTAGTTAAAAAGAAAGGGGGAATTGTTGGTATGCATTCTATTTACATAACCACTGTATTCTATTTACATAACCACTGCATGGCATTGGTTTAATCCCCACTGATTCATGATATCTTTTTGCTCTGCCCCCTCTCCTTGTCATACCCTGATTTTCACCAGTCACTTTTCTCTCCACCCTCTCTGCGTCGCATCCTGTTCCCACCCTACTGGGCTAGTATATTTATAAGGACAAGATTGTTTGTAGTAGTTAGTTGGTTGTTAGTTTAGCTGAGCTTGGTATAGATTGCGCTGCGTCCTGCATGAATAAAGAGATACTGCGTACAACCCAGCCATGAGTCCTGGGTCGTCTGTTACCCGCCCGTGAAGCCAGCCCGGTGAAAACAACAAACCCCGACTATGTCATTTAAATTCTCTTTACCTATATAAACTTTACATTATAAATAAGGAAGGAAATGTCCAAAACTGCTCCACCACTTGTCAAGAGTCCTGTGCCACCCCCTTCCCCCGTGTATGTGAGAACTAGGATATAAAAAATCTTGGTCCTTTTATATGGTAATGTGAGCATCTTATTAGTTGTACTCCCACACAACCTTAAGGTTTTATCATTTACTAATTACAAAAGTATAGAGGGGAAGATTAAGAATAGGGATATGACCTATGAAGATGTAACTGTGATATTCACTCAAGAGGAGTGGGCACTATTGACTCCTTCAGAGAAGAAACTCTACAGAGATGTGATGTGTGAAAATTTGAGGGAGTCGGGCTGTAGCACAGCAGGTTAAGCGCTGGTGGCGCAAAGCACAAGGTTTGGCATAAGGATCCTGTTTCGAGCCCTGGCTTCCCACCTGCAGGGGAGTCGCTTCACAAGCGGTGAAGCAGGTCTGTAGGTGTCTATATTTCTCTCCCCCTCTCTGTCTTCCCCTCCTCTCCATTTCTCTCTGTCCTATCCAACAACTACAACAATAATAACTACAACAATAAAAAAACAGGGAAACAAAAGGGAATAAATAAATAAAAATTTGTGGAACTTTCTTTCACTAGGTAACTCTAATAGCCTTAATTTTTCAACTAAAGACAAAAAATGGCTTTTTGTACACCATTGTGTAAATGGAGACAGTGTTAAGTGAACAGTGTTTGATTGTGGCTCATGATGGACCACAAATTCAATCTTGTGGTCTGGGATGTGGCGCAGTGGATAAAGCATTGGGTTCTTGACCATGAGGTCCTGAGTTTGGTCTTTGGCAGCACATGTACTGGATTAATGTCTTTTTTTTTTCTCTCTCTGCGCATCTTTCTCAAGAATAAAGAAAATAATTTTTTTAATTATTATCTTTTGTGGTCCTTGTTTTATTGTTGTTATTGGTGGTGTTGTTGAATAGGGCAGAAAGGAATGGAGAGAGGAGGGGAAGACAGAGTGGGAGGGAAAGGTAGACACCTGCAGACCTGCTTCACTGCCTGTGAAGCCACTCCACTGCAGGTGGTGAGCCAAGGGCTTGATCTGGGATCCTTTGGCTGGTCCTTGCACTTTGCACCACATGCACTTAACCTGCTGTGCTACTGCCCGACTCTCCAAGAAATAAATTCTTAAAAAAAAATTCATGGTGGTGGTAGATAGCACAATGGTCATACAAACAGACTCTCACTCCTAAGGATCTATCTAAAGTCCCAGGTTCAGTCCCGTGCAACATCATAAACTAGAGCTGAGAAGTGCTTTGGTGACAAAAAATAATAACTTTGATCTATTTGTATAATTTATTTAATTACTTATTTGTTTTTTTAATATTTATTTTATTTATTTATTCCCTTTGTTGCCCTTGTTGTTTTATTGTTGTAGTCATTATTATTGTTTTCGTTGTTGGATAGGACAGGGAGAAATGGAGAGAGGAGGGGAAGACAGAGAGGAGGAAAGATAGACACCTGCAGACCTGCTTCACCGCCTGTGAAGCGACTCCCCTACAGGTTGGGAGCCGGGGTTCGAACCGGGATCCTTATGCTGGTCCTTGTGCTTTGCGCCACCTGTACTTAACCCGCTGCGCTACAGCCCAACTCCCCTACTTATTTCTTCTTGTGGATGACAGAATGAGAGAAACATCCAGACCTCACTCTGGTACATGTGCTGCCGGAGAGCAAACTCAGGACTTCATTCTTGAGAGTCTAGTGCCTTAGCTACTGTGCCACCAGCCAGACCACTATTTGTATAATTTCTAATAGTTTGTATATTTTGTAATTTTAGAAAAAGTACAAGAACATTCCACCAAAGAGCAGCCTAAGTTGCATGGGAGTAAACAAAGGTGAGAGTTAAATTTATACTAAAATGTGGTGTACCACCCCGAAAGCTACTGTGCTTTCAAATATTTTGATTCCATGTAATTTACAGAGATCTGGTACCTGCAGGGTTTCCCTGACCTATGTTTATTATTATTATTATTATTATTATTATTTTTATTCATTTATTTCTTCCCTTTTGTTGCCTGTTTTATTGTTGTAATTATTGGTGTTGTCATTGTTGAATAGGACAGAGAGAAATGGAGAGAGGATTAGGAGAGAAAGCTAGACTCCTGCAGACTTGCTTCACTGCTTATAAAGAGACTTCCCTGCATATGGGAACCCGGGGCTCGAACCCAGAAAGTTAGGCTAATCCTTGTGCTTTGTGGCACCTTTGCTTAACCTGCTGGGCTACTGCCTGACTCCCAACTTATGGGTTCTTAATTGTGTGCTCTCTGCTGACTTAATAATTACATAGCAGCTCTTTTAATACAAGTTATTAAGAAAATAATATCTATAATAAACATAAAACTTATAACACTACAACAAATAGATTAATTTTTAACTAAACTCATCAAAGATACTTCATGACTAGGTTATAGAATATTTGGACAAGTGACTGAAATATGCTGTATGTGACGTACGTGACTGAAGTTCCCATCTGAGTCACTGGCAACAAAAGTACCATAATGATGTTCTACATTATCTGTCATTTCTCCACTTTATAGGAAAATCTTTCTCACATGTAACAAGGAAATGGAAGTCTTAAAAAGGGGGTAAAGATACTTAGTATTTATAAAATAGTACACTTGGAAACAATACAAATATCTTAGGGGTTGGGTGGTAGCAAAGTGGGTTAAGTGCAGGTGGTGCAAAGCACAAGGACCAGCATAAGGATCCTGGTTCGAGCCCCCAGTTCCCCACCTGCAAGGGAGTTGCTTCACAGCTGGAGAAGCAGGTCTGCAGGTGTCTATCTTTCTCTTCCCCTCCCTGTCTTCATCTCCTCTCTCCATTTCTCTGTCCTATCTAACAATGATGACAACAATAATAAGTACAACAATAAAAACAACAAAGGCAACAAAAGGTAAAATAAATAAAAATTAAAAAAATTTTCTAATGTGTGGTCTGGGAGGTAGTGCAGTGGATAAATCACTGGTGTACTTTGACTCTTTATCATAAGTCCTAATATATGAAAATATATCATAAGTCCTAATATATGAAAAAAATCCACTCGATACTGAAAATTTAGATGTCAACAATGCTTAGATGTATTCAAATCAATAAGATTTTTTTGCACATATAAAGTCACTGGCATTAGAAAAACAATTCTTATCAGTGTAGACATTGTAGAATCACATTACAGAACTAGTAAGGAACGTGTACTGGAGAGACCAGTGAATGTTAAACAGTGGAACAATAATGGATGCTATAATACGTGAATCTTTATCTTATTTTTGCAGAAATTGTATCTGTCTAGTTGAAAAGCACATACTCCCTCTAAATTTCTCTTTTTATTCTTTGTATTTAAAATACTTTAATTTTATTTGGTAAGCCAGAGAGAAATTGACTGGGAGGTTGTAGTAAGGGAAAGACAGACACTTTCATCACTGCCTCCCAGCCTGTGAAAGGTTTTGCCCTGCATGTGGACACTGGGGCTTTTCCCCATGTCCTAGTTCATGGTATCTAATTTTGATTATCAAGTGGCAAGTTGTGAAACAGTGCTGCAGATGTCTTGCCCCCTCTGCCGCCTCTCTGTTGATTTTTCTCTTATTGAAGAAAATAAAGACTTAAAATTTTTGTTCCAGAGTGGTATGTTATTTGATAGCCTAAAAATCATCAAATATTTAGGTAAAAATATAGGCAGAACTGTCCTCCATATAAGTTTGTCAACATGTTCATCAATACAAACTTAATTGCACAGAACCAAAGGCAGAAATAAATGAATGCAGTTACATCAAATTGAAAAGTTTAAAAAGCAAAGGAGGTCTACCATAACAGGTACTTCTCACAGACTGTGAGAAAAAGTTTTGCCCTACATCAGAGAGTATTGAAGAAAAATACGTAAAGAATTTCCATCAATGAAAAAAATTAAACACCACAAGGACTGGAGTAAGAATCCCAGTTGGAGCCCTTGTCTTTCTCTCCGTCTTCCCCTCCTCCATATCTCTCTGTCCTATCCAAAATTGACGACATCCATATAAAAACAACAATGACAACAATAAAAATATAAGGGCAACAAAAGAGAAAATAAATAAATTTAAGTAATTAAGCAATCCACTGGAGGAAGGGTAGATAGCATAATGGTTATGCAAAGAGAGTTGTCATGCCTGAGACTAAAGTCCCAGGTTCAACCCCCCAAACCACCATAAGCCAGAGCTGGGTATTGCTATAGTGTTTATCTCTGCATCTCTCAAAAATAAAATCAACAAAATATTTTTTTAAAAAAAGATAAGACAGCTCTTCAAAAATAGATGGGATATATGGCCAGAATAGTCTCAGGAGATCCACAGGGACAGTAGACATCTGAAAATATTCTCAAAATCACTGTTTATCAGGGAAGGTAAAACCGACAATGTGAGATTGTCATGCTGTAGAAGAGACAGAAACACCAGCTGTTGAAGAAGCTACTGAGTGGTCCTGGATGTGGTTTTATCCAAAACCTACCTACTATCCCACCTCCTGTGCCTTGAATTTAAATGTTTATATAAAAGAAACACTAGGGAGTCGGGTGGTAGCGCAGCGGTTTAAGCATACGTGGTGCAAATGCAAGGACCAGCATAAGGATCTGGGTGCGAGCCCCCTGGGTCCCCACCTGCAGGGACGTCACTTCACAGGTAGTGAAGGTGGTCTGCAGGTGTCATTCTCTCCCCCTTTCTGGCTTCCCCTCCTCTCCGTTTCTCTCCTGTCCTACGCAACAACAATAAAACAACAAGGTCAACAAAAAGGAATAAATAAATACTTTTTATAAAAGGAAACACAAGGGAGTCAGGCGGTAGCGCAGTGGGTTAAGCGCAAGGACCAGCGAAAGGATCCCGGTTTGAGCCCCCAGCTCCCCACCTGCAGGGGAGTCGCTTCACAGGCGGTGAAGCAAGTCGGCAGGTGTCTTTCTCTCCTCTGTCTTCCCCTCCCCTCTCCATTTCTCTCTGTCCTATCCAACAACAATGACATCAATAATAACTACAGCAACAACAAAAAAAACCAAGGGTAACAAAAGGGAATAAATAAATAGAAAAAAATTAAAAACCACAAAAAACATAGTATTAAGATAACTCCACACAGTTCCCACCACCAGAACTCCGTGTCTCATCCCCTCCCCTGACAGCTTTCCTATTCTTTATCCCTCTGGGTGTATGGACCTATAGCCATTATGGGGTGCAGAAGGTGGAAGACGTGGTTTCTGGAATTGCTTCCCTTCTGAACTTGGACATTGCTAGGACCATCCATACTCCCAGCCTCTTTTTTTTTCTTCTTTTTTTTAAAGAACTATTTTATTAATAAAAGTTAGACACAAACAAACCACAAAGTGTCAAGTTTAAATAGGTCAGTCACATCAAATAGGCATTTTGTTAACCAGGGCTGACAGAATGATTGAAGGAGACTAGAACATATCAGATTCCCACAGTGGGGTAGGCATCCTCACGGGGAAAGGGGGATCCAGGTTCAACAGCTTGTCAAGTTCCTTGTGTTCTTCAAGAATCATGAGGGGCACACCACTCAAGGGCAAATATGCAATCTGATGTACTTGAAGCAGGTGAAAAGCTCTCAAAATCTAGAGGATTAAAGGGAAAGAACTCCGTTATTTCTGGATAGGTGTTGTCTGACACAGGAGCAGTGCTCTTTGCTTTACCAGAATTTTCTGTTAACTCTTGGGCAGAGAAAGTTTTCTGTCTCTGTATAAGGGGTCCATTAGTCTGCACAGACTATCCTGTGGTTGTTTACATTCTGCCCATGAGCTCAGTGGTCTTGTGTATTCTGCTGCTCCCTTCCCTCTACCCTCAATTCCAGTCCTCCCCTGTGTGAAAACAAAAGTCACAGGTGGTGGGATTGGTGTTCCTCACACTCTGAAGTAACTGGACAAGGTTCTCTTCTGCTGATGCATTTCACAGACTGTCCTTCTCTGCTCCAGTGCAGGATAGGCAGCTCCCCAAGGATAAGCGGCATCTTCTCATCCAGGACCCAGGGCTGAGCTCCATCTAGCAGTTCCTGGCATGTCTGGAGGAGCAGGCTGTGCCCAGAAGCTGTCCAGGCTGGCTTAGCCAAGACCTTCTCGAAGTCTCTACCACGCAGCTCTGTTAGTCTAGGCCCCTGACCTAGGAGGGAGGCTGGGGAACCTTGGGCGTCTCCTGCCACCCTCCAAAGGTTGGTTAGTTATGATGGCATTGGCCATAGTCCATAGGATTAGTTCCCAACCTTTGGCTACATGTGTTCAGGTCCCTGGGTCCATACAACCAGAAGGATAAAGACTAGGAAAGTTGTCAAGGGAGGGCATGGGATACAGAGTTCTGGGGGTGAAAATTGTGTGGAGTTGTTTTTCCTATTTTTTTTTCAGTGTTTCTTTTTTTATAAATAAAAATTTTTAAAGTTTCAGGGGGAGCTGCTCTCCAGCTTGCCTGATCCCAGGACTCATGTGTTGACTTTCTCATGGTTTTACGTTTCTGTGAGGTTGAGAGAGGAGGGATTCCACTACACTGCTCCACTCCAAGTGGAACTTTGCCTCCCTGTGCTGCTCCCATGGGGTGCTCAGACCTGAAATCTCATATACAGTACAGCAAATGCTCTCTTGTGTGAGCCAGCTCTATGTCCAGTTTTCGTATTTATTTATATTTACTAGCACAGTGTTTTGTTTCTTTTAAGACATATTTATTCAGCGTCATGATCAGACTTTTATATTTAGCAATCAACAGCATGGGCAGAAAAAAATCTACATTAAAACGCTTTGTTGGGTTTAGACAACCTCTTCTGTCCCCACGCCCACGTTATTGTCAGAGGGCCCTGCTTACCTGGGGCTGCCAGTGCAGAGCAGAGCCAGTTAGAGATGGAAATCCTGGAGAAGTGCTTCTGCTGATTCTGGGGACAGACCAGCGGCTCTCCACAGTGAGCCGCCATTAACACACCTCTAGATATTGTGGGCCAGTGGACTCCACCCAGTGTTGGTACTGTTCATAGTAGTTTGGTCCCCTTCCCTCATCTCTATTTGATTGTGCTTCAGTCCTGCTAGTTTCGCGGCCTGCTTGTCCCTGCCCCAAGGAACCCCAAGAGAGTTGCAGAGTTCCAGAGTTCGAGAGTTGGAGAGTGCTTGGCGCTGCCGAGGGGAAAGGAGGCAGGAGAGTTCTATTTGATTAGTTTGGTTTATGGTGCTGCTAGGGATTGAACCTGGGACCTCAAGGCCTCAGGCTTGAGAGTCTGTTTGATTAGTTTGGGTTAGTTCATGAATTGCCGTTCCTGAATAAAGAAATACAGCTTCCCTGCCCAGCCATGTGTCTTCAACTGTCTGTTACCCGCCATGAAGCTAGCCTGGCCAGCTGGAGCCTCCGAATTTTAACAACAAATGGTGCCCACATGAACCTGACCTGCACATCCCTCAGATAAGTAAAGACAATTTGGCTACCTATGTACTATGGCCTTCTCTTCTGCTTTTGAAGAGATCTCCAAAGGCCTCTGCCCTTTCTTCATGAGACTGTTTTTCTGTTTCTGGAACATTTATCTCTGGACCACTCTGTGGTTTCCACTCGCTCCGGTGCACTCATAACAGCCACTGGAGTCGGGAAGAGCCAGTGGGTGAGAGGCCAGGCGCGGAGCTGCCGTTTCCACCTGGTGGAGCAGAGAGCCAGCCAGCCGGCCGTGCCCAGACAACCCCACACACCGTGTCCACAGCCCCACAGCCCTGCAGCCCGCAGGAGCCCGATGCCAACACGCTGGAGCCCAAAGCCAGCACACAGGAGGCCGATGCTAACATGCTGGAGCCCGATGCCAACATGCAAGAGCCGGATGCCAACACGCAGGAGCCCGAGGCCAGCCCACAAGAGCTGGCTCTCCACCGCGTGGTGCAGGGCACTGGACACGAGATCCCTCCACGCTGCTCGGCCACTGCGAACAGGGCAGCAGAAATAGCAGGGCCATGGGACAGGGCCGCGGCGGCCTATCATGGCCGCCACCCCTGGTCACCTTGGCCTGCGCCTTCTGCACGGCTGGCCTATGAATTCTGGACAGATCCTGGACCTCCCGGACCCCCTGACAACCTGCAATTCCTAGAAGTGAAGCTGCCCAAGAGACCACCGCTAGACAACGCACTCCCCGAACAGCTAAGACAGTGCAGATCTAAATTCGTGTTTAAAATGACATGTCTTTGTAACAAAGATTTCTCTCCTTGTGTATTAATGACCATGTTTATGTGTGTGTTTAAAGTTTGGTAAACAGTAACTTTAAGGTTAAGAATGTAACTTTAAGGCTAAATTCTTACTAGACAAAGTTATATGAAAAAGGTTTTCAACGTAATTCTCATAGAGATGAAATTAACTTACATTTAAAGTCTGAGGTAAAAATTAGTTAACAATCAATATATTTTAACTAAGTTGTTCTAAACAAGACCTGCGCACACCTAGGGTGTGTCTCCATCTTAAATGGATGTAACAAAAGGTTAAATAGACTTGTTGATATGTAAAACTCTCGATTACCTTCTCTATTAGAAATGGTAGATTACACAATGGCTATGCTAATTATTCTCATGCCTGAGGTTTTCTTTCCTGTGCACACCTAGGGTGTGCCTCCATCTTGAATGAATGTAACAAAAGGTTAAAAAGAGGTTGTTGATATGTAAAAGTCTCAAATTCCTTCTCTATTAGAAACATTAGATTGTGCTATGGTTATGCTAATAAGTTTTGTTTCATAGTAAGTAAATTGCAGCCAGCTGCCTTTGGGACTCTAGGCCATTCCCCACCCCCATGCTAAAAAAAATGCCCGTTGAGGCAAGTACGCCCTCCAGAGGCAGGAAATGTTTTTTTAAGCTGATAAAGTTTTGCCCACAGGGGCAAAAAATGGCCCCCTCAGGCCTTCCCTTGGCAGCACACTGGTTCTTGTTACTTGCTTACATGTTTCTCCATGTTTGTGCCAGTTTCTTTTTAAAAAAATGCCTGTATGATAATAGGTTTTGGTTCACCCCACACCCCTGATACTGTAGTCATTTAGTTAAAAAGAAAAGGGGGAATATGTTGGTACTCTTCATAGTACTTTGGTCCCTTTCCCCCCCATCTCTAGCTGATTGTGGTTCAGTCCTGCTAGTTTCGTGGGCCCACTTTGCCTGCCCCAAGGAACCCCAAGAGAGTTGCAGAGTTCCAGAGTTCGAGAGTTGGAGAGTGCTTGGTGCCACCAAGGGGAAAGGAGGCAGGAGAGTTCTATTTGATTAGTTTGGTTTATGGTGCTGCTAGGGATTGAACCTGGGACCTCAAGGCCTCAGGCTTGAGAGTCTGTTTGATTAGTTTGGGTTAGTTTATGAATCGTTGTTCCTGAATAAAGAAATACAGCTTCCCTGCCCAGCCGTGTGTCTTCAAGTCTCTGTTACCTGCCGTGAAGCTAGTCTGGCCAGCTGGAGCCTCTGAATTTTAACAACAACCCAGAAGGTATCATCTAAGTTCATTTCCCATGTCTACACTTGGCCGGACCTGCCAATATACGCGGATATCTTCGCCCACCCTGTCCAACGCTTGATGTCTCGTCATCCAATCTGGTCTCCTATGCCTACACTGAACTTCTCTGTTCCAGACTCTTGGAAACAGAGTTGGCAGTCAGCTGAGGTAAAGAACAAACACCTCATCACAGACCCCTGCGACCGTCAACCGGGCTTTGACCTAGCAGGTTATGATTGGGCCCTCCTCTATCGCTATCGAACAGGCCATGGTTGGTGCGCCGCTATGCTCCATCGCTGGGGAGCCAGAGATGACCCGAACTGCCCCTGCGGCTACAGACAGACTATGTACCACATAGTCAACGACTGTCACCTCTCCAGATTCACAGGAGGTCTCAAAACTTTACATCAGGTTCAACCTGATACTGTTGATTGGCTACGGAAGAAGGGAAAATGCTAGTAGAAGAAGAAGGCATGAAAGCCTTTTTGCATAACCATCCCTGAGTGGTGAAGCTGGGCTGCAGATGTCTTTCTGTCTCTTTCCCTCTCTGTCTCCCCTCCCCTCTCAATTTCTCTATCTCTATTCAACAATAAATAAATTTTTAAAAATTTTTTAAAAAAGAAAATGATCTTATCCACAGAACTTTAGCAAATGAACTGGGCTCAGACCTCGTTGTCCTGACTTGTTCATACTTAGTGAGAATTAGTTTCCTCTTGTCCTTAAAGCTTCACCTAAATTCTGTCTTTTTAGACAAAAAAAAGTCTGTTTGCGTGCATGTTCTCTTATCCAGTGAGACAGCCAATAGAAATCCCGGACTCAGAGACAATTGAATGAACTGACAGATGTCTCCCCGGAGCCACTGCTCTCCCAGCCCTTTGTGCCCTGGCCCCAGGTGTGTGCCTGGACCTGCCTCTAGAAACAGGGTCCATGAGAAGGGAACACAGCACAGAGACAGGATGCTCACTCTTGGAGCAAGTCTGCTCCCCGCCTGTGTACTGTGTAATGTGTACTTCCTTCCAATAAATCCACACTCTTTCCTGTGTCATCTGGCTTGTCTGGGAGTCTTTCCTACAACAAAAGCCAAGAACCTAGCCAGATAGCTGATAACTTCTGTTCAAAAAGTATTATCTGAGGTGGGGTGGGGGTGTCTCACCTGCTTAGACATGCACAGTGCTATGCTCAAGGACCTGGGTTCAAAGCCCCACTCCTGACAGGCAGTGGGGACACTTGACAAGCAGTGAAGCAGGTCTGCAGGTCTCTTCCTTTCTGTCTCCCCTTCCCTCTCAATTTCCCTCTGTCCTATCCAATAAAATGGTGTAGGTGGTGAGAAATGGCCACCAGGAGTGGTGGATTCGTAGTGTCAGCACTGAGCCTCAGAGATAACCCTGACGAGAAAAAAAAAAAAGAAAGAAAATATATATTTTTTTTTGGGCAGTATGCCAGCTTCCCCCTACTTAACCCTGTGGTCTGTTTACATAACCTGTTACCTAAGAACCGCCCTGCCTGCAGGTCACTGGTTTAATCCCACTGGTTCCAACTGTCTTTTTGCTCCGCCCTCTCTCCTAGTCACAGCCTGATTTCTACCAGTCTCTTTTTGCTCCACCCTCTCTTCGTCACATCCTGTTTCCACCCTACTTGGTGAGTATATATACAGCTGCTCTTCTGGTTGAATACACTTGGGAAGAAGCACCCTCAGGCTATCCCAGCAATTTTTATTTATTTTACAGAGAGGGAGAGAGAGAACCAGAACACTGCTCAGCTCTGGCTTTTGGTGGTGCTGGGGATTGATCCTGGGAGCTCAGATGAGCCTCAGGCAGGAGAATCTTTTGCATAATAACCATTATGCTTCCCCACCCCCAGCCCCAGCTGGTAACTTCTTAAGAGTCATCATTAAATGGTCACATCCAGAAACTTCAGCCTCCACTGAACTTTGGTGAGTGGTCTCTCCCTCTCCAGGATGGGGTAGTTGTGGAGGCTGTTGAAAGACCATGGCAGCAGGTGACACTGCTTTCCAGAAAATACAGCTTTTTGTCAAGCAGGATTTCATGCCAGAGTCTTTTTCTGGAAGGCCTGAGTGACTCTGGGAGGTGTCCCAGTGGGCCTGAGGGCGGAATCTTTCTGCTGCTGAGAAGGCTCTTGTTTCCTCTGAAGCAGTAAAACCCGAATAAGCTTCTGGGAAGCCTTCTGGAGTCTTGGACAACCTTCTGAATAAAGTCTCTTGCACATTATTTTATTTTTTTCTTCTTCCTCCTCCAGGGTTCTCGCTGGGGCTTGGGGCCTGCACTTCGAATCCACTGCTCCTTGAGGCTCATTTTTTTTCCATTGTTGTCATTGTTACTTCTGTTGTTGTTGTTAGATAGCACAGAGAGAAATTGAGAGAGGAGGGGAAGACAGAGAAGCGAGAGGATAGACACCTGTAGACCTGCCTCACCTCCCATGAAGCGATTCCCTCTAAGGTGTGGAGCTGGGGGCATGAATCGGGATTCTTGTGCCAGTCATAGCACTACGCACCATGTGTGCTTAACCATGTATGTTACCACCTGATGCCCCCATCTTGCACACATATTTAGGAAACCATTAGTCAGAAGCCAACACCTTCATGGCATGGTCGCTCTCGGTCACACTCTGTCGGTTTGACCAACGCATATAAAATTTTTCCAGCCCACATCTTCTATGCTCTGCTGTTCTGGATTAATCACATTCAAAGGTAGAGTTTGGAGCCGGCCCGGCCTGAACTGTCACTGAGAGGACACATACATATTGGTCAGGGCAATTTCAAGGCTGGGTAGGGGCAGGAGAGGCCTTGGTTGTGGGAGCTGTCAATTAGGTTAGGCTCAGTTGGACAAATGGATTGATGTTGGCTTAAGGGGATCCCTTGAACAAAGGGAGATAAAAGATGACTTTAGTCAAGACAAAGCTGCATCTCCCAGCCAGCAGCCATTGTCAGTGCCTGAGAATGTCTGTTCTGGTCTGTTCTGGTCTGCAGAGGCCCAGCCTGTCTCCGTTGCCCAGGACTCTGCACCTGTGCCAGGCAGGGGTGTGGTCAGAAGAAGGGCATGGTTGTAGGGGTTAGGAGGTGAACAGCAGGTCAATGTCAGCTGCTTCCTGAAGACTCAAGGTTCTTTACTTTTAATATTTATTTATTTGGGGGACTGGGCAGCGGCCCTCCCTGTAGAGCACACACACATCATGCCTGATGACCTGAGTTCAAGCCCCTGGTCCCCACCTACAAAACGAAAGCTTCATGAGGGGTGGAGCAATGTTGCAAGTGTCTCCCCTGCACCTTGAAAGGAAAGAGGAAAAAAAAATAAACATCAGGAATGGTGGAGTCATGCAGGCACCAAGCCACAGGGACAACCCTGGCGGCACAAATATAGTTAGCTCCTGGAGAGGAAGAGGGAGAGGGAGACCAGAGGTCGGATGGTAGCACAGCGGGTTAAGCGCACATGGCTTGAAGTGCAAGGACAGGTGTAAGGATCCCGGTTAGGGCCTCCAGCTCTCCACCTTCAGGGGAGTTGCTTCACATGTGGTGAAGTAGGTCTGCAGGTGTCTATCTTTCTCTCCCCCTCACTGTTTTCCCCTCCTCTCTCCATTTCTCTCTGTCCTATCTAACAATGATGATATCAATAACAACAACAACAACAACAAAACAAGGGCAACAAAAGGGGAAAAAAAAAACTCCAGGAGCAGTGGATTTGTGGTGCAGGCATCAAGCTCCAGCAATAACCCTGGAGGCGAGAGAGAGAGAGAGAGAGAGAGAGAGAGAGGAAAAGAGATAGAGAGAGAGAGAGAGAGAGAGAGAGAGAGAGAGAGAGACCCAGAGCATCACCCTGGCATATGCCATGCCAAGAATTGAAACTGGGACGTTATGTTCATGAAGACTCTGGTTTTCTGGCTTGAAAGATACTTCTTTTTCTTCTTTTCCTCCCCCTTCCCCTCCCCTCTCCTCTCCCGTCCCCCTCCTCCTCCTTCTTTTTAACCAGAGCACTGCTCAGCTCTGGTTTATGGTGGTGCAGGGGATTGAACATGGGAGTCTGGGACCTCAGGCCTGAGAGTCTCTTTGCATAACTATTGTGCTATCTACCCCTGCCCTGAAAGATATTTTTCATGTGATCCAATGACTGCCGGACGTCATGTTTATGGATATAGACACTTTCAAGCAAGTCCAGTGACTGCCAACAAATACGTGTGTTTAGGCCAAGAGCCTGAGAGTTCATTTTGGCTTGACTGTAGCTTCTTAAGTTCCCTACCAGTAGCTCCCTCAGCCTTGACTCACTGACCCTTGTCTTTCATCAGTGCTGAATACAGACACCTTCCCGATGAGGGCAGGGGCTACTGTGGGTCCACTCTCCTCCTTTGTACCATATGGGCTTGGCCGGATGTTTTCTTACGGAAACAGTAGAACCTTTGAGAATCAATCAAATGTATTCCTTCTGGTTGGGGAGCTGAGAGGGGGAAAACTGATTTCTATATTGAGAAAGGTAGGACTTAGCCAAGCTTTCTAAAATCTGATGGCACCTTTTTCAATTTGCAGTTGGGACTATGAGTGTTTAAAAAATCATTAACATCCAGGCTCTACCCAGATATTTCTCACTGAATTGTTGGAGTGGGGAGTGTGGGGCAAGATCAGGCATCATTACTGTCTCCTAAACATCCCAGATGGCATTAATATGTGTGAGGGGGCCGGGGGCCCCAATTTCAAGTCCTCAGGCTGAAAGGACATACACAGCTGTGAGTTTGCGTCCTCTCTCTCAGAGAGGACTATTCACTCTTAGAATGTGAGGATGGTGCCCCAGGGTTTGGCATATTCCTGTCTCAGAAGTGTGCACACAGTAGGTCCTCAAGTGTTTAAATATGGATTATTTCTGTGGAGAGTCTCTCCCTTAGAAATCTTATCTGCTTGAGACAGTGATGACAAGTTTAAATGCACTGGAATCTGGGGATGCTTCAGGGATGTCTGGGCCAGCTGGACCTGCTGCAGTTCAGCAGAGCACTGAAATCTCTAGACAGAGAACCTTCCAGACAGGGAAACATAGGATATATTTTTCTTCTTTATCACCATCACCTGCTCTTCCTCCTCCTTCTCTTTGTTTTGGTCTAGTCTCTGATAAGCCTTATCTTTTTTTTTTTTACATTTTTTTATTAGTGATTTAATAATGATTGACAAGATTGTGGCATAAGAGGGGTACAATTCCACACAGTTCCCACCACCAGAGTTCCATATCCCAACCCCTCTATTGGAAACTTCCCTCTTTTTTTTCTTTGCCTCCAGGATTATTGCTGGGGCTCAGTGCCTACACTATGAATCCACTGCTCCTAGAGGCCATTTTTTCCCCTTTTTGCTGCCCTTGTTATCGGTGTTGTTACTATTATTGCTGTTATTATTGTTGGACAGGACAGAGAGAAATCGAGAGAGGAGGGGAAGACAGAGATGGGGAGAGAAAGATAGACACCTGAAGACCTGCTTCACCACCTATGAAGTGACTCTCTGCAGGTGGGGACCCGGGGGCTTGAAATGGGATCCTTCTGCCTGTCTCTGCATTTTGCGCCACCTGCACTTAACCCACTGTGCTACCGCCCGACTCCCTGCTTCCCTATTCTTTATTCCTCTGGGAGTATGGACCCAAATTATTTATGGGGAGCAGAAGGTGGGAGTTTTAGCTTCTGTAATTGCTTCTCTGTTAGGCATGAGTGTTGGCAGGTGGATCCATACCCCCAGCCTGTTTCTTTCTTTCTTTTTTTTTTAACTTTCTTTATTGGGGAATTAATGTTTTACATTTAATGGTAAATACAATAGTTTGCCCCCAGCCTGTTTCTATCTTTCCCTAATAGGACAGGGGTCTGGGGAGGTGAAGTCCCAGGACACATTGGTGAGGTTGTTTGTCCAGGGAAGTCAGAGTAGTCTTTTTTTTTCCTTCTATAACTTGCTGGGGGAAGATGATCTTGTCTAGTTTTCCAGAGAGAAGTCTGACCACAGTGCCACTCATCTAAACACTCCTGGAAGCATCCCCTGCAGTTGTGCCCGGATCCTCCATTATGATTCAAGTACCTGTAGGCTTGGACACTTCATTCTGATAAAAAAATAAAAGGTGTGTGTTGGGGGGAACTTAGGAAATCTTGAGTATATATAGCAGCAAGTTAGAAAGGGTGCGAGAGGGGATGGGATTGAAGAGCCTCCCCATCTCTCTGAACAATAGCGCCTCTGCCTAGGAGTTAGGCTTTATAAATTGACCCTAAGAGAGGCGCAGGGCCACGTGTGGGCTGTAGAAGGCAGCAGACACAACAAGGGAGATTCTGAAGCGGTTCAGAGGCTGGAGAGTGCTTCACAATTAAGCGCTTAAAATGCCTTGAAGAGTAGATGCCTTGCCTTTCTCCTTTCTTTCCTTCCCTTGGGTCCTGTCGCTTTCTTTCTTTCTTTCTTTCTTTCTTTCTTTCTTTCTTCCTTCTGTCCTTCCTTCCTTTCTTTCTTTCCCTCTTCCTTCCTTCGTTGCTTCCTTATTTTTTCTTTCTTTTTTCTTCCTTCCTTCCTTCATTTCTTTTTTTCTTTTCTTCTTCTTTTTTGCCTCCAGGGTTACCGCTGGGGCTGGGTGCCTGCACTACAAATCCACTGCTCCTGGAGGCCATTGTTGTTGTTGTTGTTGCCCTTGTGGTTGTTGTTAATGTTATTGATGCTATTGCTGTTGTTGTTGTATAGGACAGAGAGAAGAGGGGAAGACAGAGAGGGGGAGAGAAAGAGAGACACCTGCAGACCTGCTTCATCACCTGTGAATCGAAACCCCTGCAGGTGGGGAGCTGAGGGGCTCGAACCGGGATCCTTATGCCCATCCTTCTGCTTTGCGACATGTGCACTTAACCCACTGTGCTACCACACAGCTCCTTTTTCTTTTTTTCAAGGCAATGAAAGAAAGGGAGAGGAGGAGGAGGGGGAAGAGGAGGGGGAGAGAGACTTGGAGCACAGCTATGAAGTTGTGGAAGGATGTATGGACACTGCAGAGCAAGCTGCCTTGGTGTAGAGAAGGGAGAAGACAGTGGGGACAGGGTCCTGCCCAGAGAAGCCTCCTGACCAGAAGAGGGAGAGGTCCCTGAGTCTGCCTGGTCTCTGCCGACCCAGCCTGGCTCGTACTTGAATGGGAGACAAGCAGGGGGTGAGGGGCTAAGAACCCAGGCCTGACTGAGGCAAGCTGGAGAGCAGATGGAGAGCTGCACTCTTCTCAGGTAAGAAAGTGAGACCACTTGTTGGGGTGAGAGGGTTGAGACCTCCCTGTGGACAAAAGAAGGACTGTGACAGAGCCCAGGGATTCCCTGAGCCATATTCCACTCTCACAGAGTCCCCTCTCCCCTCCTGCAGCTGCCTTTTTCACTCAGCCCTGCAGCTACCCTGTGCTATCCCACGAAGGAGGTGTGGGGGTGTCTGCCAGGCTGCCATCACCCCCAGAGGTTTCTGGAGATTCTCACACAGACTGGCCGTTGATTCCAGGGGTCTGGGCTGAGACCCCAGCATGTGTGCTCCTCCTCCTCCTCTTCTCCTTCTCCTTCTTCTCCTTCTCATCCTCCTTCTCTTTCTCCTCCTCCTCCTTCTCCTTCTCCTCCTCCTCCTCCTTCTCCTTCTCCTCCTCTTCCTTCTTCTCCTTCTCCTCCTCCTTCTTCTCCTTCTCCTCCTCCTCCTTCTTCTCCTTCTCCTCCTCCTTCTTCTCCTTCTCCTCCTCCTCTTCTCCTTCTTCTCCTTCTCCTCCTCTTCTTCCCCTTCTCCTCCTCTTCTTCCCCTTCTCCTCCTTCTTCTCCTACTCCTCCTCCTCCTTCTCCTCCTCCTTCTTCTCCTTCTCCTCCTCCTCCTCCTCCTTCTCCTCCTCCTTCTTCTCCTTCTCCTCCTTCTCCTTCTCCTCCTCCTTCTTATCCTTCTCCTCCTCCTCTTCTCCTTCTTCTCCTTCTCCTCCTCTTCTTCCCCTTCTCCTCCTTCTTCTCCTTCTCCTCCTCCTCATTCTCCTTCTCCTCCTCCTTCTTCTCCTTCTCCTTCTCCTCCTTCTCCTTCTCTTCCTCCTTCTTCTCCTCTTCCTCCTTCTTCTCCTTTTCCTTCCCTCCTCCTTCTCCTCCTTTCTTCTTCTCTTTCTCCTTCTCATTTTCCTTCTCCTTTCCTCCTCCTCCACCTCCTCCTCCTCCTTCTTCTTCTGAGCACTGCACACAGCAGACTCTGAAATTCCCTCCATCTCCTTCCCCTCCTTCAACACTGAGAGTGACTGAGGCACAGGGACTTGGACCTGGAGTCTGTGGTGGTGTGGGAGAGGACAGGGTGGAATCATTTGCAGAAACCGGTGGGTGTCGAGTGACTCAGGGAAGGAGGATGAGCAGAGCAGGTGGCTGTGTCCCGGATTCGGCAAAGTGCGGGGGCTCTAACTGTCACGGTAATGGAGTTTGCTTCTCCCAGACACACACCCCTGGGCCTGGGCCTGGCTGGGGGCTCTAACTGTCACCGTAATGGGGTTTGCTTCTCCCAGACACACACCCCCGGCCTGGGCCTCGGCCTGGGCCTGGGTCTGGGTCTGGGCCTGGGCTGCCCTTCTATGAAGAATTCTTTGCCTCTTGCTGGAAAATGTGATATGCCAGTGACCACACAAGAGACTCCGAAAATCTGTAAGAGATCAGTACATCCGAGGAGAACTAGCCTGTTCTGAAATATCAAGGTTATTCTAAAGGAGACATGAGAAGAGGCGGGAGGGTGTGGGGAGGGCTGTTGAGAATGGAAGGTGATCTGTGAGTCAGTTTGTGTGCAGCACTGCCCTCTGCTGGTCTGAGGAGGTCCTGCGGCTCTAAGCAAATAGCATCTTTCTTTTTCTTTTTCTTTTCTTTCTTTCCTTTCCTTTATCTCTCTTTTTCTTTTCTTTTTCTTTTCCTTACTTCAGAGTTTAAAATAGGACTAAAAAGCTGGATCAGGGCAGAGAGTAGCTCCCAAATGTGGGAATCGTATATAAATACCATTAACTGTAAACCTCGTTGATTGACCTAAGACCTGTGTCTATTCCTGTTCAGCACAGGAGCCTGTGTGGCCTCTACGTCCCAGTCAGTCTGAGCTCGAATTCCATGGTCACAACTAGGAACACTCCAGGCTGCTCTCATGTCAGGACCCGTCTTCCTCGAGTGGCAGAGCAGGCTGACCAGCCTCCCTTCAGAGAGAGGGCCAGTTTCTACCATAGTTGTTCCACATTGAGGACAAGGTCCTGGAGAGGCCCTCAAGAGGGTTTCTGATGTTGTTCCTGATGGAGATGACCAGTGCCTTCTTAAGCTTTAAGACGGCAAGGAACCTTCCTTATACTCTATAAAAACAACAACAACCCATATTTCTCTTAGTCCTGGGACCTCCAGGGCTTTGCACTTTTTCTTTCATGCTTCTCTTGATCCCGACCATTTGACACTGTGTCTGCTGAGCTCAGCCAAATCAGTGCAACCAGGGCTACCTCCTACCTCCACATGTTTCACTTCAGACTGTGTCCAGAGACGCCAGGCCTGGGGATGTCAGTCCTCCAGCTCCAGTACTTGGGGTCGCAGACTCTCCCTTTGCTTGGAAGGGTGTTGGTGGCCCAAGCTTAAAGTTTGATAATAAAGGCTCTTGCTATTGAAAAAAAAAAAAAAAAGGTTTCACTCAGGTGAGACTTTTCCTAGCTCACAGGACTCCTTAGTTCCATTTTGGATGGCGCACTTCCAAACAAAGTTACAGAACCTAGATACAGACCAGGGCCCATGGGGAGGGCACACGTGCACGTGGATCTGTTGGGGGAAAATATACACCTTAAAGTAAAAATGTGCAGTAGTCTACAGTGACTCATTAAGTGCAGCAAGCAAGTAGAAAGAAATAAAGAGGACACCGTAAGGTACTTAATCAGATAGTTTCTACTTAGACCTAGATACCCTCCTCACCTACTTCCTATTTCACTTCCCTCAATCACTCCAGGAATAACCTTGTCAGACAAAGTCAGGACTCCACAAACTGGATAAGGGCAAGAGACCAGAGCACACTTGAATGATGGCTCTTTTGTTCACTACCAGGTCGTTCCATCATCCGGGGCCCTAGTCAGGGAGTCCTGGTATTCCCACACAGACTTGATGGGCCTAGACTTCTAACATCTTTGTGTTTTTGACTAGATCCTGGAGAGGAAGGGTGAGTGGGGCTTTGAGTGAGTGTAGATGAAGTTGTGAATTATCTTTAAGTCCACCCAGATCACTCTTCAGGGATAAGTGGAGCCTTCCACTTGGAAATGTGGCAGTTGACTGTTGAAATAATGACCCAAACTGCCCAGTAATACATTAAGACCTGGAAAAAGTTTCCTTGAAAGCATGCCCGTACAGGGAGGGAGTTGGGCAGTGGTGCACCCAGTTAACCAAGCACACATAGTACTAAGGGCAAGGACCCACCCAAGGATCTGGGTTCAAGTCCCCAGCTCCCTACCTGCGGGGTGGATGCTTCATAATCAATGAAGCAGGTGTCTCTCTTTCTCTCCCCATCTCTATCTCCCCCTCCTTTCTCAATTTCTCTCTGTCCTGTCCAATAAAATGGAATAAAAGGCCATCAGGAGCAGTGGATTTGTAATGCTGGATCTGAGCCTCAGCGATGACTCTGGAGGGAAAATAATAATAAATAATGAGTGCATGTCTGTATGTGGTACCAAGAGATAAGCTGCAAAGGCAGACTTTCTTCCTAAAGTTAATAGATGAGCTTTCAAAAAAGCTTTGTTACTTTGCTGCTGTTAAAAAATGGTCATCAGGGAAGTTGGGTGGTGGCACAGTGGGTTAAGCGCAGGTGGCACAAAGCACAAGGACCGGCGTAAGGATCCCGGTTCGAGCCACCGGCTCCCCACCTGCTGGGGAGTCGCTTCATAGGCGGTGAAGCTGTTATGTAGGTGTCTGTCTTTCTCTCCCCCTCTCTGTCTTCCCCGTCTCTCTCCATTTCTCTCCGTCCTGTCCAACAACAACAACATCAATAACAGCAACAATAATAACTACTGTCGGGAAATTGTAAGGATGTGGTTGAGCTTGGCAGGGCTCACAAAGCACCCTTTATTCCTGATACTATGGCCTATCTACATAATCATTGTTTTGCCTGAAAGATCCCCAACCATTCCATCCCTTTGATCTATCTTCTTTCTATCCTCAAGACCCTCTCTGCCTGCAGGGTATTATTTTTATTTATTTATTTATTTTACAGAGCATCACTCTTATCACATGAGATGCCAGGGATCAAACTTGGAACCTCGTGTTTGCAAGTCTAGTGCTCTAGCCACTGTGCAACTTCTGAGTCACTAAATCAATATTTTTTAAAAAAGAAAAGAGGTCCCCACCTGCAGGAGAGAAATCTTCATGAGTGGTGAACAGGGCTGTAGTTGTCACTCTGTCTCTCTCTCCCTTTCTATCACCCCTCTCAGTTTCTGTCTGTGTCTATCCAATTAATAAATAAAGATAATAAAAATTTAAAAAAGACAAGAGAAAGAGTATTGTTTCCCAGATTCCCCCTTTGATAGGAACACTACTCATTTTCTTTCTAACTTGCATTTCTCAGTGGTGTGTGTGTTATGATGTAAGTCCCTTATCAAAGTAAAAATTTCTTTCTTTCTTTCTTTTTTTTTTAAATTTTTTAAATATTTATTTTATTTATTTATTCCCTTTTGTTTCCCTTGTTGTTTTATTGTTGTAGTTATTATTGTTGTTGTCGTTGTTGGATAGGACAGAGAGAAATGGAGAGAGGAGGGGAAGACAGAGAGGAGGAGAGAAAGATAGACACCTGCAGACCTGCTTCACTGCCTGTGAAGCGACTCCGCGGCAGGTGGGGAGCCGGGGTTTGAACCAGGATCCTTATGCCGCTTTCTTTCTTTCTTTCTTTTATTTTTATATTTATTTATTTGTAGTGCTGGAGTTTCAAACAGGTGCAACAGGTGCTCAAGGGTACATTCTTCAACTTTTAAAAAAAATTTTAGATAGGAGGGGGGAGAGAGAGAGAGAGAGACCTAATCACTACTCTATCACCCATAGAACTTTGCCTAGTTGCCATGGTGCTCCCATGTGGTGCCAGGATTTGCACAAGGTAAAGCATGAGCACTACTAAGTGAACTGTCTCCCAGTTCAAAAACTAAGAACCATTACCCAGTTCAACATAAAGCAATCTCTACTTCTACTCTGGTATTGTATTCAGACTGTCTTTTTTTCCTGTTATCATAGAAGAATCACTTAAAATTTTTTAAATTTATTTAAAAAAATGTTATTTATTTATTTGTTAGATAGAGTCTTTCAGAAACTGAGAGAGGATGGATAGAGAGGGAGAGAGACAGAGAGACACCTGCAGCTCTGCTTTACCACTCACGAAGCTTTCCCACAGCAAGTGGGGTCCAGGGGCTTGAACCTGGGTCCTTGTGCACTATAATCTGTATGCTCAACCAGATGTGCCACCTCCCCTGCAGGGTATTATTAATCCTACCAGTTAAAACCCTCGCAACAGTTGCTAAGGAGGTTTCTACCTTCCCATCCCCCTTTTGCCTTTCTCTACCCCTTTCCTAGCCATTTCCGTTTCCAACTTGCCACTTCCAGGCCTGCCCTTTAAAAGCCTGGGCTCTCTGATCAATAAAAGTACTGCATTGTCTCGCTGCCATGTGTTTGGTTCCTGAGTCTTCTCCCTCATAACTGAGTGAGTAGCAGCCCAGGCTGGCTGAGGTTGAGTTCTCTCCACCCAGAGAGTATGCGCCTGGGAAGAAGCACCCCCCTTGCTAGGCCGGCAACTACAAAAACAAACAAACAAAAACAAGGGAAACAAAAGGGGGAAATAAAAGCTGTGGTTTCCATTCCAATGGCAAGAAATCACTCCTTGCCCCCCTAGATGTTAAGGGCAGCTGGGACATGGTCTCTGCCTGGTCAGCCAAGTTCCAGCATCATGAGCAGGAACGTGGGTTTAAGCAGCCCCCTGACCATCTCCATGCTCCCTCCAGTAAAGGTGGTGGGGGAACTTCACAGACTCACATTCACACCTGCTCCAAATCTGAAGGACTAATCGCTACCAGCCCAGGTGAGCGGGAGACTACAGGGACTGGCATCTTCAGCCTTGAGTCAGTTGTTTTTGTTTTGTTTTGTTTTAGCTTCTTTCCAGCTGTCTGCTGTCTGTCTCTCTAACTTTAGAATAAGGTGTATAGTATAGTCTTTTTAAAATATTTATTTATTTATTCCCTTTTGTTGTCCTTGTTTTATTGTTGTAGTAGTTGTTGTTGTTATTGATGTCATTATTGGATAGGACATAGAGAAATGGAGAGAGGATGGGAAGACAGAGAGGGGGAGAGAAAGATAGACACCTGCAGACCTGCTTCACTCCCCTGCAGGTGGGGAGCCGGGGGTTACACCAATCCTTATGCTTTGAGCCACCTGTGCTTAACCCGCTGCACTAATGCCCGACTCCCCTTTTTTTATCACTGCCATCACTAAAGGTTGTGTCCCTGACCCCACCCCCACAGATAACCACTATAGTTCTCCTATGGTCTCAGATAATAAGCTGACTCCCCACCCCACATCCATATACTTGATTATCTATATTCCACATAGAGTGAACCCACTCTGTACTTGTTCTTCACCTCCTGACTTGCTTCATTGAACATCTTGTCCAATTCCATCCACTTTGTCCCAAAGGACACAATATCTTTTTTATGGCTGCATAGTACTCTATTGCATACATGTCTCATAACTTCTTTTTTTTTTATCGGGTCATCTGTGGAAGGGCATTTTGGCTACTTCTAAGACTTTGCTATTGTGAATAAAGTCATTATGAATCTGGGGGTTCACATGTCCCTTCAATTCAGTGTTCTATCTTTTGGGTATAAGCATTGAATCATTTGCAAGGCACTTTAATACTTACTGTCTCATTTAGTCATGACTCCTGTGAGGAAGGTGAATTGCCCTTACTGTCCAGGTGAGGCGCTAGACCATAGTTCACAATGGGTCTCCAATGCATGCTCAGTTTTATTTATTTTAAGGACAGAGACTCAGAGGGAATGACACACAGAGAAGACTGCTCAGTTCTGGCTTATGGGTGATATTTCCTGAGAGGCCCAGGCATGAAAGACTTTTTTGTATCACGGTTATGCTGTGTCCCAATCCCATTGATTGATTTAAGATTGTCTTCTTTTTTTTTCTTGGGGGGGAGGGTAATTATCTTTACTTATTTAATGGATAGACACAGCCAGAAATCAAGAGGGAAGGAGAAGATAGAGAGGGAGAGAGACAGAGAAACACCTGTCTTTACCACCAGTGAAGTCTTCCCCCTGCAGGTCCTTAATCCTGGGTCCTTGGCACTGTAATGTGTGTGCTTAACCAGGTGTGCTACCACCCGGTTCCTTAAGACTGTTTTCTAACCTAAGCATTTAAAGCTGTAAGTTTTCACTGCATTTTTTTTTGCATCCCACAACTTTTAATATGTTGTAGCTGCCTTATTTCATCCATCCTTAAGCTGTTTCCTAATTTTCTGGTTGTATCATCCGTTAAGTAGAAGCTCATTGCCACACATCTCTAGTTGACTTCTACCTTAATTCTGATGTGGTTATACTAACATGTTAAGTATAATCGCAGTGCTATAATATGCATTAATACTTGTTTTCTGGCCCAGTGTAATTGCCTATAAAATGAATGTTTCTGTGTATTAGAAAAGAAGAGAGTGGGGGTAGATAGCATAAAGGTTATGTAAAAAGACTGTCGTGCCTGAGGCTCCAAAGTCCCAGGGTCAGTGCCCTGCACCACCATAAGCCAGAGCTGAGCAGGGCTCTGGAGAAAAAGAATTAAAGGAAGATACTCTGCTGGTTTGGATTTTGATGTTTTATGAATGTTAATTTGATAAAGTACCTGACTCAGATCTTCTACTTATTTACTGATTTTCTTTTTTTAAATTTTTATTTATAAAAAGGAAACACTGACAAAACTATAGGATAAGAGCGGTACAACTCCACACAATTCCCACCACTGGAACTCTGTATCCCCTCCTCCACCTCCCCTTCCTTCCCATCCCCTGATAGCTTTCCTATTCTTTATCCCTCTGGGAGTATGGACCCAAGGTCATTGTGGGATGCAGAAGGTGGAAGGTCTGGCTTCTGTAATTGCTTCCCCGCTGAACATGGGTGTTGGCAGGTGGATCCATACTCCCAGCCTGTCTCTCTCTTTCCCTAGTGGGGCAGGGCTCTGGGGAAGTGGGGCTCCAGGACACATTGGTGGGGTCATTTGCCCTGGGAAGTCTGGCTGGCATCATGGTAACATCTGGAACCTGGTGGCTGGAAAGAGAGTTAACATATAAACCCAAACAAACTGTTGACCAATCATGAACCTAAAGGCTATTTATGTGGGCTGTCAACTACTGAAAATATTGAAAGTATTAAAGTTTTGCATTTCTTCAAGTTTTGCTAGTCTTAGTTTTATGTATTTTTTTTTGAAACTCTGTCTTTGGCTGTATATGTCATGTAGGATTAAATCTTATAGAGAAATTGATTACTTTATTAGTAAAAGTGCTTCTCTTTGATGATAATCATTGTCTTAAAATTCAGATAAAATTTAGCTACTCAGTTTATTATCATTGTTTGCTTAATACACCTTTTTCTTTTCCAGACTCTAAGTGATTTGAATTTTTGTGTGCTTTAAAAAAACATTTTACTTATTTTTTAACGACAGAGATACAAGTAGAAAGAGAGACCAGAGCACTGCTTACCTCTGGCTTGTGGTGGTGCTAGGGACTGAACCTAGGGCTTCCATTCATTGAGATGAGAAGTCAGTGGCATTGTTATTTTTATTCTCCTGAAGTTCATATATTTTATTTGGTCTGTTTTGTCTTTATGATTTTATTTTTGTTACTTGTTTCCAGCAATTTTCTTATGATGCATTTTTTGCTTGGTTTTTGGTGATTTTTTTTTCTGGCCTTTGTTGAATTTTTTGCATTGGTGGGCATAGAGTTTTCATTCATTTTGGAGGGAAAATGTGGCCAATATTCCTTTCAGTACTCTTTTTGGGAATAATAATGAAGTTTAGTTTGGGGTGGTTAGCATTTAATGTCTGTCTTCCTAATTCACAACCAGGATTTGTCTTTACATTTTTTCAAGCCTTATTTTGCATTTTTATGTTGCATTTTAAAGTTTTCTTCATATAGATATTATATATTTCTGGTCATATTTTAAGATATTTTTGTATTTTTGTTTTTATTACTAGTATAAATTGGGCCTCTTTGTTATAAGTGCTAAGTGGTTATTGCTTTTACATAAAAAGTCTACTGATTTATCTATATTAATTTTGTTCCAGCATACTGTATCCAACACACACACGTATTTACTTATATTTGTCAATTGTACAGATTACTATCAGGAAATGCTGCTTTATTAAATTTACATCTTGCTAGCCATGATTTCCCAGTACTTGTTGTGTGTCTTTTATTTTTCTTCCATTTTTGATTATTTAAACTTACACATTTAAAAACCTTTTCATATTGTTCCACTATCTGTAGTCTGGGGATGTAAACTTCCCTTACTGTTTTGTCCATGGCCTATGATAACTCTTACTCATGTAAATGGAGAGAGAGAGATTTACCATAAGCTCATTTAAGTCAGTAGGTAGAACTTCCTTAAAGTCAGTGGGATTCTCTATTATTTGGTTCACATTGACCTCTGTAGGTGCATTATTTTTTTTCAAATCATTTTTGTGATTTAAAAATGACTAGCAAGATTGTAAGATAACAGGGGTATGGTTCCTCACAGTCCCCACCAGAGTTCTGTGTCCCATCCCCTCCATTGGAAGCTTCCCTATTCTTTACCCCTCTGGGAACATGGACCCAAATTCTCTATGGGGAGCAGAAGGTGGGAGTTCTGGCTTCTGTCATTGCTTCTCCACTGGACATGGGTGTTGGTGGGTGGATCCACACCCCCAGCCTGTTTCCGTCTTTCCCTAGTGGAGCAGGTCTCTGGGGAGGGGAGGTTCCAGGACACATGGGTTGAGGGCGTCTGCCCAGGGAGATCAGGATGGTGTCATGGTAGCACCTGCAACTTATTGGCTGATGAGTGATAAGATGTAAAGCAAATTGTTCAATAATCAGGAACCCAAAGGTGGGACTAAAGCAAATGAAACTAGAGGTCTTCTTGTGGGAAGAAGCTAGGAAGTCTTATTTTAGGTGTGCTCTAAGAGGCCCGTGACTTTAGTAGTTTTTTGCCTGGGCTTGATAGCTAACATGCAGCTGGATGAAAAGTATTGTCTAGAAAGATGGTGTCAAGTGTTGAGAATAGGGCTAGAAAGCTGGATTAAGTTTGAGAATAGCTCCCAAACATGAGGACAGCACAAAATGCCATTATTAACTGTTTACCCCAGCAATGTGGTACATCCCAGGTCCCATATAGGTTCCTATGTAGCACAGGAGCCTGTGTGACATCTGTGTCTGTCAGTCTGAGCTCACAGTCCATAGTCACAGCTGGGAACAGTTGAGGCTGCACTCATTTCAGAACCCGTCTTCCTCGAGTGGCAGAGTGAGCTGAGCCTCCCTGCAGAGAGTGGGGCATTCCCTGCCATCACTGCTCTCTGTACGTCCATTATTTCTCTTCTAATTCTTCTTCTTCTTCTTCTTCTTCTTCTTCTTCTTCTTCTTCTTCTTCTTCTTCTTCTTCTTCTTCTTCTTCTTCTTCTTCTTCTTCTTCTTTTTCTCCTTCTTCTTCTTCTTCTTCTTTTCTTTTCTCTTATTTTCTTTATTTATAAAAAGGAAATGCTGACAAAACCATAGGATAAGAGGGGTACAACTCCACACAATTCCCACCACCAGAACTCCATATCCCATCCCCTCCCCTAACAGCTTTCCTATTCTTTATCCCTCTGGGAGTATGGACCCAGGGATTCTTACATAATCTTGTGTGTTTGTTTGTTTGTGTGACACCAGAGCAGCCTGGTAACACGTGCCCTCTACTTTAAGCTATCTCTCAGTCCCTTTTGGATTCATATATGCCCTCTCTCTCTCTCTTTCTCTTTGGTTCTCATATGCTCTTTTTTTCCTCATCTAACCTTCCTTAGTTATTGTTTGAAGACATTTTGACTAAACACCTACGTACAATACAATTCTGGAAATTAGATTTCTGGAAGTCTACTCTTTTTATACCCATAACATCAAGCAAATGGTCAGCTTCCTGCTGCCTCCTTGGCCATTGGGCAGAGTTTTCTAGCCCGTATTTCACAGAAAGATCAGCCTTTTAAAGCTTCTATTTATTCATCTTTGTTCAAGAAGTCAGTTTCTGTTTCTTATCACTTGCAGGCCTAATGTCCAAACTTTTCCATGGCTCTTAAAGTGAATCATGTTTTTAAAGGTTTACTTCTTTGTTTTATGAGAGAGAGAGAGAGAGATAATGAGAGAGAGAGGGAGAGGGAGACAGAGAGAGGGAGAGGAAGAGGGAGAAAGATAGGGGGAGAGGGAGAGAGAGAGAGAGAGAGATGGAGGGAAGACTACAGAGCATTATTCAGTCATTTGCAGTGCCAGGTCTAAACCTTGGGCCTCAGGCATGCAATTCCTGTGCTCTACTTACTAAGTCACCTCCACAATCACTTATACCTTTTCTTCTGTGCCAGCCTGGTTTCTAAAAGCCTCTGGACCATCTGAGTTCCAGCAGATGCTCAACTTTGGAGAAGCTGGTGTGTTTCAGCTTGTTCCCTGAGACCTGTGAATTTCCTTTTCTTAGTTTTGAGTGTGGTGAGGAAATTATGACAATAACGACGAAACCAGCAATAGCATCTTTGCTGTTGTGATAGTTTATCCAGAACTTACGTGGGCTTGGGTCACAATGTGAAGTTTTCAGTGTCAGATCCCTCTGTGGCACTGGTCAGCCTCTCCTGATGGCCTGTTGGGTCAGTCTGGCACATACATTTTCCCATCTCAGGTAGGATGCTTACACTCAGAATATCATGGCCCCAGGAAATGTAAGATTCCAGCTGTCCCTATTCACTCACGCACTTGGTAATTTCTCCCACGCCCTCCTTTCTACGATTTCTTACACAAAGTGTTTTTTGAACATGTATTTTGTGCCAGGAACTGAGCGTGTTATATGACATATTGAACTTAATGAGTTGAGCTCAGTTCCCTCTGAGCTGTCATTCTCTGTAGCATGGGGCCAGGGGAACATTTGATGCACTGTAGTAAGCCCAAAAATTAAGAATAGGGGCGTGCATTTGTGGGGACATATTTAAAGTTTAGTGTGTGAGTATGAAACAGAAGTGACATGTGTGTGTGTGTGTGTGTGTTCGTTTTTGTTTCATCATATAACTGGCTATTGGTTTGGGTGTGCTAATCGGCCCATCCACCTACCCTTTTACCCTCTATCTAGCTGAACTCCTGACTCAGCAGGCCTGGAGCGAGTCAGTAGGTCTCCATTATGTGCCTATTTGGTAGTTTCTGAAAGTGATTTTAATCTACAGTTGGCTTTGGAAGCTACTGACCTAAGTATACATACGACCTGGGTTAAGTCACTGATCTGACCCTCATCTGTTGGTGCCTCAACTGTATTTTCAAGTACAAGTGAAGGAAGGAAATGTAGAGATTTATAGCAGGATGGCCGAGGGGTGGGCTGCTCTTGTGACGGTTGTTGTTCTAATAATCTAGTTACATAATCTCCCTGCTTTGAGAAGCTTAGAAAGTTGTGGATTTTTTTCCCCCCTTGGAGAAAAGTGTCAGTAAACTCGGGTGACAAGTAGATTCATTGGTGTACCATTTAGTACTGTGATCTGGCTTCCAAACATTAAGTAATTGCACTTGGTAGAGGAGCTTTTTTTCCAGTCAGCTGACCTGCCTGCACACACTGTGCCATGGTGCAGTTTGACTGAGGCTTGATGATTTGTAGAATCTGCCTTATGGCTTCCCGGTCACACCTCAGGAGCATGTGTGTGTGAGTAGATGTGGAGAGTCAACAGTCACGGCGAGTGAGTCTAGTTGGGAGAGAACTGCCAGGAGGTGCTCAGAGGCCAAGGTTCCAAATGTTTCTCATTACTTATCTTCAAAACAACCTCTCATCCTAAAAACCCCAATTAGGGAGCAACACATGGCTTTGCAAGCCATGGTCGTAAATTCCCCCAATGTACTGGGTTTCATCTTGTTAGTGCGGTGAAGGGGCAGAAAATGTAGGCTCAGGAGCCAGCCATGCTGTGTTCAGATCCTGACTGCCACTGATGGGCTTTGTGACATTGTGCGAGTTCTTTGACAATTTCGTGCCTCAGTTTCCGCATCTGAAATGTGGAGACCTCAGAAAGCTTTTACACTGATTGACCAGCACTGGGGGCAGTGCCTGAAATGTGTTCTTTTTTTTCATGTGGACCAAATTCAACATAATTTTTTAAAATTTTTTATTTAAGAAAGGATTAATTAACAAAACCATAGGGTAGGAGGGGTACAATTCCACATAATTCCCACCACCCAATCTCCATTTCCCACCCCCTCCACTGATAGCTTTCCCATTCTCCATCCCTCTGGGAGCATGGACCCAGGGTCATTGTGGGTTGCAGAAGGTAGAAGGTCTGGCTTCTGTAATTGCTTCCCTGCTGAACATGGGCATTGACTGGTCAGTCCATACTCCCAGTCTGCCTCTCTCTTTCCCTAGTAGGGTGGGTCTCTGGGGAAGCAGAGCTCCAGGACACATTGGTGGCCAGCATCCTGATGACATCTGGAACCTGATGACTGAAAAGAGAGTTAACATATGAGGCCAAACAAATTTTTGAGCAATCATGGACCCAAAGCTTGTAATAGTGGAGAGAAAGTGTTAGGAGGGTACTCACTGCAAACTCTAGTGTACTTCTGCTTTCAGGTATATATTTTGCAGTAGTTTACAGATACGTGTGAACATATGCTCTCTCTCACAGAAACTGGTGTATATCTAGGTTTTGGGACTTTGTCTTTGTTAGAAAGTGAACCACCTGAGATGAAATTAGAGTATACTATGAAAGGAAATGTCTCACCCAAGTAATGAAGTTGAAGGGTTGTCATTCCACACGTGAAGTCTCTGGACACAGTCTGAAGTGAAGCATGTTGAGGTGGCAATCGTTGTGTTGGTTAGGTTGTGATCGGCAGATGCAATATTATTTGATATGGATTGGGAGAGGCATACTGGAAAGTGGGCCCTATCCAAAGGTTCCAGGACTGAGGGAAGTAGAGGCTCTATAGTGGAGATGTGAGGTTCATGCTGTCTTAGAGTTCAAAAGGACAATGGATAGTTAATGTTATCATCACATTATTTGGTAATTGGGTTAACTTTGAAAAGTCCTTTTGTTAGGGTTTGCTGTACAGTACCCAGTATCTTGTATATAGCTGTGCTATTGGTTGCTTCTGATCTACTTGGTCTAGGCTTTTGAGAGAGTCTGCATATCAGTTACACAGCCTATATATTGAAAAGATTCAGTTTGTGTTTTGAAAAACTTCGAGACATACAATTAACTTTCCCCCTCTCGTATTAATTAACTAGTGATTTATATTACTACATTTTAGTAGGAGTGTACATTCCAACCTCCAAAAGACTGTGACCCATCCCTCCCACCCACTCCCACCCGAAAAATGTTCTTATTCAAGAAGACCAAGAGTCTATTATTTGCTCCAAGATAAAAATGTAATCCACAGAGACAAATGGCAAAGAAAGGTGGAGTAAATGTTGCAGATGCTACTAGGATTTCATCCTGACCTCCCTGGGCAAGCGACCTCTCCAATATGTCCTGGAACCTCACCTTTTCAGAGCCCTGCCCCACTAGGGAAAGAAACAGGCTAGGAGTATGGATCCACCTGCGAACGCCCATGTCCAGCGGGGAAGCAATTACTGAAGCCAGACCTTCCACCTTCTGCATCCCATAATGACCCTGAGTCCATACTCCCAGAGGGATAAAGAATAGGAAAGCTTCCAATGGAGAGGATGGGATATGGATGTCTGGTAGTGGAAACTGTGTGGAATTGAACCCGTTATCCAACAAATTTGTTAATCATTATTAAATCACTAATAATAATAATAATGATAATAAAAAGAAAGTTGGGTAAGCAACAGACTTACAAGAAAGATATCTGAGGGATGGAGTGGTCTTTATTGAAGCTTTTACTTGGTACCGCATGACTCTTCCACATGGAAATTCAGCCCTGTCTGTGGCAAAAATCATCTACAACCAGCTAAACTTAACTGGGCTGGACTGAGGACCCCGTATAGCAGGGTCATAGGGCCCTGACCACAGGACATTGGGACAAGCGGTTGAAGGTACCTTTTCTCTATATCCACTTGGACTTCTCTGTTTTTTAAATCTCACCCTCACTTCTTTTTGGTCCTTCTCACTCTTAACTCTTCTTTTCTCCTTTCTCTCTCTTCTCCTTCTCCACAAGACCGGCCTTCACTTCATCAGCCTTACCTTTGAGTATTTCTCCTAGAGAAAGAATAAGTCTGGTGAGAATGCCTGGTCCTTTGTTAGTCTCACTCATCCAATAAAGGGTCTTTGTGCTAATTTTGTTGTCTTCTTCCCAGAAGATGGTGGAACTTGCCTGAGAATGAGTCTCCTAGGTCCCAAACAAACAAAAAAAAGTCATCTTGGCTAGGATAGGGGTGACAAAGGCTGTTGTTGTTTGCATGTTTACTAGTCCCCTGGCAGTCTTTTCTTCCTCAGACTTTGCTCAGGGGTAGTTTTTGAAATCCAAACATGCCATGCTGGCTTCACTTTCTGTTAACTGTGACTCCTCAGTTAAAAGACCAAGGCAATTTGGCTTTTAATTAGGAGTTCAGACTTTCATGGAAAGTGAAAGTCTGAACTTCACCCACTCAAGTAGGAAGGCCTGGAAGCTTCTTCACAGTCTGGGTGCCGGTAGCCAGCCCCCTCCTGTCTCCCATCCTCCTGTATCTCCAAACTCAGTGGCCAGTCACCTAACTCAAGTTGGACGTGCTAAGATCGACCCAGTCTGGAAAAGAGAAATTTCCTATGAGTGGTCATCCCACTTCTGGTTATCTTGTCCATCTCCAAAACTCTCTCCCTTTACACTGTCTGAACTGGAAGATGCTTTGAAAAGGGTTAAACCAGGAACAGCTGCTGGCTATGATAACATCACCCCAGAACTCATTCTTAACCTGGGCCCCACGGCAAAGAAGTGGCTCGCTTCATTCCTGTCCCACATCTTGGAATGTGATTCTATGCCCAAAGTTTGGCGTCGTGCGAAGATAATAGCAGTTTTGAAACCAAAGAAAGACCCAACACTGGCCGCCAGCTATAGACCAATTTCTCTCCTCTCCGTGTGTTACAAACTCCTTGAGAGGCTGCTTCTGTCACGTATTTCTCCTCTTACAGAGAAATTCCTATCACCCGCCCAAGCTGGTTTCCACCCAGGAAGATCTACCTGTGAACAAGCCCTGACCCTCTCAACTTACATTGAAAATGGATTCCAGAAGAATTTAAAGATGGGTGCTGTCATTGTTGATCTCACAGCAGCCCATGACACAGTCTGGCACCGTGGTCTCCTAGTCAAGATCTCAAGATGCCTGCCTTCATGGGTGGCCAACACCATATCTTTTTCTTCTCCAAAACAGAAGATTCCGGGTGCATCTGCAGTCTAGCAGATGGAGACTTGTCTCAAGTGGCCTCCCCCAGGGCTCTGTTCTGGCTCCTACGCTATTTTTTATCTACATCAGTGACCTTCCAGAAACTTCTTCAAGGAAGTTCATCTACGCCGATGACATCTGCTGTGCAACTCAGATATCCAAGTTCGACATCGTTGAGGAAACACTCACGAAAAACATGTCTCTGATATCTGATTACTGTAAAAAATGGCGACTAATCCCTAGCACTGCAAAAACGGTATCATCTGTTTTCCGTCTACACCATGCCTCAGCCTCGCGTGAGCTTAATGTGCAGCTTTGCGATACGAGAATCCGGCATGAAGCCCAGCCAGTCTATCTTGGCATTACTCTCGATCGCACTCTGTCATTTCACAAACATCTCATAAAAAGTGCAGCAAAGGTGGGCGCGAGGAATCACATCATTGCAAGACTGGCCAGCTCCTCATGGGGCGCGAGCGCTTTCACACTACAATCATCATCTCTGGCATTATGCTATTGCACTGCAGAATACTGTGCCCCAGTATGTTCCCTAGTCCCCATGTCCACTTGGTCGATTCCAAATTATATTCCTCCATGAGGATAATTTCTGGAACCATCTGTTCCACCGCGGTTCCATGGCTGCCAGTTCTTAGCAACATCGCCCCGCCAGATATTCGTCGGGATGCGGCATCATCTAAGTTCATTTCCCACGTCTACACTCGACCGGACCTGCCAATATACATGGATATCTTTGCCCACCCTGTCCAATGCTTGACGTCTCGTCACCCAATCTGGTCTCCTACGCCTACACTGAACTTCTCTGTTCCAGACTCTTGGAAACAGAGTTGGCAGTCAGCTGAGGTAAAGAACAAACACCTCATCACAGACCCCTGCAAGCGTCAACCCAGCTTTGACCTAGCACGTTATGATTGGGCCCTCCACAATCGCTATTGAACAGGCCATGGCTGGTGGGCCGCTATGTTCCATCGCTGGGGAGCCAGAGACGACCCAAACTGCCCCTGCAGCTACAGACAGACTATGACCCACATAGTCAACGACTGCCACCTCTCCAGATTCAAAGGAGGTCTCGAAACTTTACATCAGGCTCAACCTGACGCTGTGGACTGGCTACGGAAGAAGGGCAAACGCTAGAAGAAGAAGAATTGTTGTCATTAACGTTGTTGTTGGGTAGGACAGAGAGAAATGGAGAGAGAAGGGGAAGGCGAAAGGGAGAGAAAGACAGACACCTGCTGACCTGCTTCCCCGCCTGTTTTCATTATTATTATTGTTGTCATTAACGTTGTTGTTGGGTAGGACAGAGAGAAATGGAGAGAGGAGGGGAAGGCCAAAGGGAGAGAAAGACAGACACCTGCTGACCTGCTTCCCAGCCTGTGATGTGACTACCCTTCAGGTGGGGAGCAGGGGGCTTGAACGGGGATGCTCATGCAGGACCTTGCGTCACCTGCTCTTAACCTGCTGTGCTACCGCCTGCCACGCAATAAATAAAATATTAAAAATAAAAGGAAGGAAGATCTACGGGGGGGGAGCAGGAGAGAGACACTGCAACCCTGTCTCAGCCCGTGAGATGGGGATGGGAGAAGGATGGACTGCGACCCAAGACACCATCTGATTAATTTTTCCATACACCCCTCCCCCCATCAGCTATGGTCATATTCCCTGACGTAGTGTTCATGTGAACATGGCCCTTTTCTGTGCTAATTTCTTTCTTGCCTGCTTGCCTGCTTGCTTGCTTTATTATTACTAGAGCACTGCTCAGCTCTGGCTTATGGTGGTGTAAGGATTGAACCTGGGACTTCAGAGCCTCAGGCATGAGAGTCTCTTTGCATAACCATTGTGCAATCTACCCCCACCCTTCTGTGTAAGTCACAAAGAATTAGAAATATTTCTAAGACAGTTTACTCTTGTGTAATACTAGTACTAAATGTGGGAGGTCTGCACAGCTTTAGAAATTGTGGGCATAGACGGAAATATACCCTACTATTAATTACTTTAATGGGGTAAAGAATTCTGCTGCAGTACTCATTTATTGACTCTAGGTGGTGATATAACACCACGTTACACTCTAACATCACATTCTAACATTAAAATGTTATTGAAATGCAGTTTAGAAATCTTAATATCCGACATCAAATTCTTATAATTACAATTATGTATCCAAATACCTCCTCAGTATAAAACAGGTAGGTGCACAGGTAAGGTCAGGACAAATTATGTCCTCAGGTTAACAAAGCTGGTCCAGGCAGAGTTCTGGTCAGGATGGGTCCTGATTCTGGTCTGGATGGGTCCTGGGTCTGGTCCTGAACTGTTCCGGTTCTGTTCCTAGTTGCTGGTTCCTTTCTTGGTCTGGTGGGGAATCTGCAGACATCTCCCTGACCTTTGGTATGTTGATTGCCAAGGGATATGCCGGATGGAGGCTTCTGAATGTACAGACTAGCAGGCAGTTCAAAGTTGCCATCCATGTTCGAATGTCTGTGGCTTTTATCCCTGGGATATGCTGGGGTGTGGATTAGTTAATTTCCATTCAATTAGAATTGGGGTCTTCCTGTCATGTAGGTCTAACTTTATTAGGCGATACAGATGTAGGGCCTGCCCTGCACAGGACTTTATCTTATGCTGGTGTAAGGGGCATTTCAGAGAACTCAGGGGCCGCATTGAGCTTGCCCTACACAAGACTTTATCTTATGCTGGCCTGAAGGGGCATTTCAAAGAACTACAGGGGCCACATAAAGCTTGCTCTGAGCTGGACTTTATCTTACACCTGTGCAGCACCACTTCAGGGCATTTATCCTGCATAGGACTTATCTATGCAGGCCTGTAGGACTTGGGGGCCAAGGTTCTAAGTTTTATCTTTCACTTTCCTTTGTCACTTAAAACTCAAGAGTATTTTAGCACTTTACTTTTAATAATGTTTCATCACTCAAATAAGCATTTTAACATTTCAAACTCAAAATAATATTCTCATACTGGAATATTCACTTTAACTCTAACAAACACTCTAAACTGAAACAACTTATCCTCATTATATGTCTTAAGTACACACTTATTGTTTCATGTACATATTGTTTCAAGTACATATTGTTTCATGTACACACTTTAGTATTATTCTAAGTTCACAGGCTTTATAGATTAATATTATTCTAGTCTAAGTTTGGGCATGAATCACAGCAGTAGGTTCACACTCCTTACATATTAATATTATTCTATTCTAAGTTTGGGCATAAGTTACAACATATTTGTTCAGGAATCCGAGGTCTCAGCCCTTGTGTTGAAGGGGTCGTGTTTTCCTCATCTGGTATATGTAAGGGACACTTAACTGAATGCTTGAATATTCTGGTTTGTGACATTCCATCCCCTTGGTCCTGAGGGCCTAGAAGGCTCGAAGGTCCGGTACTCTAGAGAGAGCTTGAGAGAAAACTGGGCTATACCATATACCAGCTCACTGTGCCTGCACTTACCTAAGGTGCAACATTTTACGTCCCCTCCAATATCTCTGAGCTATGAGTTGGTGAATACATTCCTCGATACGAGGTTTTAAGATCATATGAGCTTTATGTGGTTCTAAAGTTTTGGGCTGATAGGCCTTGTCTGGTGGGGGGGTGTCTAGAGTACCAGTCTCCTTCCAGGAATGTGAATGTGCCCTCTGGTTGCCTAATTAACATGTATAAAATAAATACTGTGTATATGATCCTTTATCTGTGTAACAGGCTCACAATCCTGCTGCCCAGGTTGTTGTCTATAGTAGAGCGTCCCTGTGTACACGTTTCTTAGGATTTAATGTGTCATGCCCTATGAGATGGTGTGCTAGAGTGACCAACTGGTGTTCATCTTCTGGCCCTGGTTTTGAGTAAGTTTTCCAAAACATAATACTGTATTTATATGAACAAAATTGGCAACAAATTTCCTTAGGAAAAATGTTTCTACAAAGTCTAGATTGGACATTGTATATATGAAACAAAACAGTAAGCCTTCAAAATGCATTGTGTAACAATTATAGAAAAACCAAAATTGATTACTCCGTGTTCCCAGATCACACTTCCGCTCGGAGTCCCACGGATGTTCCTTCCTGCCTTGCCTTCCAGACCTGATAGACATAGTCACAGCAACAGTGGCACACTGGAATGCAAACTCTGACTGTCATTGCTAGAATAACAATTACACAGGTGGTCCAAAACATCTGTTTCACCCAATACCACCAATCACAAATATGCATATTCAGAAAATCAAGTTGCACAGCTCAGGCCAGAATATCCCAAAATGAGCATCTCTTAATAGCTGTGCTAGTGGATCTGTGTATAAAGGTGTTGGGTTGTAATACTCCCACAGTTTCATGTGCATCATGGATCTTTGCCTTGAGCAGCTGTCCCTGTTTCTCTATTTTTCATTTATGTATACTTTTTAACTGTTTCTCTTTTCTTGTGGCAATACCCCATATTTCATTAGCAGTTTTAATAAAATGGTCGTAATTTTCCCAGTCTAATTCAAAGTCAAATAGTTTGGTCATATCAAAATAATACTTCTCTTCATAATGTAGAGTGGTGATCAGGGTGGTATTATGCACTGTGGCTTCTGAAGAATTGGTCAGTATATAACACATCTTTGTCAAAGTATAAATAATGCTTACTTCTTCCAAGGAGGTTTTATTCTAATAAGTGCACACTAGTTGAGTGGGCACAGCTGTACATATTAAAAAGGTGCAATCACCCAATTTTGTAAGCATTTTTGGCACGAGTGCCTTTGCTAAATTTGTGGTTGCCAATTTTACCTCGGGGAGGCCTTTCTGTGTAAATAAGTTTGGTGTTAATTGCAGGCACTCCTCCACAGGTATATACATTGATGTGTTAGTAGTATTCAGATCTGTGCACAAGAAATGGTCCACAGGTATAACCCATTCATTACTCCAGGGCTGAGGAACAACCTGGGTATGATCGGCTACATAAGTATTATCCAAGAATATTTGCAGCAAACTTGGTTTACCTATTCCATCTTCACACCAAGATTCACCCTCGGGGTTCAGTCTAGTTTGAAATTCTCTAGTCCTTCTCCCAATTCCAGTGGTAAAGAAAGTAGTTGTCTTTCTAGCTCCTGGAGTGTAGAAGTGTACATCTGACACATCACTACATTGTGATTCTCCACTATCAGTGACAATGTCCTATTGTATTCTTGTTGGTAAGTCCTCTCCAATGCCTTCATCTCAGTCTGCATGGTATTGATAATTATATGCATAGAATCCAGTGCTTTAGATAATGCATGGATGCCTCTGGATGAGTCCTTATTCAGTCTCTCCAAATTAGCTATGTCTGCTCTAAGGGGCTGCATTAGGGTGGCTGCAATACCACCTCCCAATATGCCTCCAACTATCATTCCAGCCATAAATGCTCCTGCTGCTAGGAACAGTAAAGATTTCCTTCCTGTCTGTTGTGGGGAGTATTGTAAGTTACTCCTAGGAATACTTTTGCCATACTTCCCAGGAGGAGTAAAGGCTGTAAGAGGAAAGGAAATCTGTATTGGCCTGACATGTGATGTTAGTATCATAGTTACAGGTAATTTCAGGTTGGGTACCTCCATGGGGGCTCTGGTTATCTTTGGGATTTCCTTTGGTGGAATTAACCATCCCCTAGGGTAATGAGCAGTCTTGAAATACATATATTCTGTGTCATTTCCTTTCTTATGGGTAACAGCTCCTCTATCCACTATACATGCTCTGTGGGTTAAGTTACGAGTCAGGACATTCATTGGTGTACATCCCATGATTGAGTGAATAGATTGGTCATATCCTGTTTGGGTTTCAGTGCTGTCCAGTCAGACATATGCCATATTTGATGTTGCACATTCCACCACCTCCCCTTGCTCCATTGCTTGAAGCTGTGGTCTATTTACATAATCATTGTTTTGTCTGAGACCTGCCCTGCCTGCAGGGTGTTGACTTAATCCCCACTGGTTAGATGGAAGCTTGCTACATTCATGCTCTTTTTTTCCTCTCCACCCCCTATCCTGCACATTTCCTTTTCCAGCCTGGCAATTCCACTCTGGAAGGTATAAAGGCAGTTCTTTTCTGACCAATAATGGCAGAATTACATTGTGTTCCCTCTTAACCAAAAGTTCCTGGTTCCTCTCCCTTGTTGCTGAGTAAGCAGCAGCCTAGGTTGGTTCTGGCCCAGTTCTCTCCAACACAGAGAGCATGTGCCCGGGAAGAAACACCCTCAGGCTAGCCTGGCAATTTGAGGTCCTGACTCTGCCTCTTTAAGAGGTATTACGTGTGAAATATGGTGTCCAAAGTCTGTCTTTTTTTTTTTTTTGTAATTTTTGTTTATTTATCTTCCCTTTTGTTGCCCTTGTTGTTTTTTTATTGTTTTTGTATTTATTGTTGTTGTAGTTGATGTCGTTGTTGTTGGATAGGACAGAGAGAAATGGAGAGAGGAGGGGAAGACAGAAAGGACGAGAGAAAGACAGACACCTGCAGATCTGCTTCACCGCCTGTGAAGCGACTCCCCTGCAGGTGGGGAGCCGAGGGCTTGAACTGGGATCCTCATGCCAGTCCTTGCACTTAGCACCACCTGTGCTTAACCCACTGCACTACAGCCTGGCTCCTCAGAGTCTGTCTTAATGAGAGGTAGTATATAATAGAAGTTATATGGTAGTTCTGTATGTTGTGTCTCATGGACTCCTTTCATGGTAAGTTTCCATGGTTTACACCCTGTAGTGGTTTATTATCTACCTCCTTAATGTGATATCTAGGTCAGACTGAGCTATGATCTAGATCACATCCTGCTACTGTGAATTTAGTAAACCCTAACACAGGTGTCTGATACTGTCTACTTTTCCATCCTGTGAAATTAAATGCTTGCCTTATATGGATGGAGTTATCTGGGAGAGCGAGATGTCTTTCCCGAATTCTATGGTCCCTTCCGTGGTATTAATATCCCACGGTATTGGGAATTCTATCCTGTCAGCATTAATTCCAAAATCACAACCCTCAATCATAGTATAGGAGGGTATCCACCTTCTGGTAGAGGTATGGGTGTTATGAATCTGAAGATGATCTATAAAGGAAAATATCAAATTGTATGCTGTACTTTTGCTATCTTGTACAGGTCCCACCAGAAATTCTTTATATGTATGAATTAATTGTGTAGGCACCCCAGGTGACATTATATTAATATAATATATTGGGTGTTCAAAAAACTAATGGGATAGGTTTACCTATCATAAGCCAGAGGTTGTCAGATAGATAGTATAGGTGTAGTGTGCTGGAGGTGTTACGTAGGTGTGCTAACTTGTTCGTTTTCTTAAAGTTACTTAATAGAGATCCTGTGGTGATATTTATATCTCCAGTATGATTATAATAATTAATTGCCTTTCCCTTATGGTTATGTGGCCAGTAATTTAAGAGCCATAAGGGTTTCTCTCTCTTGCCTTTATGGTACCCTGGTACAACACAACAAGTGTGGGTAGCTCCCTGTGGTGAAAAAGGTTGGTGGTTCCCACAGTAGAGGGGCCACCTTACTTAACATAATTAATGCAAAGTTATGGTACCATCCTAGATACAATGGGCCTTTTAATCTATCATCAACCACTATGCTCCCAGCCCTTTTTTTAAAATTTATTTTATTTATTTATTTCCTTTTGTTGCCCTTGTTGTTTTATTGTTATAGTTATTATTGTTGTCATTGTTGAGTAAGACAGAGAGAAATGGAGAGGGGAGGGGGAAGACAGAGAGAGGGAGAGAAAGATAGACACCTGCAGACCTGCTTCACCACTTGTGAAGCCACCCCCCTGCAGGTGGGGAACCAGGCCTCGAACCAGGATCCTTATGCAGGTCCTTGTGCTTAGCGCCACCTGTGCTTAACCAGCTGCGCTATAGCCCGACTCCCACTCCCACCCCTTTATAGAGAATAGTACACTAGAACCTAGGTTACACAGTGAGCATATACAGAAGATGGATTCTAGCTAGATAGTTTAACTTGGAACAAAACAAAACAAAACTCCTTGATTGAACAATGGAATAGATTTTGTGGAAAATGGGTTGCTCAATTTGTTTAAGGCCCCTAGAAACATAACAAGCTTGAACTTTCTATAAACCATTGTCTTCTGATGCATAGGGCCAAGAGAATGGCATAAAAGGTAAAATATTAATCTTAATCAATAGGACATTTGCCTAGCACACAGGTACTGGAAGAACAAAAGACACAGAAACAGTGATGTGGTCTCTAGGGCAGAAACTGCCCCTGGAATGTAAACGTTCCACAAAGCAGGAGGTGTTCCCTACCTGTGCTGTTCTTACTTGGTGATTTTTGTTTCAATAATCAAAGCCTTGGTGATCTTTGTTTTAACAATCAATACCTTGGTGATTTTTGTTTGAATGATCTAAGCCTTATGAGACTATAAAAAGAAAGTTCTGCTTAAGTAAGACAGAGATGTCTGCTTGAGCTTGATTCAGCATCACCACATTCATCTCTTATTCTTCATTCTTCACCGATGCCCCTCCTCCTTCAGGCTAACCCTAATAACCTGCTGGGGCTGGCCCCTGGCAATAAATACTCTGACAGATAGATGCAATCTCATGCAAAATAGGGCCCGCTAGGTAAATAACAAACACAATAACTATAACTAACACTAGGATGTACCTTGTGCACATGCTCTTGTGCTATTTGGTGCAGTTTGGCCAACCTTAAGTCACCCTTGTCCTTAGTAATCCAAGCAGTGTTCCCTTGACCTTCTGTCACAATCTCAGCCTTTCCCAGTGATTGCATTTTCTTGTCCCTGTAGAGACAAGTGTCTGGTCTAATTAGTTGTTGGTCTGGGAGATTCACATATTCTAAAATTGGTACTTGTCTGATTGCCTCTCGAATAGGGGAGTGCCTATAGAGTCTAGGCCTGTTGTTTAACTCAGAAAATGCCTTTACTATTGCTTCCTCAAGATTTTTATATTCACTGTTTGTTAATTTAGCTTTAATGAGCCCAGTCCATCTCTCTTCATAACCTGCTGCTACTGGGTTGTAAGCCATATGGAATTCCCATATGATACCTAAGTTCTGTGCCCATTGTTGGATCATGTTTCCAGTAAAGTGTGTTCCTTGAGATCAAGGAGCTAACTGTATGACAATTGGAATACCATATACTGATATCCAATTGCGTAAAGTAAAAATACCAGATTTTGGGAGAGGCTATTGCCACTTCTTGCTAATCCTAGACCTGTTCATACATCCACTATTGTACAAGCATATCTGTCCCTGTACTGTTTTAGGGGTCCTATACAATCTATTTGTAGAGTATGGTTAAGATGTAATTTTATTGCAGTCTGTCCTGGGTATCTATAAGAAAATCTATTTGTTCTTTTGGACAATTCTTACAGGACCTGATAGCCAAGTGACTTTAGCATTCCTTTCTTTAAACCACTTGTGTGTTCCATGATTCCCTGGATGCCCTAAAAACTCATGAACTTCTAAGATTTCCTCTAGTGTGATGGGTCTAATCGGGGAGTCCCTTTTTAACTTTAATTTTGTTCCTGTGTTTTCTGTCACTCTCCATCCCCTGTCTATTTTTCCTATAAGAGCTGCTAATTTATCAACCTCATTATTATATTTAGTCTGTAAAGATTCATCTTTCTTATGAGGATCTACATGGTATACCTGAATTTTGATGTCTCTCCCAATCTGGTGTAGCTCCTTCCATGCTTCCTTACTCCAAATCGCCTTTCCATTGATTTTCCAATCTGTATGTTCCCATTTTCCTGACCTTAAGTCTATCTCATTCACTACACACCATGAGTCAGAGAACAAATGTAAATCCTTTCTCTCCTTCAAAGACTTTCAGGCAGCTAAAAGAGCTGCTATAACTTCTGCATTGTTGTGTGGCATGGGACGTGCCTTGATCAATAATGATCATCTTATCGGATGGTCGCAGTGCTGCCGCTTTCCATCTCACCATGTTATTTTGTGTGGTAGTGGAACCATCAGTGAACCAGAGAGGGGGAGTATTGTCCTGGTCCCCATCATTCAATAGGTACCAGTTTCTGGGGAGGGGAGGTGTGTGTGTGGGAGGAATATACCCACCCCCCAGAGCTTGTTGTAACACCTGCTCGGACACTATGGATACCATCTGTGGAGGTTAGAAACCAACTGTTACTTGTTAGAGACTTTTACACAGAAACCAACTGTTACTTGTTAGAGACTGTTACACTGAAACCAACTGTTACTTGTTAGAGACTGTTACACTGAAACCAATGGTTCCTTGTTACAGCTGTTAAACTGAAACCAAAGGCTCCTTGTTACAGCCTTTAAACTGAAACCAACTGCTCTTGTTCCCTGTACTATAAAAAACAGAGAGCAAGAATGTTGTGATCATCAGTGCAGACTCTCCCCTTGTGTGGACAGGTGTCAGCCACCCAATTTAGCATGCGAATAAAGGCTCTTGCTGTTGCATGTAATTCTAGTCTTCCTTCTGTGAGATCCGGACTCTGTGCACAACACCATCCTCTTTGCTATCAGGGATACCAGGAAGAAACTCGAGAGATACCATTTCCATTGAAGTACTTTTCCTTCCATGAGTAGGCCAGTCCACGCTTCTGCCGGTGACTTGAACAAATCTAATATGGGCAGGGTAGTTTGGAGTACTAGCGGATTATTCCTCAAAATAGACTGGCACGTTCTCAAAGCTTCATAGACTGTCCATACATACTTTTCAAACAAGGAAAATTTGTTCTCTGACAAATGGGAATCTTTTACAATAAAATCCTATGGGACTTAGCCTGCTCTGTTCCCTAACAAATTTATTCCAGTTTCCCCAGCTGAGTTTATAGAATACATCAATGACTACTGTTTGACCTTTTTTTAATATCAGTGTGCTGCTTATATTCTATAAGTCACTTCTTCACTATGCCAAAGGCTTCTTGTTGTTCTCCCCATTCAACATTTTCAGTTTTCTTAGTTATGTCATATAAAGGTTTAAGCTCCATTTGTAAGTGTGGTATGTGTTTCCTCCAATACATGAATGTACCTACTATAGCTTGCTGGGTTTGAGACTTATTCTGTGGTGTTCATAGGGCTTTAATTTTCTCTATTGCAGCCTCGGGAATTTTAGGTCCCGTGTTTGACCAATGTACTCCTGAGAACTTTACACTTTTGGGAGTTGGATGGTAGCATAATGGGTTAAGCACACATGGCCCAAAGCACTAGGACTGGAGTAAATGTCCCGGTTCGAGCCCCTTGCTCTCCACCTTCAGGGGTGTTGCTTCACAAGCAGGTGTGTAGGTGTCTGTCTTTCCTCTTCTCTCTGTTCCCCTCTCTCCATTTCTTTCCTATCCAACAACAATGACAAAAGCAATAATAACTACAATGATAAAGAACAACAAGGGCAACAAAAGAGAAAATAAATAAAGAGAGGATGACAGAAAGAAAAAGGAACTCTACACTTTCAGCAGGGTTTGGACTTTAGCCTGATTAATAGTCCATCCTTGTTGTCTCAGTTGTTTAACAGAGCCTGTGTCACAGTGTCCTTATTCTGCCCTATAATTAAAAGATCAGCTACATAAGAAAAAAATTCACATCTCTTTGGTAGCTGCAATGTCTCCAGGCTCCATCTGAGTCTGGTCTTTGAGCTTTGCGCCATGTGCACTTAACATGCTCCACTATCGTCCGACTCCTGTTTTACTTGATTTTTGTGGATGCGTTTTTAAAAAATTTTTTTAAATTTTTAAATTTTTTATTTTTATTTTATTTTATTTTATTGTGGATGCTTTTGTTGAAAAAAATTTAAAGGGTTGGATAGAGATGTCAGTCAAATTTGTGAGCTTGGTAATGGTCCTAATAGGCAGGATAATTCACTACATGTTTCTATAACCTCTTCTGTTTCCATTGCACAGCTAGGGTATTGTACCTTTTATTCACTACAGTATCTTCCATCTAGGGGACATACTGTCCAGTGAAGAGGCTGTGCTGCTAGATTTAAACAGAGTCTCAAGCTATTGCTGTGATTGACCTTCCATTTTCTGGCCTGAAAGACATTCAGGGAAAGAGGAAGAGATGGCAGTTTCTTGGGTAAGTGACTTGCCCCACATCAGATTCTGTTTCTTTTTCCTCTTGAATACTTTGTCCTTTAATTTATACATGTTAAATTTACTGTTTCTGTTTTGCACATCATATTTATGTATCTCTGTCTCTTTCTCTCTCTTTCTGCCAGGGCACTGCTCATCCTTGGCTTCCATGCCTGGCTTATATCCCTGGCTTATGGTCAGCGAATAGAACCTAGTACCTGAGAACCTCATGCAGAAACTTTGTTATCTTCCACTCTCTTCCTTTTCTCTTTTCACTTTACTATTTTTTATTTTATTATTTAATTTTTTAAAGTCTCTTTTGATTTTTTAAAATATTTATTTTCCCTTTTCTTGCCTTTGTTTTAAAAATATTTATTTATTCCCTTTTTTGCCCTTGTTTTTTTGTAGTTATTTATTTCTTTAATTTTTTTCTTTTTTTAAAATTTATTTCTTTTTTTAAATTTCTTTTATATTTATTTACTTATGTTCCCTTTTGTCTTTTTTAAAAAGAATTTATTTATTTATTAATGAGAAAGATAGGAGGAGATGTTGGTATGCATGAGACCCCTTCTGTTTCATTTGGTTTAAATCCCCCCTGCTTAACACTATTCTATTTACATAACCACTTCATTCTATTTACATAACCGCTGTTAACAAGCACCTCCCTCCAGGGCATTGGTTCAATCCCCACTGTTTCATGATATGTTTTTGCTCCATCCCCCCTCCTTGTCACACCCTGATCCCTTCTTTATCACACCCTGATTTTCACCAGTCACTTTTCTCTCCACCCTCTCTATGTCACATCCTGTTTCCACCCTACTTGGGAAGTATATATAAAGACAGCATTGTGAGTTTTAGAGTACTGTACATTGAGTTTAGCTTAGCTCGTCTTAGATTGTGCTGCGTCCTGCATGAATAAAGAGATACTGCTGACAGCTCAACCATGAGTCCCTGGTCATCTGTTACCCGCCCGTGAAGCCAGCCCGGCGAAAACAACATAACCCATCGAAAACAACATAGCCCTGCGAAAACAACAAGGAGAGAGAGAAAGAACCAGACATCACTCTGGTACATGTGCTGCCAGGAATTGAGCTCAGGACCTCATGCTTGAGAGTCCAATGCTTTATTCACTATACCACCTCCTGGACCACTAAATTTATTTCCTTATTGGGTAATTAATGTTTTACAGTCAACAGTAAATACAATAATTTGTACATGCATAACATTCCCCAGTTTACCATTTAACAATACAACCCCCACTATGTCATTTATCATCCTTCATGGACCTGTGTTCTCCCCACCTGAATTTTTTAATTAATTATTTATTTATTTTCCTGTTTGTTGCCCGTGTTTTTTATTCTTGCTGTTGTTATTGAATTTGTCATTGTTGGATAGGACAGAGAGAAATGCAGAGAGGGGGAGAGAAAGACAGACACCTGCAGACCTTCACCGCCTGCTTCACTCCCCTGCAAGTGGGCTCAAATCAGTATTCTTATGCCGGTCCTTGCCCTTTGCGCCACCTGCGCTTAAACACTGCACTACCGCCTGACTCCTGTGAATGATTTTTAATTGCCCTGTGATTAAACATCTTACTGCGGTTATTTATGTTACTCTACTGAGTTGTGTGAGAACATATACTGCTGATTATCCTTTTGATGTATATTATGTAAATATGTTTTCTTATTTTTATTACTGCATCTCTTTGTCTTGGTGATAGGTCTTATCATTATACCAAATATTTTCAGTTTGTTGTAGTCTCAGTGGTTCACTTCTCTATTTGTCTTTGATGTTGAGCTCAGGTCTCTGAATACAAGATTGAATTTGTGGTCCATTATGAGTCGCAATCAAACCCTGCTCACTTAACACTGTCTCCATTTACACAGTGGTGAACAAAAAGTGATTTGTCTTCTAGTTGAAAAATTAAAACGATTAGAGTTACCTAGTGAAAGAAAGTTCCTCAAGTTTTCACACATCACGTCTCTGTAGAGTTTCTTTTCTGAAGGATTCAATAGTGCCCACTCCTCTTGAGTGAATATCACAGTTACATCTTCATAGGTCACTGAGCCCTAAAATATGTGCAATGTGTTCATGGGAGAAAATGCAAGTGACAGCAGATTAGCCATTCAGTCTCTACTTTAGGAAGCCTGTGAAGGATTGTCTCATCTGCAAACATGTCTTTGGTGACGTGAAAACCAAATACCTGTTAATCATGGTCTAGAAGTTGGTACATTGATTAGAACACAGGTCTCTGCTGTGGACCACCACAGCAGATAAGCAGCAGGAGAGTCAGGGGTCTCGAAGGCAACCTCCCCGGTGGGTCAGGAGTTGGCGCAAGGGAGAACAGATAGACATCACACTCTATTGGAGGGCGAATCTGCACTCATTTTAATAGTGAAACTGCATTAGCTTTTATACTTTTTTCAGTTTACATTCAGGTTGCCTAAACAACTAGCTCATAAGGAAGTAGCAATAAACATCATAGTCTTGTGGCTTTGGCAGGCTATATGTTACTCCCCTATTTCTGTAAAGAATGGTACAATACTTAGTATAGCCCTGTTCTCATGGGAGGTCATACCCAGAATTGTTTTTTACTTTTTTTTCATTTTTTAATTGATAGAGACAGTAAATTGAGAGAGAAGGGGGAGATAGAGAGGAAGAGAAACAGAGAGACACCTGCAGAACTACTTTAACACCTATAGAGTGACTACCCTGCAGGTGGAGAGCCAGGAGCTTGAACCAGGATCCTAACCAGTCCGTGCTCTTTGCACCACTTGTGCTTAAACTGCTGTGCTACTACCTGACTCCCTTAAGATCTTTTTATAATTTTGAATATTTGTGTTTTTTTTCAGTATATGTTTTTAGTGAAATCTATTGTTAATATCTGCTTTTTTGGCTCATTATGTAAAATAATATCCTGCATCTTGATAATAGAATCAATTACAGTTTTATGTATTAAAATGTCATTAATTAATTGTTCATTATTTTTACAGTAATACAGCAGTGAAAATCTCTGAATGCAAAAAAAGTCAGAATGGTAAAAAAATTTCAAGAATATGACGTACACAACAAATTATTCACTTATTCTATTCATCTTCAACAACATGAAAGAATTCACAGTAGAGAGAAACCCTATGAATGTAAACTATGTAGTAAAACATTTAGTTGTTCCAGTCATCTTCGGGCACATGAAAGAACTCACAGTGGAGAGAAACACTATGAATGTAAACTATGTAGTAAAACATTCAGGCAATACACTCATCTTCAGGTACATAAAAGAACTCACAGTGGAGAGAAACCCTATGAATGTAAACTGTGCAGTAAAACATTCAGTGATTTTGGTACTCTTTCGAAACATAAAAGAATTCACAGTGGAGAGAAACCCTATGAATGTAAACTATGTAGTAATACATTCAGGTGATCCAGTAATCGTCAGAGTCATGAACAAACTCACAGTGCAGAGAAACCCTATGAATGTAAACAATGTAGTAAAACATTCCGTTGTTCCGCTAGTCTTCAGGCACATCAAAGAATTCACAGTGGAGAGAAACCCTATGAATGTAAACAGTGTAGAACAACATTTGGTTGTTCCAGTAGTCTTCAGAAACATGAAAGTATTCACAGTGGAGAGAAGCCCTATGAATGTAAACTATGTAGTAAAACATTCAGGCTGTCCAGTAATCTTCGGGAACATGAAATAATTCACAGTGGAGAGAAACCCTATGAATGTAAAGAATGTAGTAAAACATTCAGTCGTTCTAGTAGTCTTCAAAAACATGAAAGAATTCACAGTGGAGAGAAACCCTATGAATGTAAACTATGTAGTAAAACATTCAGGCCATACAGTCATCTTCAGGGTCATGAACAAACTCATAGTGGAGAGAAAACCTATGAATGTGAACAATGTAGTAAAACATTTAGTTGTTCCAGTAGTCTTCAAAAACATGAAAGAATTCTTAGTAGAGAGAAACCCTATGAATGTAAACAGTGTGGTAAAACTTTCAATTGTTCAAGTCATCTTCAGAAATATGAAAGAACTCACAGTGCAGAGAAGCCATATGAATGTAAACAATGAAGTAAAGCATTCATGGAGTCTAGTTCTCTTCACTTACATGATAGAACTCACAGTGGAGAGAAAGATACCTCATGGATGTAAACAGTGTAGTCAAACATTCATTTAAGTCAATGTTCTTTGGAGACCAGAAACATCTCACAGTGGAGAGAAACCCAGTGAAAATAAACAGGAAAACATTGATTCAGGCCAGTCATCATTGTCAACATGAAATAACGCAGAACGGAGAGAAATTTGGTAAGTGTAAGCAGTGTTGAAAACATTCTTTATTCTGGTCCTCTATGTAGACATGAAAGAATTCACAGTGAAACAAAACCCCAAGAAAGTCATCAAGCTTTCCAATGTTCCACTAATTTTGAAACACATGAACATATTCACAATGGAAATCAATGTTTTTTTTTAACTTCCCTTTTGTTGCCCTTGTTGTTTTAGTGTTGTAGTTATTATTGTTGTTACTGATGTCATCGTTATTTGATAGGACAGAGAGAAATGGAGTGAGGAGGGGAAGATGGGGAGAGAAATATAAACACCTGCAGACCTGGTACTTGTGCATTGCACCACATATGCTTAACCTGCTGCACTACAATCCAACTCCCAGAAATCAGTCTTTTGAGCATAATCTGTACTATAGATTAGAGAGAGATGTAACTTGAGACATGATGCAGAGGCTTGTGTTTCAATATAATAGCTCTCAGGTGTGAGCCTCTGCACTACATGGGCTAGAGATATGTTCTGTTTTGTGGTCTCTGTATCTGTCCATCTTGTGTAAATATATAAGTAAATATATCTAAATAATTGTAGGAATTACAGTGCCATGTGAACCTGTACCTCTGAATATTCTATAAATGTAAGGAATATGAGTAAGTACTTTGATTCTTTATCCTTTTTTTGGTAATATTTATCTTATTCATTTATTCCATTTTGTTGCCCTTGTTGTTTTATTGTTGTAATTATTATTATCGTTGTTGTTGGATAGGACAGAAATGGAGAGAGGAGGGGGAAGACAGAGAGAAAGATAGAGGCCTGCAGACTGCTTCACTGCTAGTGCAGCAGCAACTCCCCTGCAGGTGGGGAGCCAGGGCTCAAACCAGTATCCTTATGAAGGTCCTTGCACTTTTTGCCACATGTGCTTAATCTGCTGTGCCACAGCTCAACTCCCTCGATTCTTTATCTTAAAGTCTAATATATAAAAAAACCCACTTGGTACTGAGAACTTACTGATGTCAACAATGCTTAGATGTATTCAAATCAATAACAGTTTTTGCACATATAAAATCATTGGCATTAGAAAATCAATTATTTCCAGTGTGGACATTCTAGAATGACCTTATAGACCTAAAAAGGAACTTGAACTAGTGAGAACAGTGAATGTAAAACAGTGGAATAATCATGGATCTTACAATATGTGAATCTTTATTTTCTTTTTGCATAAATTGTATCTGTCTAGTTGAAAAGTACATATTCTCTCTAAATTTCTCATTTTATACTTTTTATTTAAAATATTTAAATTTTATTTGGTAAGACAAAGAAATTGACTGGGAGGTGGTAGTAAGGGAAAGAGAGCCACCTTCAGCACTGCCTCCCAGTCTGAAAGCTTGTGCCCTGCATGTGAACACTGGGGGCTTTTACCCATCTCCTACTTCATGGTATCTAATTTTGATTATCAGGTTGCAAGTTGTGAAACAGTGCTGCAGATGTCTTGCCCCCTATTGCCCTTCTCTGTTGATTTTTGTCTATTCTAATAAAGAAAATACTTTAAAATTATCTCCCGACAGATAAATGATTTCATAGCTAAAAATCATCAAATATTTAGATAAAAACATGCAGAACTCTCCTCCATATAGGTTGTTCAACATGTTCATCACTACAAACTTAGTTGCAAGGAAACCAAAAGCAAAAATAAATGAATACAATTACATCAATTGAGAAGGTTATATGAAGCAAAGGGAGTCTACCATAACAGATGCTTCCCACAGACACTGAGAAAAAGTTTTGTCTTTCATCACAGTATTGATAAGCAAAATACATAAAGAATTCATCAATTAAAAAATTTATCCATTGGACAGGTGTAGATAGCACAGTGGTTATGCAAAGAAACTTATTGCTGAGGCTCTGATGTCCCAGGTTCAATTCCCCACCTGCACCACCATAAGTCAGAGCTGGACATTGCTATGGTGTTTCTCTGTTTCTGCATCTCTCAAAAATAAAAATATATTTTTTATGATTTATTTCTTTATTGGGGAATTAATGTTTTACATTCAACAGTAAATACAATAGTTTGTACATGCATAACATTCCCCAGTTTCCCATTTAACAATACAACCCCCACTATGTCATTCATCATCCTTCATGGACCTGTATTCTCCCCACCCACTCCCCCATCCCAGAGTCTTTTACTTTGGTGCAATACGCCAATTCCATTTCAGGTTCTACTTGTGTTTTCTTTTCTAATCTTGTTTTTTAACTTCTGCCTGAGAGTGAGATCATCCCATATTCATCCTTCTGTTTCTGACTTATTTCACTCAACATGATTTTTTCAAGGTCCATCCAAGATTGGCTGAAAACAGTGAAGTCACCATTTTTTACAGCTGAGTAGTATTCCATTGTGTATATAGACCACAACTTGCTCAGCCACTCATCTGTTGTTGGACACCTGGGTTGCTTCCAGGTTTTGGCTATTACAAATTGTGCTGCCAAGAACATATGTGTACACAGATCTTTTTGGATGGATGTGTTGGGTTCCTTAGGATATATCCCCAAGAGAGGAATTGCAGGTTCATAGGGTAGGCCCATTTCTATCCTTCTGAGAGTTCTCCAGACTGTTCTCCACAGAGGTTGGACCAATTGACATACCCACCAGCAGTGTAGGAGGGTTCCTTTGACCCCACACCCTCTCCAGAATTTGCTGCTGTTACCTTTTCTGATGTATGACATTCTCACAGGAGTGAAGTGGTATCTCATTGTTGTCTTGATTTGCATTTCTCTGACAATCAGAAACTTGGAGCATTTTTTCATGTATTTCTCGGCCTTTTGGATCTCTTCTGTGGTGAATATTCTGTCCAAGTCCTCCCCCCATTTTTGGATGAGGTTATTAGTTGTCTTGTTGTTGAGTCTGGCAAGCTCTTTATATATGTTGGTTATTAAACTCTTATCTGATGTATGACATGTAAATATCTTCTCCCATTCTGTGAGGGGTCTCTTGGTTTGGGTAGTGGATTCTTTTGCTGTGAAGAAGCTTTTTAATTTGATGTAGTCCCATAGGTTTATACTTGACTTAGTCTTCTTTGTAATTGGATTCGTTCATTGAAAATGTCTTTAAAATTTATGCGGAAAAGAGTTCAGCCAATATTTTCCTCTAAGTATTTGATAGTTTGTGGTCTAACATCCAAGTCCTTGATCCACTTGGAATTTACTTTTGTATTTGGTGAAATACAGTGATTCAGTTTCATTCTTCTGCATGTTTCAACCCATTGTTTCCAACACCATTTGTTGAAGAGACTCTGCTTTCCCCATGTAATAGTCTGGGCCCCTTTGTCAAAGATTAGATGTCCATGGGTGTAGGGCCTCATTTCTGGGCTCTCAATTCTATTCCACTGGTCATGTTCCAGTACCAAGCAGTTTTGATGACAATGGCCCTATAATACAGTTTGAGATCTGGGAGTGTGATGCCTCCAGTTCTGTTCTTTTTTCTCAAGATTGTTTTGGCATTTATAGGTCTTTTCTGGTTCCAATAAACATTTGTAGCATCTTTTCTATTCTCCTAAAAAATGTGCTTGGGATCTTGATGGGGATAGCATTAAATGTGTACATGGCTCTGGGTAATATATTGATTTTGATGATGTTAATTCTTCCAACCCATGAACATGGAATATCTTTCCACTTCTTTGTGTCTTTTTCAATTTCTTTGAGTAGTGACTCATAATTTTCAGTATACAAGTCTTTCACTTCCTTTGTTAGATTTACTCCTAGATATTTTATTGTTTTTGTTGCTATAGTAAAAGGAATTGATTTCTGGATTTCAATTTCTTCTTTTTTTAAATTAATTTATTTATTGTTTTTGTTGCCCTTGTTTTTTGTTGTTGTTGTTGATGTTGTTGTAGTTATTATTGATGTCATTGTTGTTGGATAGGACAGAGAGAAATGGAGAGAGGAGGGGAAGACAGAGAGGGGGAGAGAAAGACAGACACCTGCATACCTGCTTCACCACCTGTAAAGTGACTCCCCTGCAGGTGGGGAGCCGGGGGCTCGAACCGGGATCCTTCCACTGGTCCTTGTGCTTAGCGCCACCTGCGCTTAACCCGCTGCGCTACCGCCCAACTCCCGTCAATTTCTTCTAACTTAGTGTTTGCATAGAGGAATGCCACTGACTTTTGAATGTTAATTTTATAAGCTGACACCTTACTGTATTGCCTGATGATTTCCAAAAGCTTCTTGCTGGATTCCTTAGGTTTTTCTATGTATACTATCATGTCATCTGCAAATAAGGAGAGTTTGACTTCTTCTCTTCCAATCTGTATGCCTTTAATTCCTTGCTCCTGCCTGATTGCTATGGCAAGAACTTCCAACACTATGTTGAATAGTAATGGTGATAGTGGACAGCCCTGTCTAGTACCTGATCTGAGGGGAAATGCTTCCAGTTTTTCCCCATTGAGTATGATTGTGTTACTGTTAATATATTGCTGTATCTCTTTCAGTAGAAGTTTGATGTATTTAGATGGCTTCTCATTGGGTGCATAGATATTAATAATTGTTAAGTCCTCTTGATTGACTGATCCTCTGAGCATTAAGTAGTGTCCATTCCTATCTTTTTTAATCTTATCTATTTTAAAGTCTATCATGTCAGATATGAGAATAGCTGTTCCTGCCCTTTTTTGTGGGCCATTGGCTTGAATGATAGTTTTCCATCCTTTCACTTTAAGTCTGTGTTTGTCTTGTTGAGTTAGGTGAGTTTCCTGTAGACAACATATTGTTGAGTTGTGTTTTCTGATCCATCTTCCTACTCTGTGTCTTTTAATAGGTGAATTCAGGCCATTCACATTTATTGATATCAAAGATTGAAGATATTTTAATGCCATTCTTGTAGAGTTTTAGAGTGTTTTGATATATGTTCTATTTGTGGTGGTCTGGTTGTTTATAGGAAACCTTTCAGAACTTCTTTCAAGGCAGGCTTGGTGATGGTTGCTTCCTTCAACTGTTGCTTGTCTGAGAAGGTTTTGATGCTTCCATCTAGTCTGAATGACAATCTAGCAGGATATAGTATTCTTGGCTGAAAGCCTTTCTCATTGAGCACTCGATAGATATCTTGCCATTCTCTTCTGGCCTGTAGTGTTTGTATGGAGAAGTCTGCTGCTAATCTTATGGGTTTTCCTTTGTAGGTGACTCTTTGTTTTTCTCTTGCAGCCTTGAGGATCCTTTCTTTATCCTTATTCCTTTCCAATCTAAGTATGACATGTCTTGGTGTCTTTAGGTCTGGGTTAATTCTGTTTGGGACCCTTTGGGCTTCTTGAATCTTTATGTCTTTGGTGTTGTCTAGACTAGAGAAATTTTCAGCTATTATGGCCTGGAGAACGCTTTCTTCCTCCCCTTCTCTTTCTTCCTCTGGTAAGCCAATAATGCGTATATTGTTTCTTTTGAAGTCATCCCATAGGACTCTGTTGTTGTTTTCAGCATCTCTTAATCTCTTTTTGAGATCTCTTACTTCTTTTTTAGTTGTCTCTAATTCATCCTCAGTCTTGCTAATTCTGTCTTCAGCCTCATTGATTCTATTCTCTCTGCCCTCTACTGCTTTCTGGAGTTCATCTATTTTGTTGCCCTGCTCTGATACTGTTTTAGCTTGTTCAGCTAGTTGCCTTCTTAGCTCAGCAATTTCAGCTTTCAGCTCTCTAATAACCATGCGATTATTAGAATTTTCTTCCATATTCTCATTTGTTGTTCCTGCAGTTCTGATTACAATTTTTTCAAATTCTTTACTCACTCCTGTTATTATTTCCTTAGCTAATGTTTGGATGTTGAACTCGTTGTTTTGTGCTTCGCCCTCTGGAGGACTTTTAGCTGGACTCTTGTCCTGGTTCGAGTCTCCAATATTTTTTCTTGTTGTCTTAACCATTTTATATAAGCTAACAGTTTTTTCAATCCCTGAGTTGGAATTCAGTGGTGTAAAAGCCTTTTTTTTTTCCCCTGTAGGCTATGGTAGCCTGAGGGCTTTTAAACTATCAATAGGCTTCTTGGCTTAATCAATGACTCCTGACCAAGAGATAAAGCAGGGTGTGGCAGAGATAATCCAGTGGTTATGCAAAGAGACTTTCACAGCCCTTCAGCTATGCCACCGAGGTATAGGTCTTCTCCTGAGTTTCCCGGTTAGATCTCTGTGCCCTGGTGTCCCTCCCTGTTGCTGCTCCAGATTCTGAGGGTAGTAGCAATGGAGACTCAGAGTTGTACTTGGTGAGTCTCTGGGGAGTCCTTTCCTCCCTTCAGCTGTCCCCTTGTTGGTGGAGCAGACTGGAGGTGGTGTCTCCACTGACAAACTGTCGAACTGTTAGCAGTCACTTAATCTCTCCTTAGGCCCCTCTCTCCTCTCTGTCACCAGCCACGCGTGTTTGTACTCACGGGTGATTTACTGGGTTTCTGTGGTCATTCTAGTCCTGTCTTGTTTCGGTCCGGGTGGTCTCCTTTGGTATTCCTAGTTGATCCAGGAGAGGAGAGGAGAGGAGAGGAGAGAAAGCGATCTGCTCTCCCCATTGAGTATGATGTTGGCTGTAGGTTTGCTATATATTGACTCCACTATCTTCAGGAATTTTCCATCTATTCCCTTTTTTTGTAGTGTTTTGATAGTGAAGGGATGTTGGATTTTGTCAAAGGCTTTCTCTGCATCTATTGATATGACCATGTGGTTTTTGGTCTTGCTTATGTTGATGTGGTGGATCACATTGATTGATTTATGTATATTAAACCAACCTTGCATGCCTGGGATAAACCCCACTTGGTCATGAGGAACAATCTTTTTGATACACTGCTGTATCCGGTTGGCTAGAATTTTGTTCAATATTTTCGCATCTATGTTCATCAGAGATATTGGTCTGTAGTTTTCTTTTTGGTTGTGTCCCTGTCTGCTTTTGGTATCAGGGTGAAGTTGGCTTCATAGAAGCTGGCAGGGAGTATTCCAGTGTCTTCAATCTTCTGGAAGACTTTTAAAAGTAGAGGTATTAGTTCTTCTTGGAAGGTTTTGTAGAATTCATTTGTAAAAGCAGCTGGTCCAGGACTTTTATTCTGGGAAGGTTTTTGATAACTGTTTCAATTTCATTAGCTGTGATGGGCCTGTTCATGTCATCCACTTCCTCTTGACTTAGTTTTGGAAGTTGGTAGTTACCAAGGAAATCGTCCATTTCTTCCAGGTTCTCTAACTTGGTGGCCTATAGTTATTCATAGATGCCTCGCATGATATGTTGAATTTCTGCGGTGTCTGTTGTGATGTCTCCTCTTTCATTTACTATCCGATTTATTTGGGTCTTCTCCTTTTTTGTTTTGTGAGTCTGGCTAAAGGTTTGTCAATTTTGTTTACTCTTTCGAAGAACCAACATTTACTTTCATTGATCTTTTGTATGGTTTTCCTATTCTCAATGTTATTTATTTCTGCCCTAACTTTAATGATTTCTGTCCTTCTGGTTGCTTTAGCGTTCCTTTGTTGTTTTTCTTCTAGGTCTTTAAGATGTGCAATCAGGCTGTTTATTTGTGCTTTTTCTTGTTTCCTAATGTGTGCTTGTATAGCTATGAACTTCCCTCTTAGGTCTGCTTTCGCTGGGTCCCAAATATTTTGATAGCTTGTGTCTTCATTTCCATTGAACTCTTGAAACATTTTGATTTCTTCCTTGATTTCCTCTTTAACCCAGAAGTTGTTAAGAAGTGTACTGTTGATCTTCCACATTTTGAGACTGTTACTAATCTTTTGTTGATTGTTAAGTGTTAGTTTAATTCCACTGTGGTCTGAGAAGATGCTTGGGATGATTTCAATGCTCTTGAATTGGCTGATGCTGTCTTTGTGGCCTAACATATGGTCTATCCTTGAGAATGACCCATGTGGATTTGAGTAAAATGTGTATTACAGTTTCTTGGGATGAATGACTCTGAAAATGTCCAATAGTTCTAGTTTATCTATCTCTTCATTTAGCTCCCTTATGTCTTTACTGATTTTCTGCCTGGATGATCTGTCAAGTTGAGAGAGTGTGGTGTTGAAGTCCCCTATTATGATTGTGTTACTGTTAATATATTGCTGTAGCTCTTTCAGTAGAAGTTTGATGTATTTAGATGGCTTCTCATTGGGTGCATAGATGTTAATAATTGTTAAGTCCTCTTGATTGACTGATCCTCTGAGCATTAAGTAGTGTCCATTCCTATCTTTTTTAATCTTATCTATTTTAAAGTCTATCATGTCAGATATGAGAGTGGCTGTTCCTGCCCTTTTTTGTGTGCCATTGGCTTGTATGATAGTTTTCCATCCTTTCACTTTAAGTCTGTGTTTGTCTTGTTGAGTTAGGTGGGTTTCCTGTAGACAACATATTGTTGGGTTGTGTTTTCTGATCCATCTTCCTACTCTGTGTCTTTTAATAGGTGAATTCAGGCCATTGACATTTATTGATATCAAAGATTGAAGATATTTTAACGCCATTCTTGTAGAGTTTTAGAGTGTTTTGATATATGTCCTATTTGTGGTTGTCTGGTTGTTTATAGGAGACCTTTCAGAACTTCTTTCAGGGCAGGCTTGGTGATGGTTGCTTCCTTCAACTGTTGCTTGTCTGAGAAGGTTTTGATGCCTCCATCTAGTCTGAATGACAGCTTAGCAGGATATAGTATTCTTGGCTGAAAGCCTTTCTCATTAAGCACTCGATAGATATCTTGCCATTCACTTCTGGCCTGTAGTGTTTGTATGGAGAAGTCTGCTGCTAATTTTATGGGTTTTCCTTTGTAGGTGACTCTTTGTTTTGACCTGCAGACCTGATTAACCGCCTGTGAAGCAACTCTCCTGCAGGTGGGTATCTGGGGACTCGAGCCGTGATTTTTACACTGGTCCTTGTGCTTTGCACCACGTATGCTTTACCTGCTACACTTCTGCCCGACTGACTGCCAGAGGATCATTTGTTTACACATAATTATCTGTATTTATGTATTGCATAGAGGTGTCCAGAAAGCTACAGGGTGGGAAAAAGAGAGGAAGAGAGAGAGAGAGAGAGAGAGACCTGAAGCTCTGCTTCACCACTTGTGAAGCTTTTTTCCTGCATGTGGGGACTGAGGACTCAAACTCAGGTTTGTTCACTACAATGTTTGTTTTCTACCTGGTGCGCAACCACCCACCCCCCACATGCTTCAGGATTATCTTGTCCAATGTGGTGGATGGGTCCCTCCATAAGACCAACCTTGAAGCTCTAGGATACAGTCAGTCTGTGTGTTTGTTTGTGTAGGGGGTGCACAGCACTTCAGGCACTATGGGGTTGTCAGTGTCACTATTACTTAGAAAGGAGTCTCTTGAGCTAAAGGAGGAAGGAGACACAGACCTCTTCACCTCTGAGTAACAAATCTTTGGAGGAATTTGAGGATGGGAGCTCTTCTGGTGAGTGACCGTGGAATGAGAGGGGATCCCAGGCAGATGACCAGGACACGATCTGGGGCAGGAATTTGGCTCTGTCCTTGCACAGTACTGAAGCCCCTCTACCCTGGAGGGACCTCGACCATCTGGTGAAGATCCCACCTCTGGTCAATAAGGCTGTTCCTCTTTTCCATCTCTCTGCTGGCAGTTGACATCTACTATCTTTCTTAATTTATTAGGAGGATTAATTATTTATAGTCTGGTTGTCTTGCACCAAAGTAAAAGACTGTTCCATGGATTGAATTCAGAACATCATGGTTTTTCTTTTTAATTTTTAAAATTATCTTTCTTTCTTTCTTTATTGGATAGAGACAGCCAGAAATTGAGAGGGAAGGGGGTCAGAGAGGAAGAGAGACACCTGAAGCACTGCTTCACTGCTCGTGAAGTTTTCCCCTGTAGGTGGGGACCGGGGACTCAAACCTGGGTCCTTGCTCACTGTACCATATGCGTTCAACCAGGCATGCCACCACCCAGCCCCAGAACCTCATGTTTTAATGGCCCAATTTTTATCTACTGCACTACCTCCCACACCATAATTTTTTCTGATCTTAAATAGAAGGCAATGCTTAATGTCACTGACTTGATGGCATCTAAGCCTACTCTTACTCTTCAGTCTCATCTTTCATTTTCCTTTCATATCAAAGCCCTGAGTTGAGTGAAGCACTCATATTACTTCCCTGAATGAAGCTTTTTCTCTCTAACTCCTTTGGCTTCATGGTCCCCAGTCCTCACTCCCTAAAAATCTCTCAGTCAAGATGAGTTCATTCGTTGACTAAGCAAGTTCAGGCAATAGGGGCCTAATTATGAAAACAAAGGTTCACTGTCTACAACCATGATTGTTGCTCCCCTACACGCTATCAAAGACTTCCCTCCACAGAACACAGCTCTGTTGTAAATTAACTTATATAATGGGTTTGGGGGTTGGGGCTGCTTATGGCTGCTGCTGAGGTGCATAAAAGGATTCATGGCAGGAGCTGGGAACTGGTTTAAACAATACAAGGTTTACTAGGGTGAAATAGGTGAAATGCAAAATACCCTCATCATCAAGGCATACGTTAAGCATACGTTAGGTCTGTAACATCTGGATATAGTTATCAAAAGGTTAGTCCCATAAGATAAACAATTATAATCTCTGGGAAAGGTTGCTCATGGCTATAGAGGGTTCTAGAAGTTTTCCAGCTAGCAGATTCACACATGTTCAGTTCCCAAGAGAAGTAGACATTGCGGATGAATGCTTGGAGCACCTCCACCGAGATGCATCTGACCTTGAGAAGAATCCTCAGCCTAAGAGACTCACATGCTCAAATCCTTTGCTTTTATACATTCCCTTCTCTGAAGCACCTCCTGAGGCTGAGGTCCTTTGTGTGCTAATAGCCCCAAACTCCTGCTGGGGTCACCACAGAGCTCCATTCTCTCTCTTTTTTCTTTGCCCTACAGGCTTGTTGCTGGGGCTCCGTGACTGCACTAGGAATCCACTGCTCCTGGAAGCCATTTTTCCCTCTTGTTACCCTTGTTTATATTGCTGTAGTTGTTGGATAAAACAGAGAAATGGAGAGAGAAGGGGAAAACGGGAAGAGAAAGACAGACATCTGCAGACCTGCTTCACCGCTTGTGAGGCGAACACTGTACAAGTGCGGAGCCGGGGACTGGCACCAGGATTTTTAGTCCAGTCCTTACTCTTGGCTCCACTGCACTACCACCCCAAGCCCCTCGCCTCTCCTTTAAAATGAAACTGTCTTCAACTTGGATGCCATCAACACTCCTCTGAACAGCCTCCCAGTACTCCCATTAACTAGTCAAATTGCCTCACATTTGACTGAGCTGAGGCCACTTACTGGCCTTATCCACTGCCTGTCTCCTCTGGCATGGCTGACTCCCCACCTACCCTGCTGCCCAGCCTGTCTCTAGACAATGCTGGGTGTGGTAGACATCAAAGAAAACAGACCCCACAGCTCTATTCTCTTACTTCCTTCATCTCCCCCCATGTATAAGCAGCTGTCCCTGAGACTCCACAGAAAAGGCTCCGACAGGTTACTTCACACCAATAACTCTAGAAGCCTGATCACATGGCAGATCTTAGTCACCACCTTCTCTGCCTCTATTTCTAACTCAGGGACAGTGGAGAAATGGATATATCAACTAGTGCAAAGTAAACAGACTGTGATTAATCATAAGGAGAGCTATTTACCTGCACTGTGCTTTTGATTGCTTTTTTTTCTTTTTTTAAAAATTTATTTAAGAAAGGAGACATTAAAATCGTAGGATGGGGGATTACAACTCCACACAATTCCCACCACCCAATCTCCATATCCAATCCCCTCCTCCAATAGCTTTCCCATTCTCTATCCCTCTGGGAGCATGGACCCAGGGTCATTGTGAGTTGTAGAAGGTGGTGTTGTTTTTGCCGGGGCTGGCTTCATGGTTGGGTAAAAGATACCAGAAACACACGGCTGAGCTGAGAACGCAGTTTAATCTTTATTCACGAGCGGGCAATGTGCTCTTCCATCTTTCTCCTCTGGTGGCGGTGGAGCGGAACTCAGGAAGTACGTAGGATAGGGGATGGGGAGAAGGGAGAAGCGTGAAACTAGCAAGGGCTGAACCACAATCTCCCTGAGGCAGGGGGGAGTGAGACCAAACCAATGTAAAGCATACCAACAAGGTGGTTGTCTTGCTTCTGTAATTGCTTCCCGGCTGAACATGGACGTTGACTGGTCAATCCATACTCCCAGTCTGCCTCTCTCCTTCCCTAGAAATGGTGAGTCTGTGGGGGAATCTGAGCTCCAGGACATATTGGTGGGGTCTTCAGTCCAGGGAAGCCTGGTCAGCATCCTGTTGGCATCTGGAATCTGGTGTCTGAAAAGAGAGTTAACATACAAATCCAAACAATGTGTTGAAGAATCATGGACCCAAAGCTTGGAATAGTGGAGATCAAGTGTTGTGGGGTTTGATTGTTTTCTTACCAAAACTATGCTGAGTTCTGAGTTATAGTAACTTTGAGGACTGAAACATGTTACACTGAGTCTCAAGCATGAACTTTAGTTGTATAACTGCTATGCTAACTCACTGACCCCAAACATGCCCCAGACACATGGTTTCACTTCAAAATTGTTTTGAATATGGGCCCCAGATCAAATTGATGGGGGTTACAGTTGACAATATTTATACACCTTTCCTATATTTGGGAGCTACTCTTCCCTGATTCAGCTTTCTAGCTCTTTTTCCAGCCATGACATCATCTCCTCAGACAATAACTTGGGACCACCTGCATGTCAGATGTCAGGTTCAGAAAAAAAAACAAAACCTAGTATAATTGTGGGCCCTTTGGAATATAACAAAAATAGGCCTACTAACTAGCTACACAATGGAGACCTCCAAATCTTCATCCTCATGATTCCAGCCTTTAGGTTCATAATTAGTCAACAATTTGTTTGGCTTTATATGTCAACTCTTCTCAGCCACCAGGTTCCATATGATGCCATAATGCCAACAAGGTTTCCCAGGGTAGAGGAACCCACCAGTGAGTCCTGCAGCCCCACCTCCCCAGATCCCTGCCCCACTAGGAAAAGAGAGAGACAGGCTGGGAGTATGGATCCACCTGTCAGTGCCCACATTCAGCAGGGAGCAATTCCAGAAGCCAGGCCTCCACTTTCTGCATCCCACAATTCTGGGTCCATACTCCCAGAGAGATAAAGACTAGGAAAGCTGTCAAGGGAGGGGATGGGATACAGAGTACTGGGGGTGGGAATTGTGTGGAGTTGTTTTTCCTATGTTTTTTTCAGTGTTTATTTTTTAGAAATAAATTTTTAAAAAAAGTTTCAGGGGCAGGGGTCTCCAGAAAATTGGGGCTTGCCTGATCCGGGGACTCATGTGTTGTTGGCTTTTTCATTGTTTTATATTTCTGAGAGGTTGAGAGAGGAGGAATTCTATTGGGCTAACCTGAGGGTGTTTCTTCCCAGGAATGTGCTCTGTGGGTTGGAGAGAACTCGACCAGAGCCAACCTGTGCTGCTGCAATGCTGGAGAGGAACCAGGAACTCATGCCAGGGTAGTGTTGAGGGAGAGACTCTGGGACATGGAGTGGGAACACCATGCAATGTTTATTGATTAGAAAAAACTGCCTTTTATATCTTCTGGTCCAGGACTTTTATTTTTGGGGAGATTTTTGATAACTGTTTCAATTTCATTAGCTGTGATGGGCCTGTTCATGTTATCCACTTCCTCTTGACTTAGTTTTGGAAGTTGGTAGATATCTAGGAAATCATCCTTTTCTTCCAGGTTCTCTAGCTTGGTGGCCTATAGTTATTCATAGAAGCCTCGCATGATATGTTGAATTTCTGCGATGTCTGTTGTGATATCTCCTCTTTCATTTAGTACCCATTTTATTTGGGTCTTCTCCCTTTTTTGTTTTGTGAGTCTGGCTAAAGGTTTGTCAATTTTGTTCACTCTTTTGAAGAACCAACATTTACTTTCATTGATCTTTTGTATGGTTTTCAATGTTATTGATTTCTGCCCTAAGTTTAGTGATTTCTATCCTTCTGGTTGCTTTAGGGTTCCTTTGTTCTTCTAGGTCTTTAGGATGTCCAATCAGGATGTTTATTTGTGCTTTTTCTTGTTTCCTAATGTGTGCTTGTATGGCTATGAACTTCCCTCTCAGTACTGCCTTAGCTATGCCTCAAATATTCTGATAGTTTGTGTCTTCATTTTCATTGAACTCTCAAAACATTTTGATTTCTGCTTTTACAAATGAATTCTACAAAACCTTCAAAGAAGGTTTTTAAATTTCAAGTGGATCCAGGACTTGGATGTTAGACCACAAAGTATCAGATACTTAGATTTTTTGCCCTTGTTTTTTTATTGTTGTAGTTATTATTTTTTTTGTTACTGATGTCATTGTTGTTGGATAGGACAGAGAGAAATGGAGAGAGAAGAGGAAGACAGAGGAGAGAAAGATAGACACCAGCAGAGCTACTTCACCGCCTGTGAAGTGACTCCACTGCAGGTGGGGAGCCGGGGGCACGAAATGGGATCCTTCCGCCGGTTCTTGTTCTTTGCACCACATGCGCTTAACCCGCTGTGCTATGCCCGACTCCCTCTTTTTTCTTTTATTATTTAATTTTGAAGTCTTTTTTGATTTTTTTAGATATTTATTTTCCTTTTCTTGCCTTTGTTTTAAAATACTTATTTATTTATTCCCTTTTGCTGCCCTTGTTTTTTTGTAGTCATTTTTTGTTCAATTTTTAATTTTATTTATTTATTTATTTTCCTGTTTGTTGCCCGTGTTTTTTATTCTTGCTGTTGTTATTGAATTTGTCATTGTTGGATAGGACGAAGAGAAATGGAGAGAGGAGGGGAAGACAGAGAGGGGAAGAGAAAGACAGACACCTGCAGACCTGCTTCACCACCTGCTTCACTCCCCTGCAAGTGGGCTCGAATCGGTATCCTCATGTCGGTCCTTACCCTTTGCGCCACCTGCGCTTAAACGCTGCACTACAGACTGACTCCAGTGAGCGATTTTAATTGCCCTGTGACTAAACATCTTCTTGGTTAAAGAGACTGTATATTTCTTTCTGCACATTTACTGTGGTTATTTATGTTACTCTACTGAGTTGTGTGAGAACATACATTGCTGACTAGCCCTTTGATATATGTTGTAGTGCCAGGGCCACAGAGAAGAGAGAGAGAGGGTCCAGAGCAAAGAGGAAACACAAATCTTTATTCGCGCTGGCACCTCAGAGTTGGGTGTTAGAGAAGCAGGTTGGGCCACGTGGAGGTAGAGAAAATGGCCGCCTCACGCAGTAACCTTTCCTGCGTCTGAACACCAGAGTGGAGCGCCAGCAAGAGAGAGAGGTGTGGAAAACGCAGGGTTTTTATAGGAGTAGCTTCAGCGAGTATGGGAAGGGGGTGGAGTAACCATAGCACTCCAGGATAGGATGATAACTCTCATGAGAATGGGAGGGGGGAGGAGTAACCAGAGCACTCCAGATATCATGGGGATATTGACAATGTCCTGAGGGCACAACATGGCTGAACAGGCACTCCGAGAATGTCCCAACTCTCCAGGGAACTAGCAGTAGCCTGAGGGGACAACATGGCAGCTGTGACTGCATTGGCAAAATTTCCCAGCAGATATATAGCATGTAAATATGTTTTCTTATTTTTATTACTGCATCTCTTTGTCTTGGTGATAAGTCTTGTCATTATACCAAATATTTTCAGTTTGTTGTAGTCTCAGTGGTTCACTTGTCCATTTATTTATTTATCTTTGATGTTGAGCTCAGGTCTCTGAAGACATTTCCCATTCAAATATTATGTACTGTACTGAGGATGACTTCTGTAGACTTTTTTGGAGACTAGTCTAACATCCAAGTGCTTATGTATTTTGAGATGACCCATGGTGTCATGTGATAGTGTTGTTTGGTTTTTATATGCATGCAGTAACTGACTCATTTTCCACAACATCATTTTTTATAGAGACTTCACCTATTTACATCTATTTCCACAGCATTATTTTCTTGCTTTAAACATGTTCTTAGGTAGGCACCTGCAAAGCTTTCCCCCTGCAGGTGGGGACCGGGTGCTGGAACCTGGGTCCTTGTGCATTGTAACCTGTGCACTCAACCAGGTGCGCCACCACCCAGGAAACCATTATTTATTTATTTATTTATGAGAAATATAGGAAGAGGGAGACAGAAAGAACCAGACATTACTCTGGTACACGTGCTGCTAGGAATTGAACTCATGCTTGAGAGTCCAATGCTATATCTACTATGCCACCTACTGGACTACCCTATTTATTTCTTTATTTATTTTCCCTTTTGTTTCCCTTGTTTTATTTCTGTATTTATTATTGTAGTTATTGATGTTTTCCTTGTTAGATAGGACAGAGAGAAATGGAGAGAGATGGGGAAGACAGAGAGGGGAGAGAAAGAGAGACACCTGCAGACCTGCTTCACCACCTGTGAAGCCAACACCCCTGAAGATGGGGTGTTGTTGCGGTGGTCTGGTGTCGGGCTGCACAGCGGAGAAGAGAGCGGACGTCCAGAGCAAAGGGGTACACAAATCTTTATTATAGGATGGCGGGGAGGTTTGGTTCAGACCACGTGGAGCCAGCCGGCAATGGCCGACCACGGGGGGAGAGCAGGGAGGGAGACCTCAGAGAGGGAGAGCCTAGAGCCCAGAGAGAGAGAGGGGAGGGGTGAGGGGGCTTTTTATTGGGCGACAACCAGGGATGACGTGTAGGGCCAGGATTGGTTGAAAGGGGGCACTCTAGGATTTAGCGGGGCATAGAAAAACCTGGGGGTGTAGACTGCATCAGAATAACTCCTCAGCAACAATGGGGAGCCGGGGGCTCGAACTAGAATCCTTCTGCCGGTCCTTTTGCACTTTGCGCCATGTGTGCTTAACCCACTGCACGACTGCCTGATTCCTTCTATTCATTTTTTTAAAAAAATTTATATTTATTTTCCCTTTTGTTGCCCTTGTTGTTTTTATTGTTGTTTTTTAGTTGTTATTGTTGTTGATGTTGTCGTTGTTAGATAGGACAGAAATGGAGAGAGGAGGGGAAGACAGAGAGGGAGAGAGAAAAAGAGACACCTGCAGACCTGCTTCACCGCCTGTGAAGTGACTTTCCTGCAGGTGGGGAGCTGGGGGCTTGAACTGGGATCCTTATGCCGGTCTGCACTTTGTGCCACGTGCGCTTAACCCGCTGTGCTACCGCCTGACTCCCTCTATTCATTTTTTAATGAATTAGATACAGAGAGAAAGATACACAGAGAGAGACACCAAAACCAGAGCACTGCTCAGCTCTGGTTTATGGTGGTGCTGGCTATTGATGCTGGACCTTTGGTGCCTCGAGCATGAAAGTCTTTTACAGAACCATTAGGCGTTTCCCCATCCCATCCCTTCGACTCTCCTGAAGGAAAAGTCACAGGAAGCAGACACAAGCTGCCCCAGCTGAGGCCTGAGATATCCCCACCCTATCTACCTGCAGAACCACAGGAAAATAAACATTTCCCCCAAGCCACTGGGTTCCGGAGTGTTTGTCACACTGTGATCCATGACTGATGTTCTGCCCATCCCCCTGGGGCAGGGTTGGACCTGCAGGTGGCCCATCCTTTGATCCCTCCCCTCCAGAAGCCACTGAGATGACTCGCTGCTTAGTATTTGTTTCTTCTTTCCTCCCAGCCTATTTCCAGGACTGACACAGCCGTGCCCACTGCTCTTTATTACTTGAATATATGTTGAAGTCACCAAATGATGCCAGGGCCCAAGTAGAACAGATGAAATGTGACCAAGTTCTGGTGGGTGATGGATAATGAGTAGGGACTGCGAAATCAATTGTGTTAATTCCTGGTCTGTCACTGGGACTGAGAATTAATGAGACGATCTGTCTAACTTAATGGTATTTAGACATTAACAGAGTGTGATAGAATTGTCCACAGGTGCTGCCTGGCATCCCAATGACAGGAGGCCTGCACAGCCCGAGGAGCAGCAGGTGTAAGCAGGTAGGACCCAGGCTGAGCACACAGACACCCGGTGGGGTCCCTGCAGCCTCCCACGCTCCCCTGGGTGGGTCCCAGCACTCCCATGTGGGTCTCATTGTCTTGGTTGCCTCCTGCCAAGCGTAGGCATCCAGCTGGCAGCTTTGAAGGCAAATGCTCCAGGGTGGATCTCTGGACCTGCTTTGAGGTCACCGCTCCGGACACTCTGTGGGAAGATGGATAGTAGCTGGGGGACAAGGGGGCAGTTCATGTGTTGGCAGGGTCTGAGATACACAGACAGGCCTCCTGGCCCCTCGGCTCTGCCCCCCAAATCGAGGCCCACCCCATCGTTATTGTTGGCGGTGCTTTGAGGTACCTCGTGGACCCCATGGCTGAAGCTGCGGCCAAACTGGAATGTCTGCCTTTCAGACGAGATCAGGCGTGTTCAGGGTGGTATGGCCGAAGACATCTGCCTTTCTGAAGCTCAAAGACCAGGGCTTGTCCCAGCTAGAGCCACCCATGGAGATCACCACCTCCCCCTGGCCCCCAATCCCTGGCATTCATACTTTTCTTGTGTGTGGTTTTCTTTCATGCAGAAAATGTTGACTTACATATCCAGTGATATAGAAGACATGAGAATATGCAACTCTGAGGGCAGTTTCTGCCTCTCTCTCTTTCAGAAATATTTTTATTCATTTATTATTGGATAGAGACAGAGACATTGAGAGGGAGGGGGAGATAGAGAGACAGAGAGACACCTGAGTCCTGTTTCACTACTCGTGAAGTTTTCCCCGAAGGTGGGGCCCAGGGCCTTGAACCCAGGTCTTTTTTTTTTTTCAGTGCTTTTTTTTTTTTTTTTAAAATTTCTTTCTTTATTGGGGAATTAATGTTTAACATTCAACAGTAAATACCATAGTTTGTACATGCATATCATCCCCCAGTTTCCCATTTAACAATACAACCCCCACTATGTCATTCATCATCCTTCATGGACCTGTATTCTCCCCATCCACCCACCCACCCCAGAGTCTTTTACTTGGGTGCAATATGCCAATTCCATTACAGGTTCTACTTGTGTTTTCTTTTCTGGTCTTGTTTTTCAACTTCTGCCTGAGAGTGAGATCATCCCATATTCATCCTTCTGTTTCTGGCTTATTTCACTCAACATGATTTTTTCAAGGTCCATCCAAGAACGGCTGAAAACGGTGAAGTCACCATTTTTTACAGCTGAGTAGTATTCCATTGTGTATATAGACCACAACTTGCTCAGCCACTCATCTTTTGTTGGACACCTGGGTTGCTTCCAGGTTTTGGCTATTACAAATTGTGCTGCCAAGAACATATGTGTACACAGATATTTTTGGTTGGATGTGTTGGGTTCCTTAGGATATATCCCCAGGAGAGGAATTGAAGTGTCATAGGGTAGGTCCATTTCTAGCCTTCTGAGAGTTCTCCAGACTGTTCTCCACAGAGGCTGGACCAATTGACATTCTCACAAGCAGTGCAGGTGTCTCTCTGCCTCCCTGTCTCCGCTTCCTTCTTGATTTCTGGCTGTCTCTTTTCAATAAATAAATGAAGATAAATTAAGTCTCATGCCTGTAACATGTGCTCTCAGCCAGGTGTGCCATTACCCCGACCCGACTCTCAATTTCTCTTTCTCGACTGAAAATAAATACAAATCAAATCAATAAAATAGCAAACAGCTTAGATTGTTCTCACTAAGTCACCATCGGTGCCATAGCAGCTCACTAATTCATTATCTACAGCTTCCAGCTCCTTAAAAACCACAAGAAGCCAACCCTGAACCACCAGGCTAGAGAGGCAGCACTGGGCTCCAGAGCAGAGACATCTCTGTTTCCGGGAGCGTCAGCTAAGGCCAGCCGCACAGCCTGCTGGGACCTGTAGTTCCCACGGCTCTTCTCCCACGGCTGACTGCGAGGAGGCGGACTACAGCTCCAGTCAGGCCAAGCTGCGCAGCGGGGGTCCTGCACACGTGCCACTGGGCGGTCGGTTTGAGTTGCTGTAGCTGCCAGCTGGCTGTGCAGAGTCTGTTGCAAGGCGGCCTCAGGTCAGTCGGGGCTGATGGGTGTCGCGTTGCGCGAGGCGTGACCGGCCTTAAAGACCTGGGGCTCTGCGTATGTCGGGGAGGTGCGCCAGCCTCGCCTCTGGCCATTCTGCGCCGCCTCCCTGTTGGTCTGGGTCCCGCTTCCCCTCGCCCCGCTTTGGGGCCCTCGGAGCTGCGGGGAGATGCGGGGGCCCGCGAGGACGGGGCGTGAGCCGCTGGGCAGGCGCAGGGTGTCCCGGGCAGGCTCCGGCCGGGCTGCGGCGGGCGACCGTGGGCGCGGACCCGCCGCGGCAAGCAGCGCTTAGCGCTGTGGCCTCTGGCCTTGGCTGTGGGCGGACTGCAGGTGGCCGCCACCTGCGTGTCTGCTGCAGGGCGGGAATGGCCTGCTGGAGCTGGTCCCGCTGCAGGATCCTGTGCAGCGACTCTGCGGTTTCCTCACTTGCTGCCTTGCCGCCGTCTGGGCCAGGCCTCACCATCAGAGAGGTTTGGTCATCGTTTTTTAAGGCTCCGGAATTGTGCTCGCAGAGATAAAATGATTAATAGCTGCTGCGACTTCCCCAAACGTTTTCATTGTAAATAGAGATAGAAACGCAAAGGGAGTGTCCAAGAGGTGGCGCAGTGATGGGGCTTTGGACTCTCCAGCATGAGGTCCTGAGTTGGATCCCCAGCAGCACATGTGCCAGAGTGTTGTCTGGTTCTTTCTCCTCCTCCTGTCTTTCTCATTAATAAATAAGATTTTTTTTTTTTTGCCTCCAGGGTTATCAGTGTGGCTCAGTGCCTGCACTACGAATCCACTGCTCCTGGAGGCCATTTTTCCCCACTTTGTTGCCCTTGTTTTCATTATTATTGTTGTTGTCATTAACGTTGTTCTTGGATAGGACTGAGTGAAATGGAGAGAGGAGGGCAAGGCTATGGGGAGAAAAAGACACCTGCTGACCTGCTTCACCGCCTGTGATGCGACTCCCCTGCAGGTGGGGAGCCGGGGGCTTGAACCGGGATCCTCACGCTGGACCTTGCGCCACCTGCTCTTAACCTGCTGTGCTACTTCCTGCCTGCCGCGCAATAAATAAAATATTAAAAATAAAAGGAAGGAAGATCTACGGGGGGGGGGGGTAGGAGCAGGAGAGAGACACTGCAGCCTTGTCTCGGCCCGTGAAACTTCCGCTGCAGACTGGGATGGGAGAAGGACGGACTGAGACCCAAGACACCATCTGATTAATTTTTCCATACACACCTCCCCCCATCAGCTATGGTCATATTCCCTGATGTAGTGTTCATGTGAACATGGCCCTTTTCTGTGCTAATTTCTTTCTTGCTTGCTTGCTTTTTTTTTTTTTTTTTTTTTTTATTATTATTACTAGAGCACTGCTCAGCTCTGGCTTATGGTGGTGTAAGGATTGAACTTGGGACTTCAGAGCCTCAGGCATGAGAATCTCTTTGCATAACCATTGTGCTATCTACCCCCACCCTTCTGTGTAAGTTTCTATGAATTTTTACAAACTGCTTTGAAAACAGGCACAAAGAATTAGAAATATTTCTAAGACAGTTTACTCTTGTGTAATACTAGTATTAAATGTGGGAGGTCTGCACAGCTTTAGAAATTGCGAGCATAGACGGAAAAATGTCCTACTATTACTTAAATGGGGTAAAGAATTCTGCTGCAGTACTCATTTATTGACTCTAGGTGGTGATCTAACACCACGTTACACTCTAACATCACATTCTAACATTAAAATGTTATTGAAATGCAGTTTAGAAATCTTAATATCCTGACATCAAATTCTTATAATTATGTATCCAAATACCTCCTCAGTATAAAACAGGTAGGTGCACAGGTAAGGCCAGGACAAATTATATCCTCAGGTTAACAAAGCAGGTCCAGGCAGAGTTCTGGTCAGGATGGGTCCTGATTCTGGTCTGGATGGGTCCTGGGTCTGGTCCTGAACTGTTCTGGTTCTGTTCCTAGTAGCTGGTTCCTTTCTTGGTCTGGTGGGGAATCTGCAGACACCTCCCTGACCTTTGGTGTGTTGATTGCCAAGGGATATGCCGGATGGGGGCTTCTGAACTTAAAGACTTGCAGGCAGTTCAAAAGTTGCCATCCATGTCCGAATGTCCATGGCTTTTATCCCTGAGCTAGGCTGGGGTGTGGATTAGTTAATTTCCAGTCAATGAGAATTGGGGTCTTCCTGTCATGTAGGTCTAACTATCAGGCGATACAGATGTAGGGCCTGCCCTGCACAGGACTTTATCTTATGCTGGTGTAAGGGGCATTTCAGAGAACTCAGAGGCTGCATTGAGCTTGCCCTGCACAAGACTTTATCTTATGCTGGCCTACAGGGGCATTTCAAAGAACTACAGGGGCCACATAAAGCTTGCTCTGCACTGGACTTTATCTTTGCCTGTGCAGGGCTATTTGAGCGCATTTATCCTGCATAGGACTTATCTATGCAGGACTTGGGGGCCAAGGGTCTAGGTTTTATCTTTCACTTTCCTTTGTTGCTTAAAACTCAAGAGTAGTTTAGCACTTTACTTTTAACAATGTTTCATCACTCAAATAAGCATCTTAAGATTTCAAACTCAAAATAATATTCTCATACTGGAATATTCACTTTAACTCTAACACTCTAAACTGAAACAACTTATCCTCATATTTCCAGCCTATTTAAACATTTCACAATCAGAGGAATACTTTCACACTTAATATTCTCACACTTCTTATATATGTCTTAAGTACACACTGTTTCATGTACATATTATTTCAAGTACATATTGTTTCATGTATACACTTTAGTATTATTCTAAGTTCACACGCTTTATAGATTAATATTATTCTAGTCTAAGTTTGGGCATAAGTCACAGCACTAGGTTCACACTCCTTATACATTAATATCATTCTATTCTAAGTTTGGGCATAAGTTACAACATATTTGTTCAGAAGTCCGAGGTCTCAGCCCTTGTGTTGAAGGGGTCGTGTTTTCTTTATCTGGTATATGTAAGGGACACTTAACTGAATGTTTGAATATTCTGGTATGTGACATTCCATCCCCTTGGTCCCAAGGGCCTAGAAGGCTCGAAAGGTCCAGTAGTCTAGAGGGAGCTTGAGAGAAAACTGGGCCTTCCCATATACCAGCTCACTGTGCCTGCACTTACCTGAGGTGCAACATTTTACGTCCGCTCCAATAACTCTGAGCTATGTGTTGGTGAATACATTCCTCGATAAGAGGTTTTAAGATCATATGAGCTTTATATGGTTCTAAAGTTTTGGGCTGATAGGCCTTGTCTGGTGGGGGGGTGTCTAGAGTACCAGTCTCCTTCCAGGAATGTTAATGTGCCCTTGGTTGCCTAATTAACATGTATAAAATAAATACTGTGTATATGATCCTTTATCTGTGTAACAGGCTCACAATCCTGCTACCCAGGTTGCTGTCTGTAGTAGAGGGTCCCTGTGTACACGTTTCTTAGGATTTAATGTGTCATGCCCTATGAGATGGTGTGCTAGAGTGACCAACTGGTGTTCATCTTCTGGCCCTGGCTTTGAGTAAGTTTTCTAAAACATAATACTGTATTTACATGTACAAAATTGGCAACGAATTTCCTTAGGAAAAATGTTTCTACAAAGTCTAGATTGGACATTGTATATATGAAACAAAACAGTAAGCCTTCAAAATGCATTGTGTAACAATTATAGAAAAACCAAAATTGATTACTCCGTGTTCCCAGATCACACTTCCATCCAGAGTCCCACAGAGTTCATGCCGTGTCTTCCAGACCTTAGACATAGTCACAGCAACAGTGGCACACTGCAATGCAAACTCTGACTGTCATTGCTAGAATAACAATTACACAGGTGATCCAAAACATCTGTTTCACCCAATACCACCAATCACAAAGATGTATACACAGAAAATCAAGTTGCACAGCTCAGGCCAGAATATCCCCAAATGAGCATCTCTTAATAGCTGTGCTAGTGGATCTGTGTACAAAGGTGTTGGGTTGTAATACTCCCACAGTTTCATGTGCATCATGGATCTTTGGCTTGAGCAACTGTTCCTGTTTCTCTATTTTTCATTTATGTATACTTTTTAACTGTTTCTCTTTCCTTGTGGCAATACCCCATATTTCATTAGCAGTTTTAATAAAATGGTTGTAATGTTCCCAGTCTAATTCAAAGTCAAATAGTTTGGTCGTATCAAAATAATGCTTCTCTTCATAGTGTAGAGTGGTGATCAGGGTGGTATTATGCACTGTGGCTTCTGAAGAACTGGTCAGTATATAACACCCCTTTGTCAAAGTATAAATAATGCTTACTTCTTCCAAGGAGTTTTTTTTCGGGGTATCTCTCTCCCTCTCTGGCGGGGTGGTCTCCAGGGGAAAGGAAATGGGCTGGTTCTTTCTTGTTCACAACAGGGGTCACACGAAGTGAAAGACACCAGGGGACTCTTAGCATGCCTAGCATCTGAGTCCTAGAGTCCCAGAATCCTAGAGTCCGTTTATTAGCAAAATGGACATGAGTTAAATAGAAAAGCAATGGAGGTAATTGTTGTTGAAATATGTCAGAAATTACAGGTTTCTTAACAGTCAGCATGCCCCTAAGGTAGGGGGCTGGTATGACAGGAATTGATGAGATACAAGACAGTTATTTTCCATGACACAAGCAACTTAATTATCCAAAGGTATTTGAGAGAAGCATAGGGGTTGAACCCGTAATGTGAGACAGAGAGAAGATGAATATCAAAAGGCCATATAGTTTGGAATTTCTCTTGTCTGGGGTCTGAGGTGTGTGATGAAGTGTGTGATAAGGTGTGTTCTGTGATCAGAAGGTGACTTTGAATAAGTGACTCTGTGGCCATGTAGCCTGTGGTTAATGGAGGGAAGTACTGTGGTATCTGTTGGCCTGAGAGTCAAGAAGGAAAGAACCAAGTCTGAGTTTCCCCCCTTATGCTCACCTCAGTTGAGAGAGACTTACCAAGAGGTTATCTTCTCAGACCTCCATCCAAAGATGGGGGTGGTTCTCCCTAAGCTCTGTCAGGCTTACACATGTTACCAACAGGTATTATTCAAATAAATGCACACTAGTTGAGTGGGCACAGCTGTACATATTAAAAAGGTGCAATCACCCAATTTTGTAAGCATTTTTGGCACTAGTGCCTCTGCTAAATTTGTGGTTTCCAATTTTACCTCAGGAAGGCCTTTATGTGTACATAAGTTTGGTCTTCATTGCAGGCACTCCTCCACAGGTATATACATTGATGTGTTAGTAGTATTCAGATCTGTCCACAAGAAATGGTCCACAGGTATAACCCATTCAATACTCCAGGGTTTAGGAACAACCTGGGTGTGATTGGCTACATAAGTATTACCCAAGAATATTTGCAGCAAACTAGGTTTACCTATTCCATCTTCACACCAAGATTCACCCTCGGGGTTTAGTCTAGTTTGAAATTCTCTAGTCCTTCTCCCAATTCCAGTGGTGAATAAAGTATTTAGTTGTCTTTCTAGCTCCTGGAGTGTAGAAGTGTACATCTGATACATCACTAGATTGTGATTCTCCACTATCAATGACAGTGTCCTATTGTATTTTTGTTGGTAAGTCTCCTCCACTGCCTTCATCTCAGTCTGCATGGTATTGATAATTATATGTATAGGATCCAATGCTTTAGATAATGCATGGATGCCTCTGACTGAGCCCTTATTCAGTCTCTCCAAATTGGCTATGTCTGCTCTAAGGGGCTGCATTAGGGTGGCTGCAATACCACCTCCCAATATGCCTCCAACTATTATTCCAGACATCAATGCTCCGGCTGCTAGGAACAGTAAAGGTTTCCTTCCCATCCATTGCGGGAGGAGTATTGTAAGTTACGCCTAGGAATATTTTTGTAAAGGCTGTAAGAGGAAAGGAAATCTGTATTGGCCTGACATGTGGTGTTAGTATCATAGTTACAGGTAATTTCGGGTTGGATACCGCCATGGGGGCTCTGGTTATCTTTGGGTTTCCCTTTGGTGGAATTAACCATCCCCTATGGTAATGAGCATTCTTGAAATACATAAACTCTGTGTCATTTCCTTTCTTATGGTTAAGAGCTCCTCTATCCACTATACATGCTCTGTGGGTTAAGTTACAAGTCAGGAAATTCATTGGTGTATAGTATAGTACATCCCATGGTTGAGTGAGTAAATTGGTCATATCCTGTTTAGGTTTCAGTGCTGTCCAGTCAGACATATGCCATATTTGATGTTGCACATTCCGCCACCTCCCCCCTGCTCCATTGCTTGAAGCTGTGGTCTATTTACATAATCATTGTTTTGTCTGAGACCTGCCCTGCCTGCAGGGTGTTGACGTAATCCCCACTGGTTAGATGGAAGCTTGCTACATTCATGCTCTTTTTTTCCTCTCCACCCCCTATCCTGCACATTTCCTTTTCCATCCTGGCAATTCCACTCTGGAAGATATAAAGGCAGTTCTTTTCTGACAAATAATGGCAGAATTACATTGCGTTCCCTCTCAACCAATAGTTCCTTGTTCCTCTCCCTCCTTGCTGAGTAAGCAGCAGCCTAGGTTGGTTCTGACCCAGTTCTCTCTAACCCAGAGAGCAGGTGCCTGGGAAGAAACACCATCAGGCCAGCCTGTCAATTTGTCCAACCAAACTTTGCATTTTAAGAGGTATTACATGTGATATATGGTGTCCAAAGTCCATCTTAATGAGAGGTAGTATATAATAGAAATAATATGGTAGTTCTGTATGTTGTATCTCATGGACTCCTTTCATGATAATCATGTCCATGATTTACACCCTGTGGCCAGCAATTTAAAAGCTGTACAGGTTTTCTCTTGCCTTTATGGTACCCTGGTACAACATAACAAGTGTGGGTAGCTCCCTGTAGTGAACAGTACAACTTAGCTTTCTTAGGGGCATTGGATTGCCATGGTTGTGGCCCAGTATCTGTTAAAACTAATGACATCCGATAAGGATGTACACCTAGAGTCATGATTTTCATCCACTGTTCCCATAAGGGCCAGTTCTCCAGGGAAGTACTCACAGAAGGCGATACCTCATCATTATAATACCATAAGTCTCCAAAAAATGGTAGGTTGGGAAATTCCGCTCCACACAGCCATAGAGTACTACCACTTGCATTCCTTAAGAACTCATCCTCGCTCTGTATGTTCTTCTTTAAAGACTTTGGGCATAAATTTCCCCATGGAATTGGTAGGGCTGTAACTCATCTTTTAACCAGTTTAGGCTTTACTTATTCCCCTTTATTACATGCAGTCCAACTCATTGGATTGCATGGATCTGCAGATTCAGAGGCAATGACTGATTCGCTAAATTCATAATCCTTCCCTTGCATTGCTTCTGCAGACCCATTGTAATTTATCCTGTTGTCATCATCCCAAGCATTTTTGACAACCATGGAGAAGAATGCTCTTCAAAGCGTCATGTTCATAGAGATACCACCATCAAAAGGATGTAAAGTAAAAACTGCTTGAAACATATCCCCTGTTAGTAGCTTAAATGCCATCTGATGTATGTAGCTAGGTGGCCTCCAGCGTGTGGAGTATGTTACCATGGTATCTGTCTTATTGGTCCAAACTTCTGAGAAATGAAATTTCAGTGGCTTTTTCTCAAAGCTGTTAGTATTACCTAAGCCATTAGTTACCAGCATATATATCTTATTAAGATGGTAAGGGGCTACCCTAGCTCTGTACTGATCACATCCTGGATTCCAGACGTATGTGAGATTCCAGACATATGTGAGACGTATGTGAATATTTCTGCCAAATTGATTGTATGATAGGAACAACATTAGTATATAGGGTCTCATCAGTCCAATAGAGAGGGAGATTCCTCTCAGGGTCCACTTCCTTTGGTGTCCATGCCTTCAGTGGCTCTGTAGTTGGCAGTTCTGGTGTAGTGGGTTTGGGTTTTGCAGGAGTGCTGGTTGTACCAGAGACAGTACTGTCGTCACTGATAGTAGTGCCATCTGCCTGAGTGCTGGTGTTGATGCCAAGAATGTGGTCACTAACAATGCACAGAGTGTCATATTTGGGGTATGTGTAACACTGGGTGTAGTAAGCTCAGGCATTGTAGGGGTAGGGTGTGCATGGGGGGGTTAAGGTATCTCACTGGCCCACTAGAGATGACTTTCATTTTCCGAGGGCAATGAGGAGGAGTCAATAATCCCCACCTCAGTCCCTTCAGGCATTGTCTTTGCTCCTCAGAAAAGTGTGCCTCAGTCCAGCAGATGGTGTAACTAGCTAGCAGGACTCCTAGTCTCCTGTTCCCTGTGATATTGCTCTGGTTGCAACTACAAATTGGCGCAGGTGCCTCAATGCGAGCTGCTTTACGTGGTAGCAGCTTCATAGGAAGTTCATCACTGCTGGACTCTCCAGGCCAAACTGAAACCATCTTGCCTTTTGCCATGATTAAGCTCTGTGTGGTCTTAATAATATTTATCTATGGCCAGGCTCAGAGCCTGACCAAATGACAAAAATAATGACAAAACCTTTACTGTACTCTGTAAGATTGATCATAATGGAACAAGCAATAGCAGTAATGCAGTATTTTTCAGGAGGCCCCAAGAGTAAAAAATGTTTTCCCCTTTATCTACACCACTTTAGTGTTCCCCCTAAAATATGGAAAAAGATTAGTAGTTCCCACAGTGGAGGGGCCACCTTACATGACATGATTAATGCAAAGTTATGGTACCTGCCTAGATACAATGGGCCTTTTAATCTACCATCCACCACTATGCTCCCACCTCCTTAGACAAGAATAGTACACAAGAACCTAGGTTATACAGTGAGCATATACAGAAGATGGATTCTAGCTAGAGAGTTTAACTTGGAACAAAACCAAACAAAACTCCTCCATCAAACATTGGAACAGATTTTGTGAAAAATGGGTTGCTCAATTTGTTTATGGGCCCTAGAAACATAACAAGCTTGAACTTTCTATAAACCATTGTCTATGTATGAGCCAAGAGAATGACATAAAAGGTAGAATATTAATCAATAGGACATTTGCCTAGCACACAGGTACAGGAAGAACAAAAGACACAGAAACGGTGATGTGGTCTCTAGGACAGAAAGTGCCCCTGGAATGTAAATGTTCCACAAAGCAGGAGATGTTTCCTACCTGTGCTGTTCTTACTTGTTGATTTTTGTTTCAAAAATAATCAAAGCCTTGGTGGTTTTTGTTTTAATAATCAATACCTTGGTGATTTTTGTTTGAATGATCTAAGCCTTATGAGACTATAAAATAAAGTTCTGGGGTGGGGGTAGATAGCATAATGGTTTTTCAAAGAGATTCTCATGCCTAAAGCTCCAAAGTCCCATGTTCCATCCCCTGCACCACCATAAACCAGAGCTGAGCAGTGCTCTGGTAAAAAATAAAATAAAATAAATAAATTTCTGCTTAAGTAAGACAGAGATGTCTTCTTGAGCTTGATTCAGCATCAACTCACTCATCTCTCATTCTTCATTCTTCGCCGATGCCCCTCCTCCTTCAGGCTAACCCTAATAACCTGTTGGGGCTGGCTCCCAGCAATAAATACTCTGACAGATAGCTGCAATCTCATGCACAATAGGGCCTCCTAGGTAAATAACAGACACACTAACTATAACTAACACTAGGATGTACCTTGTGCACATGCTCTTGTGCTATTTGGTCCAGTTTGGCCAAGCTTAAGTCACCCTTGTCCTTAGTAATCCAAGCAGTGTTCCCTTGACCTTCTGTCACAATCTCAGCCTTTCCCAGTGATTGCATTTTCTTGTCCCTGTAGAGACAAGTGTCTGGTCTGATTAGTTGTTGGTCTGGGAGGTTCACATATTCTAAAATTGGTACTTTTCTGATTGCCTCTCGAATAGGGGAGTGCCTATAGAGTCTAGGCCTGTTGTTTAACTCAGAAGATGCCTTTACTATTGCTTCCTCAAGATTTTTATATTCACTGTTCATAAATTTAGCTTTAATGAGCCCATTCCATCTCTACATAATCTGCTGCTATTGGGTTGTAAGCCATATGGAATTCCCATATGATACCTATGTTCTGTGCCTATTGTTGGATCATGTTTCCAGTAAAGTGTGTTCCTTGATATCAAGGAGCTAACTGTATGACAATTGGAATACCATATACTGATATCCAATTGCATAAAGTAAAAATAGCCAGATTCTGGGAGGGGCTGTTGCCACTTCTTGCTAATCCTAGACCTGTTCATACATCTACTATTGTACAAACATATCTGTCCCTGTACTGTTGTAGGGGTCCTATAAAATCTATTTGGTGGGTATGGTTAAAATGTAATTTTATTGCAGTCTGTCCTGGGTATCTATGAGAAAATCTATTTGTTCTTTGGGCAGTTCTTACAGGACCTGATAGCTTCCTTTGCCGTGTGCCAAGTGACTTTGGCATTCCTTTCTTTAAACCACTTGTGTGTTCCATGATTCCCGGGATGCCCTAAAAACTCATGAACTTCTAAGATTTCCTCTAGTGTGATGGGTCTAATCTGGGAGTCCCTTTTTAACTTTAATTTTGTTCCTGTATTTTCTGTCACTCTCCATCCCCTGTCTATTTTTCCTATAATGCTGCTCATTTATCAACCTCATTATTATATTTAGTCTGTAAAGATTCATCTTTTTCATGAGCATCTACATGGTATACCTGAATTTTGATGTCTCTCCCAATCTGGTGTAGCTCCTTCCATGCTTCCTTACTCCAAATTGCCTTTCCATTGATTTTCCAATCTGTATGTTCCCATTTTCCTGACCATAAGTCTATCTCATTCAGTACACACCATGAGTCAGAGAACAAATGTAAATCCTGTCTCTCCTTCAAAGACTTTCTGGCAGCTAAAAGAGCTGCTATAACTTCTGCATGCTGTGTGGAGTGGGACGTGCCTTGATCAATAATGATCATGTTATCGGATGGTCGCAGTGCTGCCGCTTTCCATCTCACCATGTTATTTTGGGTGGCAGTGGAACCATCAGTGAACCAGAGAGGAAGAGTATTGCCCTGGTCACCATCGCTCAATAGGTATCTGTTTCTGGGGAGGGGAGGTGTGTGTGGGGGAGGTATATACCCGCCCCCCCAGAGCTTGTTGTAACAACTGCTCGGACACCATGGGTACCATCTGTGGAGGTTAGAAACCAACTGTTACTTGTTAGAGACTTTTACACAGAAACCAACTGTTACTTATTAGACACTGTTACACTGAAACCAACTGTTACTTGTTACAGACTGTTACACTGAAACCAATGGTTCCTTGTAACAGCCTTTAAACTGAAACCAATTGCTCTTGTTCCCTGTACTATAAAAAACGGAGAGTGAGAAATTTGCTATCATCAGTGCAGACTCTCCCCTTGTGTGGACAGATGTCAGCCGCCCAAGCTTAAGCTTGCGAATAAAGGCTCTTGCTCTTGCATGTAATTCTGGTCTTTCTTGTGTGAGATCGGAACTGGAACTTCTGTGCACAACACCATCCTCTTCTCTTCCAGGGATACCCCAGGAAGAAACTGGACAGATACCATTTCCATTGAAGCACTTTTCCTTCCATGGGTAGGCCAGTCCATGCCTCTGCCGGTGCCTCAACCCAATCTAATATGGGCAGGGTAGTTTGGAGGACTACCAGATTATTCCTCAAAATAGAGTGGCACGTTCTCAAAGCTTCATAGACTGTCTATACATACTTTTCAAACAAGGAAAATTTGTTCTCTGACCATGGGAATCTTTTACAATAAAATCCTATGGGAGTTAGCCTGCTCTGTTCCGTAACAAATTTATTCCAGTTTCCCCAGCTGAGTTTATAGAATACATCAATGACTACTGTTTGACCTTTTTTAATATCAGTGAGCTCCTTATATTCTATAACTCTCTTCTTCACTATGCCAAAGGCCTCTTCTTGTGGTCCTCCGCATTCAAAATCTTCAGTTTTCTTAGTTATGTCATATAAAGATTTAAGCACCATTTGTAAGTGTGGTATGTGGTTCCTCCAATACATGAATGTACCTACTATAGCTTGCTGGGTTTGAGACTTATTCTGTGGTGTTCATAGGGCTTTAATTTTGTCTATTGCAGCCTCGCAAATTTTAGGTCCCGTGTTTAACCAATGTACTCCTAAGAACTTTACACTTTTGGGAGTTGGATGGTAGCATAATGGGTTAAGTGCACATGGCACAAAGCACAAGGACTGGTGTAAGCGTCCCGGTTCGAGCCCCTGGCTCTCCACCTGCAGGGGTGTTGCTTCACAAGCAGTGAAGCAGGTCTGTAGGTGTCTGTCTTTCTCTCTTCCTCTCTGTGTTCCCCTCCTCTCTCCATTTCTCTCCTATCTAACAACAATGACAACAGCAATAATAAATACAATGATAAAAAACAACAAGTGCAACAAAAGAGAAAATAAAAGAGAAAGGATGAAAGAAACAAAAAGATACTCTACACTTTGAGCAGGGTTTGGACCTTAGCCTGATTAATAGTCTATCCCTGTTGTCTCAGTTGTTTAACAGAGCCTTTTTTACAGCTTCCTTATTATGCTCTATAATTAAAAGATCAGCTACATAAGAAAAAAATTCACATCCCTTTGGTAGCTGTAATGTCTCTAAGCTCCATCTGAGTCTGGTATCTTGTGCTTTGCTCTGTATGCACTTAACATGCTGCACTACCGCCCGACCCCTGCTCTACTAGATTTTGGTGGATGCTTTCGTTGAAGAAAAATTTAAAGGGTTGGATAGAGATGTCAGTCGAATTTGTGGGCTTGGTAATGTTCCTAACAGGCAGGATAACTCACTACATGTTTCCATAACCTCTTCTGTTTCCATTGCACAGCTAGGGTATTATACCTTTTATTCACCACTGTATCTTCCATCTACGGGCCATACTGTCCAGTGAAGAGGCTGTGCTGCTAGATTTAAACAGAGTCTCAAGCTATTGCTGTGATTGATCTTCCATTTTCTGGCCTGAAAGACATTCAGGGAAAGAGGAAGAGATGGCAGTTTCTTGGGTAAGTGACTTGCCCCACATCAGATTCTGTTTCTTTTTCCTCTTGAATACTTTGTCCTTTAATTTATACATGTTTAATTTACTGTTTCTGTTTTGCACATCTTATTTCTGTATCTCTGTCTCTTTCTCTTTCTGCCAGGGCACTGCTCATCCTTGGCTTTCATCTCTGGCTTATATCCCTGGCTTATGGTCAGCCAATAGAACCTAGTAGCTGAGAACCTCAGGCAGAAACTTTGTTATCTTCCCCTCTCTTTATTTAGGTTTTTTCTTTATTATATTATTTCTTTAGGTTTTTTAAATTATATTTATTTTCCTGTTTGTTGCCCTTGTTTTTATTCTTGCTGTTGTTATTGAATTCGTCATTGTTGGATAGGACAGAGAAATGCAGAGAGGGGGAGAGAAAGACAGACACCTGCAGTCCTGCTTCACTGCCTGCTTCACTCCCCTACAAGTGGGCTTGAATCGGTATCCTTATGCTGATTCAAGCCCTTTGCGCCAACTGCACTTAAACACTGCACTACCGCCTGACTCCCGTGAATGATTCTTTAAAATTTATTTATTCGTTTTTATTATTTATTCCTTTTGTTGCCCTTGTTTTATTGTGTATTTATTATTGATGTCATTGTTGTTGGATAGGACAGAGAGAAATGGAGAGAGGAGGGAAACACAGGGGGAGAGAAAGACAGACACCTGCATACCTGCTTCACCGCCTGTAAAGTGACTCCCCTGCAGGTGGGCAGCCGGGGGCTCAAACCGGGATCCTTCCGCTGGTCCTTGTGCTTAGCGCCACCTGTGCTTAACCCGCTGTGCTACCACCTGACTCCCTCGTGAATGATTTTTAATTGCCCTGTGATTAAACATCTTACTGTGTTTATTTATGTTACTCTACTGAGTTGTGTGAGAACATATATTGCTGATTATCCTTTTGATGTATATTATGTAAATATGTTTTATTATTTTTATTGCTGCATCTCTTTGTCTTGGTGATAGGTCTTGTCCTTATACCAAATATTTTCAGTTTGTTGTAGTCTCAGTGGTTCACTTGTCCATTTATTTATTTATCTTTGATGTTGAGCTCAGGTCTCTGAAGACATTTCCCATTCAGATATTATGTACTGTACTGAGGATGACTTCTCTAGACTTTTTTGGAGACTAGTCTAACATCCAAGTGCTTATGTATTTTGAGTTGACCCATGGTGTCATGTGATGGTGTTGTTTGGTTTTTATATGCATGCGGTGACTGACTCATTTTCCGCAACATCATTTTAAAAAAAAATCATTTATTCCCTTTTGTTCCCTTTGTTGTTTTATTGTTGTAGTTATCATTGCTGTCATTGTTGATGGATAGGACAGAGAGAAATGGAGAGAGGAGGGGAAGATAGAGAGGGAGAGAGAAAGACAGACACCTGCATACCTGCTTCACCGCTTGTGTAATGACTCCCCTGCAGGTGGGGAGTCGGTGCTTTAACCAGGAGCCTTATGCCAGTTTTTGTGCTTTGCACCACCTGTGCTTAACCCGCTGCGCTACAGTCTGATTCCCTCTGACATCATTTTTTACAGAGAATTCACCTATTTACTTTCAGCATCATTTTCTTGCTTTAAACATGTTCTTAGGGATTTTGATGGAGACTGCATAGCATGTATATGCCACTTTTAAAATGGTCATTTAGTTTAGAAAATCATTAGTAATTCACCAGTAATCAACATTTTTGTTTGTCTTATGTCTTTGTTTCACAGCAATTTACAGTTTTGAAGATTATTTCTTGAAAAAATTTTGTTGCAAATGTATGGGAGTCAAGCAGTAGCACTGTGGGTTAAGTGCATGTGGTGCAAAACAGTTTTCTTTTGCCCTCTTATTTTTTTCTGCCACCATGTTATTTCTTGAGCTCAGAGTCAGAGCATGAATCCAATACTCAAGGAAGCCATTTTTTGTTTCCATTTTATTTGATAGGATAGCAAGAAATGGAGAGTGGAACAGAGGTCAAGAAAGAGCCACGTGCAGGCTTGTTCAACGCTTTTGAAGTGTCCCTCACGCAGGAGGGAAGCAAGCCTCAAACCTCCATTTCTGTTTGTACTATCCAACAATGACAAGATCGATAACAACTGCAACAATGAAAACAAGGGCAATAAAAGGGAAAATAAATAAATACAATAACATAATTTTTTAACAATTATATTTTACTTCTTATTATAGAGGGAAATTGAGAGGGATGTAGGTTACTGGATAACAGTTCTTTTCTCTGCCACCATGGTTATTTCTTGAGCTCAGTGTCAGAACTTTTGCTCAAGAAATGTATTTTTTGTTTCCATATTATTTGACAGGACATACAGAAATGGAGAGTGGAACAGGGGTAGAGAGAGACATTTCCAGGCTTGTATCACTACTCATGAAGTGTCCCCCTCTCAGGTGGGAAGCAGTTCTCAATCCTAGGTCCTGTGTCATGGTGATATGTACACTTAAGTAGGTGCAACAATGCCCTGCACCTGATAATTCTTTTTTTTTTTTTCTCCAGGTTTGTTGCTGGGCTCGGTGCCTGCACCATGAATCCACCGCTCCTGGAGGCCTTTTTTTCCCCTTTTTGTTGCCCTAGTTGTTGCAGCCTCGTTGTGGTTATTATTGCCATTGTTGACGTTGCTTTGTTGTTGGATAGGAAAGAGAGAAATGGAGAGAGGAGGGGAAGACAGAGAGAGAGGGGAGAGAAAGATAGACACCTGCAGACCTGCTTCACCTCCCGGGAAGCGACGCCCCTGCAGGTGGGGAGCCGGGGGCTCAACCGGGAGCCTTACCGGTCCCAGCGCTTTGTGCCACGTGCGCTTAACCCACTGCGCCAGCCACCGCTTGACTCCCTGCACCTGATAATTCTTATTTATTTGTTTAACATTCTTGCGTTTTTTAACTTTTTTTTTTTTTTTGGACAGTGACACTACAGAGAGCCTTAATGTGGTATGATCACTCTAAAAGTATAATTTCTATGCTTCCGCAATAATGTTAATTTTATAAAGAGCCATGTGTGGCTAGAGATGTTTCACTTTTAATAAACTTATACTCATCATGTGTTTTTTTATCCCATCTTTTTTTTTTTTTTTAATCACTGTGGCTTCATTATAAATTTGTTACACCTGTGGTCCTGGAGGTGGCGCAATGATAAAGCTTTGGAGTCTTAAGCATGAGGTCCCGAGTTCAATCCATGGCAGCACATGTGCCAGAGTGATGTCTGGTTTTTTCTCTCTCCTTCTTTTTCATAAATAAGTAAAATATTTAAAAAAAATGTATTACACCCAGTGGCCTTTTTTATTATTTATATTTTTGTGTTTTATATCAGTGAAGAGAATTTAATAAGGCTATTGAAGTAGAGATATCTATATCTTTGTATCAGGTGAAATTATTATTCATGTATGATAAATGAAATAACTTTTTATTTTCTTTTAATGAGAAGAACTGCAGGTACTACGAAAACACACCAGACTTTGAGCTCTAAGTCCCCAGGGGATATAGGTTCCATTCGAGTTATCCTCTACTTTACTGTCCCTATCAAATTCTCTTTACCTATATAAACTTTACATTATAAATAAGGAAGACAATATCCACAACTGCTCAGCACTTGTGAAGAGTGCCTACCTCTGTGCATGTGAGAACTAGGTTATTGGATCTTGGTCCTTTTATATAAGCAGTGTGAGCACCCTTTGAGTTGTACTCCCACACAGCCACTAAGGTTTTATCATCTACTAATTACACATCTATAGAGGGGGAACAGTGAGAATAGGTTTATCTCTCTGTTCTCAGGGCCTCGTGAAGGAGAGTCCAATGTTCTAATAAATGTACCACCTTCTAGAGCATGATTAAGAGGTATTTGGTTTTCAAGTCACCAAAGACATGTTTGCAGATGAGACAATCATTCACAGGCTTCCTAAAGTAGAGACTGAATGGCTAATCTGCTGTTGCTCGCATTTTCTCACATGATCACATTGCACATATTTTAGGGCTCAGTGACCTATGAAGATGTAACTGTGATTTTCACTCAAGAGGAGTGGGCACTATTAAATTCTTCAGAGAAGAAACTCTACAGAGATGTGATGTGTGAAAATTTGAGGAACTTTCTTTCAATAGGTAACTCTAATCGCCTTAATTTTTCAACTAGAAGAGAAATCATTTTTTGTTCACCAGTGTAGAAATGGCTATACTGTTCAGTGAGCAAGGTTTTATTGTGACTCATGAGGGATCAAGAATTCAATCTATTTGTATAATTTCTAATACTTTTTATATTTTGTACTTTTAGAAAAGATACAAGAACATTCCACCAAAGGGCAGCATATCTTGCATGGTAATAAACAAAGGTGAGAGTTAAATTTACAATAAAGTGTGATGTACCACCTAAGAAGCTACTGTGTTTTCAAAAGTTTTGTCTCTGTAATTTACTGAGATCATTTGCCTGCATGGTTTCCCTTTATAAGGAGACTCATAGTTTCTTAATGGTGTGCTCTTTACTGATGTAGCAATTGCATATGATCCCTTTTCATACAGTTGTTGTAGTTATTGTTGTTGTTGTTGATGTTGTCATTGTTGGACATGACAGAGACAAATGGAAAAAGAAGGGGGAGAACCGAGAGGGGGAGAGAAAGATAGATACCTACAGACCTGCCTGTGAAGCGTCCGTCTCCCCTGCAGGTGGGGATCCAGGGGGCTCAAACCAGGATCCTTACAATTTGTGCCACCTGTGCTTAACCCACTTTGCTACCACCCGACTCCCTCATTATATGTTTTATTCAAATCTATTTCTAATGTCTGATTTTCTGGCTTATTAAGTAAAATAATGTCCTGCATTTTGATAATCAATTACAGTGTTATTCATTAGAATGTCATTAATTAATTTTTAATTATTTTACAGTAATACAGCAGTAAAAATCTCTGAGAGCAAAGATAGTGAGAATGCTGGAATATCTCAAGAATGTGAAGTATACAGCAAATTATTCACTTATCCTATTCATCTTCAAAACCACGTAAGAATGCACTGTGGAGAGAAACCCTATGAATATAAACAATGTAATGGAACATTCAAGAGACCCAGTCATCTTTGGAAACATGAAAAAACTGACAATGGAGAGAAACCCTATGAGTGTAAACAATGTAGTAAAACATTCAGTCAAGCTGGTCATTTTCATGTACATGAACGAACTCACAGTGTAGAGAAACCCTATGAATGTAAACAATGTAGTAAAACATTCAGTTCTTCCAGTAGTCTTTGGACACATGAAAGAATTCACAGTGGAGAGAAACCCTATGAATGTAAACTATGCAGTAAAACATTCAGTTATGCCAGTTATCTTTGGGCACATGAAAGAACTCACAGTGGAGAGAAACCCTATGAATGCAAACAGTGTAGTAAAACATTCAGTTATTGCGGTAATCTTCGGAGACATGAAAGAATTCACAGTGGAAAGAAACCCTATGAATGTAAACTATGCAGTAAAACATTCAGTTATGCCAGTTATCTTTGGGCACATGAAAGAACTCACAGTGGAGAGAAACCCTATGAATGCAAACAGTGTAGTAAAACATTCAGTTATTGCAGTAATCTTCGGAGACATGAAAGAATTCACAGTGGAGAGAAACCCTATGAATGTAAACTATGTAGTGAAACATTCAGATGTTCCAGTAATCTTTGGGCACATGAAAGAATTCACAGTGGAGAGAAACCCTATGAATGTAAACTATGCAGTAAAACATTCAGTTATGCCAGTTATCTTTGGACACATGAAAGAACTCACAGTGGAGAGAAACCCTATGAATGCAAACAGTGTAGTAAAACATTCAGTGATTCCAGTAATCTTCGGAGACATGAAAGAATTCACAGTGGAGAGAAACCCTATGAATGTAAACTATGTAGTAAAACATTCAGATGTTCCAGTAATCTTTGGGCACATGAAAGAATTCACAGTGGAGAGAAACCCTATGAATGTAAACTATGCAGTAAAACATTCAGTTATGCCAGTTATCTTTGGGCACATGAAAGAACTCACAGTGGAGAGAAACCCTATGAATGCAAACAGTGTAGTAAAACATTCAGTGATTCCAGTAGTCTTCGGAGACATGAAAGAATTCACAGTGGAGAGAAACCCTATGAATGTAAAGTATGTAGTAAAACATTCAGATGTTCCAGTAGTCTTTGGGCACATGAAAGAATTCACAGTGGAGAGAAACCCTATGAATGTAAACAGTGTAGTAAAATATTCAGTGATTCCAGTAGTCGTCGGAAACATGAAAGAATTCACAGTGGAGAGAAACCCTATAAATGTAAACAGTGTAGTAAAATATTCAGTGATTCCAGTAGTCATAGGAAACATGAAAGAATTCATAGTGGAGAGAAACCCTATGAATGTAAACAATGTAGTAAAGCATTCGGGCAATCCAGTCATCTTCGGAGACATGAAAGAATTCACAGGGGAGAGAAACCCTATGAATATATACAATGTAGTAAAACATCCCAGCAGTCTGCTGGTCTTCAGAGACATGAAAGAATTCACAGTGAAGAGAAACCCTATGAATGCAAACAGTAAAACATTCGGTGATTCCAGTCGTCGTCAGAGACATGAAAGAACTCATAGTGGAGAGAAACCCTGTGAATGTAAACAATGTAGTAAAACATTCAGTGATTCCGGTACTCTTCGGGCACATGAAAGACTTCACAGTGGAGAGAAACCCTATGAATGCAGTGTAGTAAAACATTTAGTTGTTGCAGTAGTCTTCAGTAACAGTAACCTGAAACGTTTAATAAAAATGGAAAACAAAGGCAACAAAAGGTAAAAAAAAAAATAAAAACGTAAAAATATAATGAGGAAAAAGATACAAAAGCCTTTATTTTGGTTCAACACTCATGAAGTTTTCCCTTTTGCAGTTAGGGAGCAGGGGCTTGAATTTGCTTACTTTTGCATGGTACCATGTGCACCTCAATAAACCCTACCACCAAGTACCCATTGAGAAAAATTTTTTAATACAGGGTAAGGTTTTGCATCATCTAAACCAGACCAAAAAAAAAAAAAAGAAAAAGAATATTGGGAGTCAGGCTGTAGTGCAGGTGGCACAAAGCCCAAGGACCTGTGGCTGAGAAAGCTGTGGTATACACACTCAGTGGAATACTATGCAGCTGTTACGAGCAATGAACCCACTTTCTCTGACCCATCTTGGACAGAGCTAGAAGGAAATATGTTATTTGAGCTAAGTCAGAAAGATAAAGATGAGTATGGGACGATCCCACTCATCAACAGAAGTTCAGAAAGAAGATCAGGAAGGGAAAGTAAAAGCAGGATCTGACTAAATATAGAGTAGGACAGTGACATAAAAACTCTGGTGAGTTGGAGGGTGGACATTTGGCTTCCCGGGATGGCAGGGGAGGGGTTTCAAGGGTGGGTGGGTGGAATGGGACACAGTCTTGGTGGTGGGAATGGTGTTTATGTACACTCCTATGAAACTATAGTCATATAAATCACTAATATGAGGGGGGAAATTGATTGTATGTCTCAAAGTTTTTAAAACAGACAGACTTTTGAATGCATAGTCTGAGACTTTGATATGCGGACTTTCTCAAAAGCCTACACCAGGTAGAACAGAAGCAACCAGTGGCACAGCTATACGAGATACTGGGTATTAAACAGCAAACCGTAACAAAGGGACTTTTCAATGTTAACCCAATTACGAAATAATGTGACTATAACAACTATCCATTGTCTTCTTGAGCCCTAAGAGACTCTAAGCCCCTGGCTCCCCACCTGCAGGGGGATTTCTTCAAAGCAGTTAAGCAGGTTTGTGGGTGTCTATCTTACCTCCTGTTTGTCTTCCCTTTGTCTCCATATCTCTCTGTCCCATGCAACATTGATGACATCAATAACAATAACTACAGCAATAAAAAGGCCAACAAAAAGTGAATAAATATTTTTTAAAAATTGAAAGAAGAATGTCGCCAGGTCTGGAGTTAGGTCACTGAGTGAAATGTCTGCCTTGCTCCGTGTGCAGCCATCTTCCAGCCAGCCCTGGCCCTGTCCTGAGTTCGAACAATTGAAGAGCCCCCGTTTCTTTGGTTCTTGGGACAATCAGCAAAGAACTGAAGAGTGAAACACAGGAGTTTGAAGCAAAGAAGTTTTCATACAGTATTAGCAAGTAGACATACACTCTGGGGGGTTTCTGTAGAGTGACTCGAGTTACAAAGTATTTTATGGTTTTTACTCAAAAACTGCATCTCTGAGGTGGAAATGATGTGCCTGATTGACAAGCTGGGTGACAGACATCCTGTATGTGCTCAGTGCCTGTAATTATAATTCTTACAGAGAAGCTCTAGGGGACGGTGTGGAGCAAAAGCCATAGTGGTTATTTATACCGTCCTTCAAAAAAAATATTTTCTTTATTGGATAGAGACAGCCAGAGATCAAGAGGGAAGGGGGAGGCAGAGGGAGATACCTGCAGCCCTACTTCACCACTCCTGAGGCTTTCCCCCTGCATGTGGAACCCACAGCTTGAGCCCAGGTCTCTGTGCACTGTAATGTGCAAACGCAGTTCCCACCACCAGAGTTCTCCATTGGGATCTTCCCTATTCTTTACCCCCCTGAGAGTATGACCGAAGATCTTTCTGGAGTGCAGAAGGTGGAAGGTCTGGCTCCTGTAATTGCTTCTCCACAGGACATGTGTGTTGGTAGGTGGATCCACACACCCAGCCTGTTTCTGTCTTTCCCTAGTGGGGCACCTTCTCTCTGGGGAGGTGAGACTTTGGGACACATTTGTGAGGTCCTCTGCCCAAGGAAGTCAGGATGCTGTCATAGTAGCATCTGCATAGCAACTTGGTGACTGAAAGTTGCGAAGATAGAAAGCAGGACAAGTTGTTTAATAAACAGGATCCAAAAGTAGAAATAGAGCTGATGAAATTAGGGGTCTTCATGTGGGAAGATGCTAGGAATTTTAGGTATGTTCTGAGTGGCCCATGACTTTTAATAAAGCCCCCTGGACCTCAGCCTCCTGGTCCATCGCAAGGGTCCTGGATTAGTGTGCTCCTTGGTCAGGAAGTGGGAAGCACCATCCATGTTTCAAAACTTTTCTCTGCCTGGCTGAAGCTGCAGAGTCCTGCGTTCAGGTTGTAGCAGGGAAATAAGAGGAAGATGACAGAGATCCCACCATAAAGTTCAGCTGGTTGTGGTTATAAGATGATTTCTACATGAGGAATTACCAGAGAATCAGTCATGTTTCAGGGAGGCAAGCACTTACTGAGACAAATCAGAGAGAGAGAAAAGGCAAATACATGATTCAGACATATATCCTCCCAAGACAGAGAGAGAGGGGGGTATTGAATTGTCTGGTCTTCTAACTTTCACTGTAGATTCAGTGGAATTCCAAGGCGATTAACTTCAACCTTTGTCTCCTAATGTGCACATCTGCATGTCTTTTATTTTTACTTTTTTTAAAATTTATTTCTTTATTGGGGAATTAATGTTTTACATTCAACAGTAAATACAATAGTTTGTACATACATAACATTCCCCAGTTTCCCATTTAACAATACAACCCCCACTATGTCATTTATTATCCTTCATGGACCTGTATTCTCCCCACCTACCCACCCCAGAGTCTTTTACTTTGGTGTAATACGCCAATTCCATTTCAGGTTCTACTTGTGTTTTCGTTCCTCATCTTGTTTTTCAACTTCTGCCTGAGAGTGAGATCGTCCCATATTCATCCTTCTGTTTCTGACTTATTTCACTCAACATGATTTTTTCAAGGTCCATCCAAGATCGGCTGAAAACGGTGAAGTCACCATCTTTTACAGCTGAGTAGTATTCCATTGTGTATATAGACCACAACTTGCTCAGCCACTCAATTGTTGTTGGACACCTGGGTTGCTTCCAGGTTTTGGCTATTACAGATTGTGTTGCCAAGAACATATGTGTACACACATCTTTTTGGATGGATGTGTTGGGTTCCTTAGGTTATATCCCCAAGAGAGGATTTGCAGGGTCATAGGGTAGGTCCATTTCTAGCCTTCTGAGAGTTCTCCAGACTGTTCTCCACAGAGATTGGACCAATTGACATTCCCACCAGAAGTGTAGGAGGGTTCCTTTGACCCCACACCATCTCCAGCATTGGCTGCTGTTACCTTTTCTGATCTGACATTCTCACAGGAGTGAAGTGATATCTCATTGTTGTCTTGATTTGCATTTCTCTGACAATCAGAGACCTGGAGCATTTTTTCATATGTTTCTTGGCCTTTTGGAGCTCTTCTGTGGTGAATATTCTGTCCAAGTCCTTCCCCCCATTTTTGGATGGGGTTATTTGTTGTTGAGTCTGGCAAGCTCTTTATATATGTTTGTTATTAAACTCTTATCTGATGTATGGCATGTAAAGATCTCCAATTCTGTGAGGGGTCTCTTGGTTTGAATAGTGGTTTCTTTTGCTGTGAAGAAGCTTTTTAATTTGATGTAGTCCCATAGGTTTATACTTGCCTTAGTCTTCTTTGTAATTAGATTTGTCTCATTGAAAATGTCTTTAAAATTTATGCGGAATAGAGTTCTGCCAATATTTTCCTCTAAGTATTTGATAGTTTGTGGTCTAACATCCAAGTCCTTGATCCACTTGGAATTTACTTTTGTAATTGGTGAAATACAGTGATTCAGTTTCATTCTTCTGCATGTTTCAACCCATTGTTTCCAATACCATTTGTTGAAGAGACTCTGCTTTCCCCATGTAATAGTCTGGGCCCCTTTGTCAAAGATTAGATGTCCATGGGTGTAGGGCCTCATTTCTGGGCTCTCAATTATATTCTACTGGTCAATGTGTCTATTCATGTTCCAGTACCAAGCAGTTTTGATGACAATGGCCCTGTAATACAGTTTGAGATCTGGGAGTGTGATGCCTCCAGTTCTGTTCTTTTTTCTCAAGATTGTTTTGGCAATTATAGGACCTTTCTGGTTCCAGATAAACATTTGTAGCATTTTTTCTATTCTCCTAAAAAATGTGCTTGGGATCTTGATGGGGATAGCATTAAATTTGTAGATGGCTCTGGGTAATATATTGATTTTGATGATGTTAATTCTTCCAACCCATGAACATGGAATATCTTTCCACTTCTTTGTGTCTTTTTCAATTTCTTTGAGTAGTGACTCATAATTTTCAATATACAAATCTTTCACTTCCTTGGTTAGGTTTACTCCTAGATATTTTATTTTTTTTGTTGCTATAGTAAAGGGAATTGATTTCTGGATTTCAATTTCTTCTAACTTAGTGTTTGCATAGAGGAATGCCACTGACTTTTGAATGTTAATTTTATAGCCTGACACCTTACTGTATTGCCTGATGATTTCCAAAAGCTTCTTGCTGGATTCCTTAGGTTTTTCCATGTAAACCATCTGGTCCATGACTTTTAATTTTGGGGAGGTTTTTGATAACTGTTTCACTTTCATTGGCTGTGATGGGCCTGTTCATGTTATCTACTTCCTCTTTACTTAGTTTTGGAAGTTGGTAGGAGTCTTGGAAATCGTCCATTTCTTCCAGGTTCTCTAGCTTGGTGGCGTATAGTTGTACATAGAAGCCTCACATGATATGTTGAATTTCTGTGGTGTCTGTTGTGATATCCCCTCTTTCATTTACTATCCGATTTATTTGGATCTCCTCCCTTTTTTGTTTTGTGAGTCTGGCTAAAGGTTAGTCGATTTTGTTCACTTTCGAAGGTGGCCGCCAGCTGCATGTCTGTGGCCTGCCGGGACTGGCCTGCTGGAGCTGGTCCCGCTGCAGGATCCTGTGCAGCGACTGCGGCCGCCTCATGTACTGCCCTGCTGCTGGTCTGGGCCAGGTCTCGGCATCAGAAATGTTTGGTCATCGTTTTCTATGGCTCCAGAATTGTGCTCACAGAAATAAAATTATTAGTAGCTTTCGCGACTTCCCAAACGCTTTATTTGTGGATAGATAGAAACACAAAGGGAGTGTCCAGGAGGCGGCGCAGTGATGGGGCTTTGGACTCTCAAGCATGAAGTCCTGAGTTGGATCCCCAGCAGCACATGTGCCAGAGTGTTGTCTGGTTCTTTCTCCTCCTCCTATCTTTCTCATTAATAAATAAGCTTTTTTTTTTTTTTTTTTTTTTGCCTCCATGGTTATCAGTGTGGCTCAGTGCCTGCACTACAAATCTGCCCCGGCCAGCAGGGCGGTGAGCAGGGGCTAGGAACCCAATGAGACCTGAAATGATAGGGACAAGAGACACGAAGAACGAGAGCAAGACAAGTTTCTGATCAAGCTCTAAATTTTATTGTGTGCACAGACATTATAAGGCTTTGGGGAAGGAGGGGGAAGTGCTGGAGGAGGAGGAGGGGGAGCAATCTTCAAAGGGGGAATGTTCCTTGCAACATACAATGGATGAAATCATGTTTGCTACCACAACTATGTGTTGTGTCACTGTTTCTGATAAATGGTCTACCTGAGGGGAAAATGGCCTGCCCAGGGGGAAATGAAACTTGTCTCGAGGGCTTCCATTGTTTCAAAGCTAATCATCTATCAAAGCAGAGAAATGGCTCCTGGCACAAATCCACTGCTCCTGGAGGTCATTTTTTACCACTTTGTTGCCCTTGTTTTCATTATTATTATTGTTGTCATTAACATTGTTGTTGGGTAGGACAGAGAGAAATGGAGAGAGGAGGGGAAGGCCGAAGGGAGAGAAAGACACCTGCTGACCTGCTTCCCCGCCTATGATGCGACTCCCCTGCAGGTGGGGAGCCGGGGGCTTGAACGGGGATCCTCACACCGGACTTTGCGCCACCTGCTCTTAACCTGCTGTGCTACTGCCTGCTGCGAAATAAATAAAATATTAAAAATAAAAGGAAGGAAGATCTACCGGGGTGGGGAGAGCAGGAGAGAGACACTGCAGCCTTGTCTCGGCCCATGAAACTTCCGCTGCAGACGGGGATGGGAGAAGGACGGACTGAGACCCAAGACACCATCTGATTAATTTTTCCATACACCCCTCCCCCCATCAGCTATGGTCATATTCCCTGATGTAGTGTTCATGTGAACATGGCCCTTTTCTGTGCTAATTTCTTTCTTGCTTGCTTGCCTGCTTGCTTGCTTTATTATTACTAGAGCACTGCTGAGCTCTGGCTTATGGTGGTGTAAGGATTGAACCTGGGACTTCAGAGCCTCAGGCATGAGAGTCTCTTTGCATAACCATTGTGCTATGTACCCCACCCTTCTGTGTAAGTTTCTATGAATTTTTACAAACTGCTTTGAAAACAGGCACAAAGAATTAGAAATATTTCTAAGACAGTTTACTCTTGTGTGATACTAGTACTAAATGTGGGAGGTCTGCACAGCTTTAGAAATTGTGGGCATAGACGGAAATATACCCTACTATTAATTACTTTAATGGGGTAAAGAATTCTGCTGCAGTGCTCATTTATTGACTCTAGATGGTGAGCTAACACCACGTTACACTCTAACATCACATTCTAACAATAAAATGTTATTGAAATGCAGTTTAGAAATCTTAATATCCTGACATCAAATTCTTATAATTATAATTATGTATCCAAATACCTCCTCAGTATAAAACAGGTAGGTGCACAGGTAAGGCCAGGTCAAATTATGTCCTCAGGTTAACAAGCTGCTCCAGGCAGAGTTCTGGTCAGGATGGGTCCTGATTCTGGTCTGGATAGGTCCTGGGTTGGTCCTGATCAGTTCTGGTTCTGTTCCAAGTAGCTGGTTCCTTTCTTGGTCTGGTAGGGAATCTGCAAGCACCTCCCTGTCCTTTGGTGTGTTGATTGCCATGGGATATGCCGGATGGGGCTTCTGAATTTACAGACTAGCAGGCAGTTCAAAAGTTGCCATCCATGTCCGAATGTCTGTGGCTTTTATCCCTGAGCTAGGCTGGGGTGTGGATTAGTTAATTTCCAGCCAATGAGAATTGGGGTCTTCCTGACATGAAGGTCTAACTTTATCAGGCGATACAGATGTAGGGCTTGCCCTGCACAGGACTTTATCTTATGCTGGTGTAAGGGGCATTTCAGAGAACTCAGGGGCCGCATTGAGCTTGCCCTGCACAAGACTTTATCTTATGCTGGCCTGCAGGGGCATTTCAAAGAACTATGGGGGCCACATAAAGGTTGCTCTGCACTGGACTTTATCTTTCACCTGTGGTAAGATAAAGGGCCATTTCTGGGCATTTATCCTGCATAGGACTTATCCATGCAGGCCTGCAGGACTTGGGGACCAAGGTTCTAAGGTTTATCTTTCACTTTCCTTTGTCACTTAAAACTCAAGAGTATTCAACAAGGGCAACAAAAGGGAATAAATAAATAAAATAAATATTAAAAAAACTCAAGAGTATTTTAGCACTTAATTTTAATAGTTTTACATCACTCAAATAAGCATTTTAACATTTCAAACTCAAAATAATCTCACACAGGAATATTCACTTTAACTCTAACAAACACTCTAAACTGAAACAACTTATCCTCATATTTCCAGCCTATTTAAAGATCTCACACTCAGAGGAATACTTTCACACTTAATATTCTCACACTTCTTATATGTCTTAAGTACACACTTATTGTTTCATGTACATATTATTATTTCAAGTACATATTGTTTCATATATACACTTTAGTATTCTAAGTTCATATACCTTATAGATTAATATTATTCTAGTGTAAGTTTGGGCAGAAATCACAGCGCTAGGTTCAGACTCCTTATACATTAATATTCTAATGTGTCCTTATGTCGGTCCTTGCCCTTTGCGTCACCTGCGCTTAAACACTGTGCTACTGCCTGACTCCCGTGTGCGATTTTTAATTGCCCTGTGACTAAACATCTTCTTGGTTAAAGAGACTATATTTCTTTCTGCACATTTACTGTGGTTATTTATGTTACTCTACTGAGTTGTGTGAGAACATATATTGCTGATTAGCCCTTTGATATAGCATGTAAATATGTTTTATTTTTATTACTGCATCTCTTTGTCTTGGTGATAGGTCTTGTCATTATACCAAATACTTTCAGTTTGTTGTAGTCTCAGTGGTTCACTTGTCCATTTCTTTATTTATCTTTGATGTTGAGCTCAGGTCTCTGAAGACATTTCCCATTCAAATATTATGTACTGTACTGAGGATGACTTCTGTAGATTTTTTGGAGACTAGTCTAACATCCAAGTGCTTATGTATTTTGAGTTGACCCATTTTGTCATGTAATGGTGTTGTTTGGTTTTTATATGCATGCGGTGACTGACTCATTTTCCCCAACATCATTTTTTATAGAGACTTCACCTATTCACTTTTCAGCATCATTGTCTTGCTCTAAACATGTTCTTAGGGATTTTGATGGAGGCTGCATAGCATTTATATGCAACTTTCAAAATGGTCATTTAGTTTAGAAAATCATTAATAATCCACCAGTAATCAACATTTTTGTTTGCCTTATATCTTTATTTCACAGCAATTTATAGTTTTGAAGATTATTTCTTGAAAAAAATTTGTTGCAAATGTATGGGAGTCAGGCAGTAGCACTGCGGGGTAAGTGCATGTGGTGCAAAACAGTTTTCTATTGCCCAGTGTTCTAATGAAGGTACCACCTTCTAGAGCATGATTAAGAGGTATTTGGTTTTCAAGTCACCAAAGACATGTTTGCAGATGAGACAATCATTCACAGGCTTCCTAAAGTAGAGACTGAATGGCTAATCTGCTGTTGCTCGCATTTTCTCACATGATCACATTGCACATATTTTAGGGCTCAGTGACCTATGAAGATGTATTTGTGATTTTCACTCAAGAGGAGTGGGCACTATTAAATTCTTCAGAGAAGAATCTCTACAGAGATGTGATGTGTGAAAATTTGAGGAACTTTCTTTCCATAGGTAACTCTAATCGCCTTAATTTTTCAACTAGAAGAGAAATCATTTTTTTGTTCACCAGTGTAGAAATGGCTATACTGTTCAGTGAGCAAGGTTTTATTGTGACTCATGAGGGATCAAGAATTCAATCTATTTTATAGTTTCTAATACATTTTATATTTTGTACTTTTAGAAAAGATTGAAGAACATTCCACCAAAGGGCAGCATATCTTGCATGGTAATAAACAAAGGTGAGAGTTACATTTACAATAAAGTGTGATGTACCACCTAAGAAGCTACTGTGTTTTCAAAAGTTTTGTCTCTGTAATTTACTGAGATCATTTGCCTGCATGGTTTCCCTGTATAAGGAGCTTCATGGGTTCTTAATGGTATGCTCTCTGCTGACTTAGCAATTGCATATGACCCCTTTTAATATAGTTCATTCAGATAATGAAAGTTATAGTCACTGCCACAAATAGATCAATGTTTTAAATAAGCAAATCAAAAATACCTCATGACTAGTTTATAGAACAGTTGGACAAGTGACTCCAATGTGATGTATGTGATGTACATGACTGAAGTTCCCATCTGAGTCACTGAGGACCATAATGGTGTTCTACATTATCTGTCTTTTCTCACTTTATAGGAAAATCTTTCTGACATGTAAAAAGTAAATGGAAATTTTTACAAGGAAGCAAAGTTGCTAAGTATTTATAAAATAGTACACTTGGAAGCAACAAGAATATCTTCAATGTATGACTATCTATATATATATTTTAAATATTTTTTATTTATCCTCTTTTGATGTCCTTGTTTTTCATTGTTGTTGTTGTTAAGGTTATTGATGTAGTCATTGTTAGATAGGACAGAGAGAAGTGGAGAGAGGAGGGGAAGACAGAGGGGGAGAGAAAGATAGTTACCTGCAGACGTGCTTCACCACCTGTGAAGCAACCCCCCCCATTCAGGTTGGGTGCCAGAGGCTCCGAACCGGGATCTTTAAAAATATCTATATTTTTATGATACTTAGAGGTAGCCCTTCCAGAGAAGATCAGTATTTTCAGTGAAAAATATTTCAACACAAAGCCAAAAGTTGTTACTAACAAATAGAAGTTCAATTAATGCATGCAAAATTCCTGTAATGATATCATTATATTTGGCATAATACCTTTATATGAAAGTATTTAGGTATTATGGGTTTTTATTTTTATTTATTTACTTATGTATTAGATAGAGGCACCCAGAAATCAATAGGAATGGGGAGGTAGAAAGGGGAGAGACAATGACTCCTGCATTCCTCTTTCACCATTTGCAAAGCTTTCTGCCTGCAGGTGGGGATGAGTGCTTGAACCCTCTTCTTAGCTTGTAGCATGTGTGCTCAGGCAGGTACACCACTGCCCAGCCCTTTTTTAAAAAAAATTTATTTCTTTATTGGGGAATTAATGTTTTACATTCAACAGTAAATACAATAGTTTATACATACATAACATTCCCCAGTTTACCATTTAATAATACAACCCCCACTATGTCATTTACCATCCTTCATGGACCTGTATTCTTCCCACCCACCCAACCCAGAGTCTTTTACTTTGGTGCAATATGCAGGTTCTACTTGTGTTTTTTTTTCTGATCTTGTTTTTCAACTTCTTTTTTTTTAAATTTATTTCTTTATTGAGGAATTAATGTTTTACATTCAACAGTAAATACAATAGTTTGTACATGAATAACATTCCCCAGATTCCCATTTAACAATACAACCCCCACTATGTCATTCATCATCTTTCATGGACCTGTATTCTCCCCACCCCCCCACGCTCCCCAGAGTCTTTTACTTTGGTGTAATACTCCAATTCCATTTGAGGTTCGACTTGTGTTTTCTTTTCTAATCTTGTTTTTCAACTTCGGCCTGAGAGTGAGATCATCCCATATTCATCCTTCAGTTTCTGGCTTATTTCACTCAACATGATTTTTTCAAGGTCCATCCAAGATCGGCTGAAAACGGTGAAGTCACCATTTTTTACAGCTGAGTAGTATTCCATTGTGTATATATACCACAACTTGCTCAGCCACTCATCTATTGTTGGACACCTGGGTTGCTTCCAGGTTTTGGCTATTACAAATTGTGCCGCCAAGAACATATGTATACACAGATCTTTTTGGATGGATGTTTTGGGTTCCTTAGGATATATCCCCAGGAGGGGAATTGCAGGGTCATAGGGTAGGTCCATTTCTAGCCTTCTGAGAGTTCTCCAGACTGTTCTCCACAGAGGTTGGACCAATTGACATTCCCACCAGCAGTGCAGGAGGGTTCCTTTGACCCCACACCCTCTCCAGCATTGACTGCTGTTACCTTTTCTGACGTATGACATTCTCATAGGAGTGAAGTGATATCTCATGGTTGTCTTGATTTGCATTTCTCTGACAATCAGAGACTTGGAACATTTTTTCATGTGTTTCTCGGCCTTTTGGATCTCTTCTGTGGTGAATATTCTGTCCAAGTCCTTCCCCCCATTTTTGGATGGGGTTATTTGTTGTCTTGTTGTTGAGTCTGTCAAGCTCTTTATATATGTTGGTTATTAAACTCTTATCTGATGTATGACATGTAAAGATCTCCCATTCTGTGAGGGGTCTCTCGGTTTGGGTAGTGGATTCTTTTGCTGTGAAGAAGCTTTTTAATTTGATGTAGTCCCATAGGTTTATACTTGCCTTAGTCTTCCTTGTAATTGGATTCGTTTCATTGAAAATGTCTTTAAAATTTATGCGGAAAAAAGTTCTTCCAATATTTTCCTCTAAGTATCTGATAGTTTCTGGTCTAAAATACAAGTCCTTGATCCACTTGGAATTTACTTTTGTATTTGGTGAAATACAGTGATTCAGTTTCATTCTTCTGCATGTTTCAACCCATTGTTTCCAACACCATTTGTTGAAGAGACTCTGCTTTCCCCATGTAATAGTCTGGGCCCCTTTGTCAAAGATTAGATGTTCATAGGTGTGGGGCCACATTTCTGGGCTCTCAATTCTATTCCAATGGTCAGTGTGTCTGTTCATGTTCCAGTAACAAGTAGTTTTGATGACAATGGCCCTATAATACAGTTTGAGATCTGGGAGTGTGATGCCTCCGGTTCTGCTCTTTTTTCTCAAGATTGTTTTGGCAATTCTAGGTCCTTTCTGGTTCCAGATAAACATTTGTAGTATTTTTTCTATTCTCCTAAAAAATGTGCTTGGGATCTTGATGGGGATAGCATTAAATTTGTAGATGTCTCTGGGTAATATATTCATTTTGATGATATTAATTCTTCCAACCCATGAACATGGAATATCTTTCCACTTCTTTGTGTCTTTTTCAATTTGAGTAGTGATTCATAATTTTCAGTATATAAGTCTTTCACTTCTTTGTTAGATTTACTCCTAGATATTTTATTGTTTTTGTTGCTATAGAAAAAGGAACAGATTTCTGGATTTCAATTTCTTCTTAGTGTTTGCATAGAGGAATGCCACTGACTTTTGAATGTTAATTTTATAGCCTGACACATTACTGTATTGCCTGATGATTTCCAAAAGCTTCTTGCTGGATTCTTAGGTTTTTCCATGTATACTATCATGTCATCTGCAAATAAGGAGAGTTTGACTTCTTCCAATCTGTATGCCTTTAATTCCTTGCTCCTGCCTGATTGCTATGGCAAGAACTTCCAACACTATATTGAATAGTAATGGTGATAGTAATGGTGATAGTGATAGTGTCTAGTACCTGATCTGAGTGGAAATGCTTCCAGTTTTTCACCATTGAGTATGATGTTGGCTGTAGGTTTGCTATATATAGACTCCACTATCTTCAGGAATTTTCCATCTATTCCCTTTTTTTGTAGTGTTTTGATCATAAAGAGATGTTGTATTTAGTCAAAGGCTTTCTCTGCATCTATTGATATGACCATGTGGTTTTTGGTCTTGCTTTTGTTGATGTGGTGGATCACATTGATTGATTTATGTATATTAAACCAACCTTGCATGTCTGGGATAAACCCCACTTGGTCATGATGAACAGTCTTTTTGATATACTGCTGTATCCGGTTGGCTAGAATTTTTTTTCTATATTTTCGCATCTATGTTCATCAGAGATATTGGTCTGTAGTTTTCTTTTTTGTTTGTGTCCCTGTCTGCTTTTGGTATCAGGGTGATGTTGGCTTCATAGAAGCTGGCAGGGAGTATTCCAGTGTCTTCAATCTTCTGGAAGACTTTTAAAAGTAGAGGTATTAGTTCTTCTTTGAAAGTTTTGTAGAATTCATTTGTAAAACCATCTGGTCCAGGACTTTTATTTTTGGGAAGATTTTTGATAACTGTTTCAATTTCATTAGCTGTGATGGGCCTGTTCATGTTATCCACTACTTCTTTACTTAGTTTTGGAAGTTGGTAGGCATCTTGGAAATCATTCATTTCTTCCAGGTTCTCTAGCTTGGTGGCATATAGTTGTTCATAGAAGCCTCGCATGATATGTTGAATTTCTGCAGTGTCTGTTGTGATATCTCCTCTTTCATTTACTATCCGATTTATTTGGGTCTTCTCCCTTTTTTGTTTTGTGAGTCTGGCTAAAGGTTTGTAGATTTTGTTTACTCTTTCGAAGAACCAACATTTACTTTCATTGATCTTTTGTGTGGTTTTCCTATTCTCAATGTTATTTATTTCTGCCCTAACTTTAGTGATTTCTGTCCTTCTGGTTGCTTTAGGATTCCTTTGTTGTTCTTCTTCTAGGTCTTTAAGATGTGCAATCAGGCTGTTTCTTTGTGCCTTTTCTTGTTTCCTAATGTGTGCTTGTATAGCTATGAACTTCCCTCTTAGGACTGCTTTAGTTGTGTCCCAAATATTTTGATAGCTTGAGTCTTCATTTCCATTGAACTCTCGAAACATTTTGATTTCTTCCTTGATTTCCTCTTTAACCCAGAGGTTGTTAAGAAGTGTACTGTTGAGCTTCCACATTTTGAGACTGTTACTAATCTTTTGTTGATTGTGAAGTGTTAGTTTAATTCCACTGTGGTCTGAGAAGATGCTTGGGATGATTTCAATGCTCTTGAATTGGCTGATGCTGTCTTTGTGGCCTAACATATGGTCTATCCTTGAGAATGATCCATGTGGATTTGAGTAAAATGTGTATTCCAGTTTCTTGGGATGAATGACTCTGAAAATGTCCAATAGTTCTAGTTTATCTATCTCTTCATTTAGCTCCCTTATGTCTTTACTGATTTTCTGCCTGGATGATCTGTCAAGTTGAGATAGTGGGGTGTTGAAGTCCCCTACTATGATTGTGTTACTGTTAATATATTGCTGTAGCTCTTTTAGTAGATGTTTGATGTATTTAGATGGCTTCTCATTGGGTGCTTAGATATTAATAATTGTTAAGTCCTCTTGATTGACTGATCCCCTGAGCATTAAGTAGTGTCCATTCCTATCTTTTTTAATCTTATCTATTTTAAAGTCTATCATGTCAGATATGAGAATAGCTGTTCCTGCCCTTTTTGTGGACAATTTGCTTGTATGATAGTTTTCCATCCTTTCACTTTAAGTCTGTGTTAGTCTTGTTGCGTTAGGTGAGTTTCCTGTAGACAACATATTGTTGGGTTGTGTTTTCTGATCCATCTTCCTACTCTGTGTCTTTTAATAGGTGAATTCAGACCATTGACATTTATTGATATCAAAGATTGAAGATATTTTAACGCCATTCTTGTAGAGTTTTAGAGTGTTTTGATATATATCCTATTTGTGGTGGTCTGGTTGTTTATAGGAGACCTTTCAGAACTTCTTTCAGGGCAGGCTTGGTGATGGTTGCTTCCTTCAACTGTTGTTTGTCTGAGAAGGTTTTGATGCTTCCATCTAGTCTGAATGACAGTCTAGCAGGATATAGTATTCTTGGCTGAAAGCCTTTCTCATTGAGCACTCGATAGATATCTTGCCATTCTCTTCTGGCCTGTAGTGTTTGTATGGAGAAGTCTGCTGCTAATCTTATGGGTTTTCCTTTGTAGGTGACTCTTTGTTTTTCTCTTGCAGCCTTGAGGATCCTTTCTTTATCCTTATTCCTTTCCATTCTAAGTATGACATGTCTTGATGTCTTTAGGTCTGGGTTAATTCTGTGGGACCCTCTGGGCTTCTTGAATCTTTATGTCTTTGGTGTTGTCTAGACTAGAGAAATTTTCAGCTATTATGGCCTGGAGAATGCTTTCTTCCTCTCCTTCTCTTTCTTCCTCTGGTATGCCAATAATGCGTACTTATATTGTTTCTTTTGAAGTCATCCCATAAGACTCTGTTGTTGTTTTCAGCATCTCTTAATCTCTTTTTGAGATCTCTTACTTCTTTTTTAGTTGTCTCTAATTCATCCTCAATCATGCTAATTCTGTCTTCAGCCTCATAGATTCTATTCTCTCTGCCCTCTACTGCTTTCTGAAGTTCATCTATTTTGTTGCCCTGCTCTGATACTGTTTTAGCTTGTTCAGCTAGTTGCCTTCTTAGCTCAGCGATTTCAGCTTTCAGCTCTCTAGTAACCATGAGATAATTAGAATTTTCTTCCATATTCTCATTTGTTGTTCCTGCATTTCTGATTACAGTTTTTTCAAATTCTTTACTCACTCCTGTTATTATTTCCTTAGCTAATGTTTGGATGTTGAACTCGTTGTTTTGTGCTTCACCCTCTGGAGGACTTTTAGCTGGACTCTTGTCCTGGTTTGAGTCCCCAATATTTTTTCTTGTTGTTTTAACCATTTTATATATTATGTTATGAGTTCCATTTATCAGTACTTTTCAAATGATTGATCACTGTTGCCTGGATTGACTTGTGTCTAAGTAATTTAATTAAAGGTTTTACCGTGGTGGAAGTTAACAGTTTTTTCAATCCCTGAGTTGGAGCTCAGTGATATAAAAGCCTCTTTTTTTCTTCCCTGTAGGCTATGGGAGCCTGAGGGCTTTTAAACTATCAATAGGCTTCTCAGCTGAATCACTGACTCCTGACCAAGAGATAAAGCAGGGTGTGGCAGAGATAATCCAGTGGTTATGCAAAGAGACTTTCACAGCCCCTCAGCTATGCCACAAAGGTATATATAGGTCTTCTCTTGAGTTTCCCGGTTAGATCTCTTTCCCTTGGTGTCCCTCCCTGTTGCTGCTCCAGATTCTGAGGGTAGTAGCAATGGAGACTCAGAGTTGCACTTGGTGAGTCTCTGGGGAGTCCTGTCCTCCCTTCAGCTGTCCCCTTGTTGTTGGAGCAGACTGGAGGTGGTGTCTCCACTGATAAACTGTTGAACTGTTAGCAGTCACTTAATCTCTCCTTAGGCCCCTCTCTCCTCTCTGTCACCAGCCACGCGTGTTTGTACTCACGGGTGATTTACTGGGTTCCTGTGGTCATTCTAGTCCTGTCTTGTTTCGGTCCCGGGTGGTCTCCTTTGGTATTCCTAGCTGATCCGGGAGAGGAGAGGTGAGGAGAGGAGAGGAGAGGAGAGAAAGCGATCTGCTGCTCGTAGCTCCGCCTCCAGAAGTCCAAATCTTTTTCAACTTCTGCCTGAGAGTGAGATCATCCCATATTCATTAGTGTGCAAGGATCCAGGTTTGAGACCCCAGTCCCCACCTGCAAGGGGAGAACTTCACAAGTGGCTTAGCAGAGCTGCAGGTGTCTTTCTGTCTCTCTCCCTTTCTTTCAACTCCTTCCTTCTCTATTTCTGTCTCCAATAAACAAAGACAATAAAAATTTTTTTAAAAGATTTTATTTATTTATTAATGAGAAAGATTGGAAGAGAGAGAGAAAGAGAGAAAGAACCAGATATCATTCTGGTACATGTGCTTCCAGGGATTGAACTCAGGACCTCATGTGGAGAATCCAATGCTTTATCCACTGCGCCACCTCCTGGACCACTATAAAAATAATTTTAAAAGCGGTCTGGGAGGTGATGCAGTGCCTAAGGCACTAGACTGTGAAGCATGAGGTCCTGAGTTTGAACCCCAGTAACACATGTACCAGAGTGATGGCTTGTTTGTATGCTTCTAAATTCTGCTTCTAAGACCCCTTCTGTTACACTGCTTGAGGCTGTAGTCTATTTATATAATCATTGTTCTCACTAGCTTAATCCCCACTGGTTAGTATGCTATTCTCCCCACCCCCTATCCTACGCACTTCCTGTTCCTGACACTTCCAACTCAGGAGATAGATAGGACAGAATTGTGATTAGAGATTAGGTTGTTTAATTGCATCCCCGCTCATGAATAAAGATTGAACTGCGTTCCCAGCTCAGCCATGAGTCCCTTTTTGTCTGTCTCCGCCCTGGAAGCTAGCCCCGCAATGGATGGTTCTTTCTCTACTCCTATCTTTCTCATGAACTCATAAATCAATTCTTAAAAATAAAAACTCTTAAGTAATCCAGGAGAAAGTTACTGGAAGCTATTAGGCAATATAGCAAGGAGTCAGGCTACAAAATTGAGTGTACAAAAATCAGTGACATTTCTTTTTGCAAATACTAAATCCAAAGAAGAGGATATCCAGAATTCACTCCCATTTTTTATTTGTTATTGGATAGAGACAGAGAGAAATTGAAAGAGAAGGGAGAGACAGAGAGGAAGAGAGACAGACACCCGCAGACCTGCTTCACCACCTGCTAAGCGACTCCCCTGCAGGTGGGGAGCCAGGGCTCGAAGTAGGATCCTTACGCCGGTCCTTGTGCTTTGCACCACACGTGCTTAACCCACTGCACCACCTCCTGACTCTCACACTCCCATTTTCTGTTGCAGTAATATCAGTAAAATACCTAGGAATAAACCTGACATGAAAAGACATGAAAGACCTGTACACTGAACTGAGTCAGTATTCAAAGAAATAGAAAGTGATAGGGGCTGGGAGGTGGCACACCTGGTTGAGCGCACATGTTACAGTGTGTGAGGACTGAGGTTTGAGTCCCCAGTCCTCACCTGTCTCTCTTCTTCTTTAGTCCCCCTTGCCTTTCAATTTCTGGCTGTCTCTATCCAATAAATTAATTAAAAAAAAAGGAGTACAGGGGTCAGGCAGTGGCGCACCTGGTTAAGCACACACTCTATAGTGCACAAGGACCCGGGTTGAAGCCTCTGGTCCCCACCTGCAGGGGGAAAGATTCACGAGTGGTGAAGCAAGGCTGCAGGTGTCTCTCTGTCTCTCTCCATCTCTATCTTCCCTTCCCCTCAATTTCTCTCTGTCTTTCTCTAATAATAAAAATAAAGTTTTAAAAAAAGAATTTTAAAAGTTAGAAAAAAACTATCATACAAACAAAGGGATCCTTCACATGTTATGTCGGGCTGAGCTTCACTGATGGGAGACAGACGACCCAGGAATCATGGTTGAGCTGTACGCAGTATCTCTTTGTGCATGCAGGATACAGCACAATCTGAGCCAAGCTAAGCTAAACTAAAGCTAAACTAAAACAACAATGTTGTCTTTATATATATACTTCCCAAGTAGGGTGTGAACGGGATGTGACATAGAGAGGGTGGAGAGGAAAGTGACTGGTGAAAGATCACGGTGTGACAAGGAGAGGAGGTGGAGCAGGCGAGAATTCTACCACTGAACCACCAATGCCCTGGAGGGAGGGTGGTGCTTTATGTAAATGTAAAAGTGATTTATGTAAATAGACCGCAGCTTTGAGTGGGATCAAACCAATCCCTATACAGGCATACTGGTGCTTGGTTAAGCAGAAGCCAGGGGGAGATGCCATACTACCCAACAATGTTAGAGTGTGCAAAGACCTAGGTTTGAGTCCCCAGTCCCCACCTGCAGGGGGAAAGCTTCACAAGTGGAGAAGCAGAGCTGCAGGTGCTTCTGTGTCTCTCTTCCTCTCTAGCCCTCTTTTCCTCTCAATTTCTGGCTGTCTCTATACAATATATAAATAAGTAAAAAATATTTTTTAAAGAAAATAAATAGAAAATGGTAATAACCAGTCAATGGGACTACATCAAATTGAAAAACTGCACAGCCAAAGAAACTATCACACAAACAAAGGGACACCTCAGAATGGGAGAAGATCTTCACATGCCATACATCAGACAAGAAATGAATAACCACATATACAAAAAGCTCAGCAACCTTAGCAACAAAAAACCAAATGTCCCCAACCAAAATTGGGCAGAGGATATGAACAGAATATTTATAACAGAAGAAATCCAAAAGGCTAACAAACACATGAAAAATTGCTCCAGGCCACTGATTGTCAAAGAAATGCAAATAAAGACGACTTTGAGCTAGCACCTCACCCCTGTTGAGAATAGCAGACATCAAAAAGGACAGCAGCAACTAATGCTGGAGAGGTGGTTGGGACACAGGAACGGTTCTGCACTGCTGGTGGGAATGTAAATTGATCCAACCTCTGTGGAGATCTGTCTGGAGAACTCTCACAAAGTTAGACATGGACTTTCCATATGAGCTAGTAATTCCTCTCCTGGGGATATACCCCAAGGACACCATAACACCCAACCAAAAAGATACACCTATACACCTATGTTCATAGCAGCACAATTTGTATTAGCTAAAACCTGGAAGCAATCCAGCTGATCAACAACAGATGAGTGGCTGAGAAAGCTGTGGTATATATAATATATATATATATATATATATAATATATATATATATATATGTTTGTTTATTTAATAAAGGATTGAGACGGAGAGAAATGGATGGGGCAGGGGAGATAGCAAGGGAGATACAGAACCCTGCAGCCCTCCTTCACAGTTCATGAAGCTTTCCTCCTGTAGATGGGCACAGGAGGCTTGAACTGGGTATTTGCACACTATCAAATGAACACTTAGCAAGTGTGCCACCACTTGACCCTCTTTTTCTCTCTACCCAGCATTGAATATGGGATGACTATTCTTATGTTGATTAGTGACATAGAACTGTTGAAAATGTTTTAATTTTTGCAGATAAAAGTAATGGCTTATATCTAATTATTTTACCTTTTGTTGCCCTTGTTTTTTATTGTTGTTGTACTTATTATTGATGTCATTGTTGTTGGATAGGACAGAGGGAAATGGAGAGAGGAGGGGAAGACAGACAGGGGGAGAGAAAGACAGACACCTGCAGACCTGCTTCACCACCTGTGAAGCGACTCCCCTGCAGGTGGGGAACCGGGGGCTCATACTGGGATCTTTCTCCTGGTCCTTGTACTTTGCACCATGTGCGCTTTACCCGCTGCACCACCGCCCGGCCGCCTGCCTAGTTTCTATGTATGCTTTTCTTAATCTTTTTGTATGATATTATAAAATTCAGTAAATCTACAAAAGGGTATTAAACCAGAATTACTCTCTTTTTAAAAGATGAAACTTTATTGTTCTAATATGCAGTTATCTGACACTCAGGGACTGTGAGCGATTTTTAATTGCCCTGTTACTAAACATCTTGGTTAAAGAGATTATAAATGTCTTTCTGTACATTTATTGTGGTTTTTCATGTTACTCTAATACGTTGTGTGAGTACATATATTGCTGATTAGCACTTTGATGTATAGCTTGTAAATATGCTTTCTTATTTTATTTTACTGCATTTCTTTGTCTTGGTGATAGGTTTTGTTATTATACCAAATATTTTCAAATTGATGTAGTCTCAGGGGTACATTTTTCCATTAATTTTTTTATCATTGATGTTGAGCTCAGGTTTCTGAAGACATTTCCAAATCAGATATTATGTACTGTATGAGGATGACTTCTATAGGTTTTGGTTACTGTTGTAATATCCATGTGCATCTTAAGGAACAAAATACTATGGCCCAACCCTAAACCAGGGTTATTTCCTGAGCTCATTGTGAGAACTTTGAAGCGACTCCTGTAGAACACCATTTTTTTCCCCATTTTATTTGATAGGAGACACCTGCAGGCCTGTTCACTGCTCATGAAGTGTCCCCCACTCTAGAGGGAAGCACATGTCAAACCTAGGTCTTGTGTTATGGTGATATGTACCCTTAACCAGGTGCACCCTACCCTGCACCTTTCACTGCTACAGACTTTCCACAATGGTTCCTTCCTCCTCATAGCATCTGTTTCTATTTATAAATCATATTTTACTTCCTATGAAAGACAGAAATTGAGGAGGATGTATATTACTGGATTACTGTTCTTCTTGGCCTCCCTTTATTTTCTGTCACCCAGTTTATTTCTTTTCCCCCCCTTTTCTTGCCCTTGTTGTTGAAGCCTTGTTGTGGTTATTATTGTTATTGTTGTTGTCGCTCATTGTTGGATAGGACAGAGAGAAATGGAGAGAGGAGGGGAAGACAGAGGGAGAGAGAAACTTAGACTCCTGAAGACCTGCTCCACCGATTGTGAAGTGACTCCCCTGCAGCTGAGGAGCTGGGGGCTCGAACCAGGATCCTTACTCTGGTTCTTGTACTTTGTGCCACATGCAATTAACCCACTGGCACTATGGCCCAACCCTAAACCAGGGTTATTTCCTGAGCTCATTGTGAGAACTTTGAATCCACTCCTGCAGAATGCCTTTTTTTTCTTTCCATTTTATTTGATAGGAGACACCTGCAGGCCTGTTCACTGCTCATGAAGTGTCCCCCACTCAGGAGGGAAGCAAGTGTCAAACCTAGGTCTTGTGTCATGGTGATATGTTCCCTTAACCAGGTGCACCCTGCCCTGTACCTGTTAATAATAAAGAGCTGTGTGGCTTGAGATGTTTCATTTCTTTTTTTTTTAAATATTTTATTTATTTTTGAGAAAGATAGCACGAGAGAGAGAACCAGACATCACACTGGCACATATGCTGCAGGGGATCAAACTCGATACCTCATGCTTGAGAGTCCAAAGCGTTATCACTGTGTCATCTCCCGGACCTCTTCCTGTTTCATTTCTAACAAATTTATCATAATCATCACATGTGTTCTTTTTTTTAAAAAAAAAGATTTTGTTTATTTATTAATGAGAAAGATAGGTGGAGAGAGAAAGGACCAGACATCACTCTGGCACATGTGCTGCCGGGGATTGAACTCAGAACTTCATGCTTGAGAGTCCAAAGTGTTAACACTGTGCCACCTCCCGGACCACATGTGTTCCTTTTTTTATCCCAACTTTTTTTTTTTTTATCACTGTGGCTCCATTATGAATTCATTACACCCAGTGGCTATTTTCTTATTTATATTTTTGAGTTTTATATAGGTGAAGAGAATTTAATAAGGAAAGTGAAGTAGAGATATATCTATCTCTCTGTGTGTGTGATGTAAAATTTTTATTCATATATAATAAATGAAATTAATGTTTATTTTCTTTTTATGAGAAGACCTGAAGATAGAAGAAGACACACCAACTCTGAGCTCTAAGTCCCCAGGGGCTATAGGGTCAATTCCAGTTACCTTCTACTTCACTCTCCCTATCAAATTCTTTTTTAAAAAAACTAATTCTTTATTGGGGAATTAATGTTTTACATTCAACAGTAAATACAATAGTTTCTACATGCATAACGTTCCCCAGTTTCCCATTTAAAAATACAACCCCTGTTGGGCTGAGCTTCGCGAGTGGAGACAAATGACCAGGGAATCATGACTGGGTTGTACGCAGTATCTCTTTATTCATGTAGGACGCAGTGCAATCTATACCAAGCTAGACTAAACTAACAACTAACTCAAACTCACAATGGTGTCTTTAATGTAAACCTGCCAAGTAGGGTGGGAACAGGATGTGACATAGAGAGGGTGGAGAGAAAAGTGACTGGTGAAAATCAGGGTATGACAAGGAGAGGATCAGGGTGTGACAAGGAGAGGGGGCGGAGCAGGTGAGAATTTTACCACTAAACCACTAATGCCCTGGAGGGAGTGTGGTGCTTTATGTCAATGTAAGTGATTTATGTAAATAGACCGTAGCTTTGAATGGGATAAAATTAATCCCTATATAGGCATACCGGTGCTTGGTTAAGCAGAAGCCAGGGGGAGCTGGCATACTACCCAACACCTACCCCTTTCTTTTTAACTAATGGCCATAGTATCAGGATTGTGGTGTGAACAGAAACCTATATCGTACAGGCATTTTCAAAAGAACTGGCATAAGACATGGAAAACAAAACAACATAATGGCACCTGAACAGGGACTGACATAATAGCGACAGGGACCGGCACCGATGTGGGACCTAACCCACCCATCGCCCAGATAAGTAAACTTGGCTACCCATCTGCCATGGGTTGTCTTTCTACTTATGAGGAGGTTTGCCAAAGCTTCTAGTGTTTCATCATGAGACAGTTTCTCTGTCTTTGGAACATTTTGCTCTGGGCCACACTTCGGTTCCCTGACCGGGAACTTTGGTTTCTTGTGACCCTAATCATAGAGCTTGGGAGATGCACAGAGATTTCTCCTTGGACTTTCTGGATTCCCTCTCCCATGTTTCCCGAGGAGAAGGACTACATTTTGTTTCTTTATGACCATGATCGTAGACCTTGGGATATGCATGGGGATTTCCACTGGGACTTTCTGGACTTCTTCTCACATGTTTCCCATGGAGAAGGACTACTCTAATTTGAGGAGCGTTCTCCAGTACCCTGGCAGTCCCCAAGAATGGAGACACTTGGTTAGTTCTACTCTCCTGATTGGATTCTTTCTTTGATGGGAAGACACTTTTAAAAATGGGTGCCTGAAGCAATCCAGCAGGAATAGTCAGAAGCACACTAAATGGAATTTCGAGGAGCTTTTTGGACTAGGACGCCCTCCGGGGATTCTTCATGCTACATGGTGAGATCTGTTTCATAAGAGAGTGATTTGAATGACTGAATTTTTGTATGACATTGACTTAAAAAAAAATGCTGGACACAGCCATGATTTCTAGAGACATCCAGAAACAATCCAAAAAATTGTTTTTTCCCTCCTTTGATTTCTTTTTTACGTCATGGCATAAATCTGAAACGTTTAATCCTGAAATGGTATGAGTTATGGGCGGGGCAGATAGTGCAATGATTATGTTAATTATTCTCATGCCTAAGGCTTCTAACCATTGTTCTTCTGTTTACCTTTCCACATTTTATTGAGTTTAAACTGTTTCAACAACTTTGAAATCATACTAGAAAGGACTTCCAATTATAATGGAGTTATCAATTATAGTAAACTTTGAATCTGCTACAAGTTTTGTTTGACAAGTAAGTGAATTTCAGCTGTCAAGTCTTCACATGAAAAAGCATCTACTCAAATGGAAATTCCTGGAAATACATTTGGACCCCTGTTCTCTGACATCACCCACAAGATGAAATGACTACAACACACCCCCAAAAACCAATGATGTGACCTGGCACGACCTGAAGAAAGAGATTCACAGACTCCAAAGATCACTCTCTACAGAAAAGCAGAATTCTGGTGGCTGACATTCCCCATCAAGACAGACATGCAGCATTCCATCCCTTGGCATTTTCTTCTGTGGTCAGCACATTGGACTGACACCTCCATCGGACTTACTGGTACACGCTGCTGTGTTTCTCAAAGACTAACTTCAGCCAATTGCCTTGAGACTTTATAGGCCATGTCCCCTCGCCTGCAGGCTCTGTTCCCAGGGGTAGAAAACTCCCCCTCCTTATTAGGTTATGCCCACAGAGCAGGAAACGCCCTTTGAGGCAAGAGATGCCCCCAGAGGCATGAAGCGCTCCCAGAGGCAAGAAATGCCCTTTCACCTGCTAGGCCTTGCCCTTTGAGGCAACAAATGTTCCCCTTGGCATCACACTGGTTATTGCTGCTCGCCTATTTTGTTTTCCATGTTGTATGCCAGTTCTTTTGAAAATGCCTGCATGATATATGTTTCCGTTCACCCCACACTCCAGATACTATGGCCATTAGTTAAAAAGAAAGGGGGAATTGTTGGTATGCATTCTATTTACATAACCACTGTATTCTATTTACATAACCACTGAATGGCATTGGTTTAATCCCCACTGGTTCATGATATCTTTTTGCTCTGCCCCCTCTCCTTGTCATACCCTGATTTTCACCAGTCACTTTTCTCTCCACCCTCTCTGCATGGCATCCTGTTCCCACCCTACTGGGCTAGTATATTTATAAGGACAAGATTGTTTGTAGTAGTTAGTTGGTTGTGAGTTTAGCTGAGCTTGGTATAGATTGCGCTGCATCCTGCATGAATAAAGAGATACTGCGTACAACCCAGCCATGAGTCCTGGGTCGTCTGTTACCTGCTCGTGAAGCCAGCCCGGTGAAAACAACAAACCCCGACTATGTCATTTAAATTCTCTTTACCTATATAAACTTTACATTATAAATAAGGAAGGAAATGTCCAAAACTGCTCCACCACTTGTCGAGTCCTGTGCCACCCCCTCCCCCCGTGTATGTGAGAACTAGGATATATAGAATCTTGGTCCTTTTATATGGTAATGTGAGCATCTTATTAGTTGTACTCCCACACAACCTTAAGGTTTTATCATTTACTAATTACAAAAGTATAGAGGGGAAGATTAAGAATAGGGATATGACCTATGAAGATGTATTTGTGATATTCACTCAAGAGGAGTGGACACTATTGACTCCTTCAGAGAAGAAACTCTACAGAGATGTGATGTGTGAAAATTTGAGGGAGTCGGGCTATAGCACAGCAGGTTAAGCGCAGGTGGCGCAAAGCACAAGGTTCAGCATAAGGATCATGGTTCGAGCCCTGGCTTCCCACCTGCAGGGGAGTCGCTTCACAAGCGGTGAAGCAGGTCTGTAGGTGTCTATATTTCTCTCCCCCTCTCTGTCTTCCCCTTCTCTCTCCATTTCTCTCTGTCCTATCCAACAACTATGACAACAATAATAACTACAATAATAAAAAACCAGGGAAACAAAAGGGAATAAATAAAAATAAATAAATAAAAATTTGTGGAACTTTCACTAGGTAACTCTAATAGCCTTAATTTTTCAACTAAAGACAAAAAAATGGCTTTTTGTACACCATTGTGTAAATGGAGACAGTGTTAAGTGAACAGTGTTTGATTGTGGCTCATGATGGACCACAAATTTAATCTTGTGGTCTGGGATGTGGCGCAGTGGATAAAGCAGTGGATAAAGCATGAGGTCCTGAGTTTGGTCTTTGGCAGCACATGTACTGGATTAATGTCTGTTTTTTTCTCTCTCTGCCCATATTTCTCAAGAATAAAGAAAATAATTTTTTTTAATTATTCTTTTTTGTGGTCCTTGTTTTATTGTTGTTATTGGTGTTGTTGAATAGGGCAGAAAGGAATGGAGAGAGGAGGGGAAGACAGAGTGGGAGAGAAGGGTAGACACCTGCAGACCTGCTTCACTGCCTGTGAAGCCACTCCACTGCAGGTGGTGAGCCAGGGGCTTGATCTGGGATCCTTTGGCTGGTCCTTGCACTTTGCACCACATGCACTTAACCTGTTGTGCTACTGCCCGACTCTCCAAGAAATAAATTCTTAAAAAAAAAAAATTCATGGTGATGGTAGATAGCACAATAGTCATACAGACTCTCACTCCTAAGGATCTATCTAAAGTCCCAGGTTCAGTCCCCTGCAACATCATAAACTAGAGCTGAGAAGTGCTCTGGTGAGAAAAAATAATAAATTTGATCTATTTGTATAATTTATTTATTTAATTACTTATTTGTTTTTTTAATATTTATTTTATTTATTTATTCCCTTTTGTTGCCCTTGTTGTTTTATTGTTGTAGTTATTATTGTTGTTGTCATTGTTGGATAGGACAGAGAGAAATGGAGAGAGGAGGGGAAGACAGAGAGGAGGAAAGATAGACACCTGCAGACCTGCTTCACCACCTGTGAAGCGACTCCCCTGCAGGTTCGGAGCCAGGGTTCGAACCGGGATCCTTATGCTGGTCCTTGTGCTTTGCTCCACCTGCGCTTAACCCGCTGCACTAGAGCCTGACTCCCCTACTTATTTCTTCTTGTGGATGACAGAATGAGAAACATCCAGACCTCACTCTGGTACATGTGCTGCCAGAGAGCAAACTCAGGACTTCATTCTTGAGAGTCTAGTGCATTAGCTACTGTGCCACCTGCCAGACCACTATTTGTATAATTTCTAATAGTTTATATATTTTGTAATTTTAGAAAAAGTACAAGAACATTCCACCAAAGAGCAGCCTAAGTTGCATGGGAGTAAACAAAGGTGAGAGTTAAATTTACACTAAACTGTGGTGTACCACCCAGAAAGCTACTGTGTTTTCAAATATTTTGATTCCATGTAATTTACAGAGATCTGGTACCTGCAGGGTTTCCCTGACCTATGTTTTTTATTATTATTATTTTTATTCATTTATTTCTTCCCTTTTGTTGCCTGTTTTATTGTTGTAGTTATTGGTGTTGTCATTGTTGAATAGGACAGAGAGAAATGGAGAGAGGATTAGGAGAGAAAGCTAGACTCCTGCAGACTTGCTTCACTGCTTATAAAGAGACTTCCCTGCATATGGGAACCCGGGGCTCGAACCCAGAAAGTTAGGCTAATCCTTGTGCTTTGTGGCACCTTTGCTTAACCTGCTGGGCTACTGCCTGACTCCCAACTTATGGGTTCTTAATTGTGTGCTCTCTGCTGACTTAATAATTACATAGCAGCTCTTTTAATACAAGTTATTAAGAAAATAATATCTATAATAAGAACATAAAACTTATAAACACTACAACAAATAGATTAATTTTTAACTAAACTCATCAAAGATACTTCATGACTAGGTTATCGAATATTTGGACAAGTGACTGAAATATGCTGTATGTGACGTACATGACTGAAGTTCCCATGTGAGTCACTGGCTACAAAAGTACCATAATGACGTTCTACATTATCTGTCATTTCTCCACTTTATAGGAAAATCTTTCTCACATGTAACAAGAAAATGGAAGTCTTAAAAAGGGGGTAAAGATACTTAGTATTTATAAAATAGTACACTTGGAAACAATACAAATATCTTAGGGGTTGGGTGGTAGCACAGTGGGTTAATTGCAGGTGGCGCAAAGCACAAGGACCAGCATAAGGATCCTGGTTCGAGCCCCCAGTTCCCCACCTGCAAGGGAGTTGCTTCACAGCTGGAGAAGCAGGTCTGCAGGTGTCTATCTTTCTCTTCCCCTCTCTGTCTTCATCTCCTCTCTCCATTTCTCTGTCCTATCTAACAATGATGACAACAATAATAAGTACAACAATAAAAACAACAAAGGCAACAGAAGGTAAAATAAATAAAAATTTTGAAAATTTTCTAATGTGTGGTCTGGGAGGTAGTGCAGTGGATAAATCATTGATGTACTTTGACTCTTTATCATAATTCCTAATATATGAAAATATATCATAAGTCCTAATATATGAAAAAAATCTACTCGATACTGAAAATTTAGATGTCAACAATGCTTAGATGTATTCAAATCAATAAGATGTTTTTGCACATATAAAGTCACTGGCATTAGAAAAACAATTCTTATCAGTGTAGACATTGTAGAGTCACATTACAGACCTAGTAAGGAACGTGTACTGGAGAGACCAGTGAATGTTAAACAGTGGAACAATAATGGATGCTACAATATGTGAATCTTTATTTTATTTTTGCAGAAATTGTATCTGTCTAGTTGAAAATCACATATTCTCTCTAAATTTCTCTTTTTATTCTTTGTATTTAAAATACTTTTATTTTATTTGGTAAGCCAGAGAGAAATTGACTGGGAGGTTGTAGTAAGGGAAAGACAGACACTTTCATCACTGCCTCCCAGCCTGTGAAAGGTTTTGCCCTGCATGTGGACACTGGGGCTTTTCCCCATGTCCTAGTTCATGGTATCTAATTTTGATTATCAAGTGGCAAGTTGTGAAACAGTGCTGCAGATGTCTTGCCCCCTCTGCCCCCTCTCTGTTGATTTTTCTCTTATCTTATTGAAGAAAATAAAGACTGAAGATTTTTGTTCCAGAGTGATATGTTATTTGAGAGCCTAAAAATCATCAAATATTTAGGTAAAAATGTAGGCAGAACTCTCCTCCATATAAGTTTGTCAACATGTTCATCAATACAAACTTAATTGCACAGAACCAAAGGCAGAAATAAATGAATGCAGTTACATCAAATTGAAAAGTTTAAAAAGCAAAGGAGGTCTACCATAACAGATACTTCTCACAGACTGTGAGAAAAAGTTTTGCCCTACATCAGAGAGTATTGAAGAAAAATACGTAAAGAATTTCCATCAATGAAAAAAATTAAACACCACAAGGACTGGAGTAAGAATCCCAGTTGGAGCCCTTGTCTTTCTCTCTGTCTTCCCCTCCTCCATATCTCTCTGTCCTATCCAAAATTGACGACATCCATATAAAAACAACAATGACAACAATAAAAATATAAGGGCAACAAAAGAGAAAATAAATAAATTTAAGTAATTAAACAATCCATTGGCAGAAGGGTAGATAGCACAATGGTTATGCAAAGAGAGTGTCATGCCTGAGACTAAAGTCCCAGGTTCAACCCCCCAAACCACCATAAGCCAGAGCTGGGTATTGCTATGGTGTTTATCTCTGCATCTCTCAAAAATAAAATCAACAAAATATTTTTTTTTAAAAAAAGATAAGACAGCTCTTCAAAAATAGATGGGATATATGGCCAGAATAGTCTCAGGAGATCCACAGGGACAGTAGACATCTGAAAATATTCTCAAAATCACTGTTTATCAGGGAAGGTAAAACCGACAATGTGAGATTGTCATGCTGTAGAAGAGACAGAAACACCAGCTGTTGAAGAAGCTACTGAGTGGTCCTGGATGTGGTTTTATCCAAAACCTACCTACTATCCCACCTCCTGTGCCTTGAATTTAAATGTTTATATAAAAGAAACACTAGGGAGTCGGGTGGTAGCGCAGCGGTTTAAGCATACGTGGTGCAAATGCAAGAACCAGCATAAGGATCTGGGTGCGAGCCCCCTTGCTCCCCACCTGCAGGGACGTCACTTCACAGGTAGTGAAGGTGGTCTGCAGGTGTCATTCTCTCCCCCTTTCTGGCTTCCCCTCCTCTCTGTTTCTCTCCTGTCCTACGCAACAACAATAAAACAACAAGGGCAACAAAAAGGAATAAATAAATACTTTTTATAAAAGGAAACACAAGGGAGTCAGGCGGTAGCGCAGTGGGTTAAGTGCAAGGACTGGCGAAAGGATCCGGGTTTGAGCCCCCAGCTCCCCACCTGCAGGGGAGTCGCTTCACAGGCGGTGAAGCAGGTCGGCAGATGTCTTTCTCTCCTCTGTCTTCCCCTCCCCTCTCCATTTCTCTCTGTCCTATCGAACAACAATGACATCAATAATAACTACAACAATAAAAAAAAAACAAGGGTAACAAAAGGGAATAAATAAATAGAAAAAAAATAAAAGCCATAGTATTAAGATAACTCCACACAGTTCCCACCACCAGAACTCCGTGTCTCATCCCCTCCCCTGACAGCTTTCCTATTCTTTATCCCTCTGGGAGTATGGACCTATAGCCATTATGGGGTGCAGAAGGTGGAAGACGTGGCTTCTGGAATTGCTTCCCTGCTGAACTTGGACATTGCCAGGACCATCCATACTCCCAGCCTCTTTTTTTTCTTTTTGTTAAAGAACTATTTTATTAATAAAAGTTAGACACAAACAAACCACAAAGTGTCAAGTTTAAATAGGTCAGTCACATCAAATAGGCATTTTGTCAACCAGGGCTGACAGAATGATTGAAGGAGACTAGAACATATCAGATTCCCACAGTGGGGTAGGCATCCTCACGGGGAAAGGGGGATCCAGGTTCAACAGCTTGTCAAGTTCCTTGTGTTCTTCAAGAATCATGAGGGGCACACCACTCAAGGGCAAATATGCAATCTGATGTACTTGAAGCAGGTGAAAAGCTCTCAAAATCTAGAGGATTAAAGGGAAAGAACTCCGTTATTTCTGGATAGGTGTTGTCTGACACAGGAGCAGTGCTCTTTGCTTTACCAGAATTTTCTGTTAACTCTTGGGCAGAGAAAGTTTTCTGTCTCTGTATAAGGGGTCCATTAGTCTGCACAGACTATCCTGTGGTTGTTTACATTCTGCCCATGAGCTCAGTGGTCTTGTGTATTCTGCTGCTCCCTTCCCTCTACCCTCAATTCCAGTCCTCCCCTGTGTGAAAACAAAAGTCACAGGTGGTGGTATTGGTGTTCCTCACACTCTGAAGTAACTGGACAAGGCTCTCTTCTGCTGATGCATTTCACAGACTGTCCTTCTCTGCTCCAGTGCAGGATAGGCAGCTCCCCAAGGATAAGCGGCATCTTCTCATCCAGGACCCAGGGATGAGCTCCATCTAGCAGTTCCTGGCATGTCTGGAGGAGCAGGCTGTGCCCAGAAGCTGTCCAGGCTGGCTTAGCCAAGACCTTCTCGAAGTCTCTACCACGCAGCTCTGTTAGCCTAGGGCCCTGACCTGGGAGGGAGGCTGGGGAACCTTGGGCGTCTCCTGCCACCCTCCAAAGGTTGGTTAGTCATGATGGCAGGGCCATGAATCCATAGGATTAGTTCCCAACCTTTGGCTACATGTGTTCAGGTCCCTGGGTCCATACAACCAGAAGGATAAAGACTAGGAAAGTTGTCAAGGGACGGCATGGGATACAGAGTTCTGGGGGTGAAAATTGTGTGGAGTTGTTTTTCCTATGTTTTTTTCAGTGTTTCTTTTTTTATAAATAAAAATTTTTTAAGTTTCAGGGGGAGCTGCTCTCCAGAAAATTGGAGCTTGCCTGATCCCAGGACTCATGTGTTGACTTTCTCATGGTTTTACGTTTCTGTGAGGTTGAGAGAGGAGGGATTCCACTACACTGCTCCACCCCAAGTGGAACTTTGCCTCCCTGTGGTGCTCCCGTGGGGTGCTCAGACCTGAAATCTCATATACAGTACAGCAAATGCTCTCTTGTGTGAGCCAGCTCTGTGTCCAGTGTTCATATTTATTTATATTTACTAGCACAGTGTTTTGTTTCTTTAAAGATATATTTATTCAGCGTCATGATCAGACTTTTATATTTAGCAATCAATAGCATGGGCGGAAAAAAAATCTACATTAAAACGCTTTGTTGGGTTTAGACAACCTCTTCCGTCCCCAAGCCCATGTTATTGTCAGAGGGCCCTGCTTACCTGGGGCTGCCAGTGCAGAGCAGAGCCAGTTAGAGATGGAAATCCTGGAGAAGTGCTTCTGCTGATTCTGGGGACAGACCAGCGGCTCTCCACAGTGAGCCGCCATTAACACACCTCTAGATATTGTGGCCCAGTGGACTCCACCCAGTGTTGGTACTGTTCATAGTAGTTTGGTCCCCTCCCCCCCATCTCTAGTTGATTGTGGTTCAGTCCTGCTAGTTTCCGGGCCCGCTTGTCCCTGCCCCAAGGAACCCCAAGAGAGTTGCAGAGTTCCTGATTTCGAGAGTTGGAGAGTGCTTGGCGCCGCTGAGGGGAAAGGAGGCAGGAGAGTTCTGTTTGATTAGTTTGGTTTATGGTGCTGCTAGGGATTGAACCTGGGACCTCAAGGCCTCAGGCTTGAGAGTCTGTTTGATTAGTTTGGGTTAGTTTATGAATCGCTGTTCCTGAATAAAGAAATACAGCTTCCCTGCCCAGCCGTGTGTCTTCGAGTCTCTGCTACCTGCCATGAAGCTAGCCTGGCGAGCTGGAGCCTCCGAATTTTAACAACAAATGGCGCCCCCATGGACCTGACCTGTGCATCCCTCAGATAAGTAAAGACAATTTGGCTACCTATGCACTATGGCCTTCTCTTCTGCTTGTGAAGAGATCTCCAAAGGCTTCTGCCCTTTCTTCACGAGACTGTTTTTCTGCTTCTGGAACATTTATCTCTGGACCACTCTGTGGTTTCCACTCGCTCGTGCGCACTCAGAACAGCCAGCGGAGTCAGGAAGAGCCAGCGGGCCAGAGGCGAGGCACGGAGCTGCCATTTCCACCTGGTGGAGCAGCCAGCCAGCCAGCCAGCCAGCCGGACTCGCCCAGACAAGCCTGCACACTGTGCCCGCAGCCCCGCAGCCCTGCAGCCCGCAGGAGGCCGACGCCAGCACACAGGAGCCCGATGCCAACACGCTGGAGCCCAACGCCAGCACACAGGAGGCCGATGCCAACATGCTGGAGCCCGATGCCAACATGCAAGAGCCTGATGCCAACACGCAGGAGCCCGAGGCCAGCTCACAAGAGCCAGCTCCCCACCGCGTGGCGCAGGGCACTGGATGCGAGATCCCTCCACGCGGCTTGGCCACTGCAAACAGGGCAGCAGACATGGCAAGGCCATGGAACAGGGCAGCAGACATGGCAGGAGAGGAGGGGAAGACAGAGAAGCAAGAGGATAGACACCTGTAGACCTGCCTCACCTCCCGTGAAGCGATTCCCCCTAAGGTGTGGAGCTGGGGGCTCGAACCGGGATTCCTGTGCGGGTCATAGCACTTTGCACCATGTGTGCTTAACCTGGTATGTTACCACCTGACGCCCCCATCTTGCACACATCTTTAGGAAACCATTAGTCATAAGCCAACACCTTCGTGGCATGGTCGCTCTCGGTCACACTCTGTCGGTTTGACCAATGCAAATGAAATTTTTCCAGCCCACATCTTCTATGCTCTGCTGTTCTGGATTAATCACATTCAAAGGTAGAGTTTGGAGCCGGGCCCGGCCTGAACTGTCACTGAGAGGACACATACATATTGGTCAGGGCAATTTCAAGGCTGGGTAGGGGCAGGAGAGGCCTTGGTTGTGGGAGCTGTCAATTAGGTTAGGCTCAGTTGTCAAATGGATTGATGTTGGCTTAAGGGGATCCCTTGAACAAAGGGAGATAAAAGATGACTTTAGTCAAGACGAAGCTGCATCTCCCAGCCAGCAGCCATTGTCAGTGCCTGAGAATGTCTGTTCTGGTCTGCAGAGGCCCAGCCTGTCTCCGTTGCCCAGGACTCTGCACCTGTGCCAGGCAGGGGTGTGGTCAGAAGAAGGGCATGGTTGTGGTGGTTAGGAGGTGAACAGCAGGTCAATGTCAGCTGCTTCCTGAAGATTCAAGGTTCTTTACTTTTAATATTTATTTATTTGGGGGACTGGGCAGTGGCCCTCCCTGTAGAGCACACACATATCATGCCTGATGACCTGAGTTCAAGCCCCTGGTCCCCACCTACAAAACGAAAGCTTCATGAGGGGTGGAGCAATGTTGCAAGTGTCTCCCCTGCACCTTGAAAGGAAAGAGGAAAAAAAAAAAACATCAGGAATGGTGGAGTCATGCAGGCACCAAGCCCTAGGGACAACCCTGGCGGCACAAATATATCTCCTGGAGAGGAAGAGGGAGAGGGAGACCAGGGGTCGGGTGGTAGCACAGCGGGTTAAGCGCACATGGCTTGAAGTGCAAGGACAGATGTAAGGATCCTGGTTAGAGCCTCCAGCTCTCCACCTTCAGGGGAGTTGCTTCACATGTGGTGAAGTAGGTCTGCAGGTGTCTATCTTTCTCTCCCCCTCACTGTTTTCCCCTCCTCTCTCCATTTCTCTCTGTCCTATCTAACAATGATGATATCAATAACAACAACAAAACAAGGGCAACAAAAGGGGAAAAAAAAAACTCCAGGAGCAGTAGATTTGTGGTGCAGGCATCAAGCCCCAGCAATAACACTGGAGGCGAGAGAGAGAGAGAGAGAGAGAGAGAGAGGAAAAGAGATTGAGAGAGAGAGAGAGAGAGAGATACCCAGAGCATCACCCTGGCATATGCCATGCCAAGAATTGAAACTGGGACATTATGTTCATGAAGACTCTGGTTTTCTGGCATGAAAGATACTTCTTTTTCTTATTTTCCTCCCCCTTCCCATCCCCTCTCCTCTCCCTTCCCCTCCCCCTCCTCCTCCTTCTTTTTAACCAGAGCACTGCTCAGCTCTGGTTTATGGTGGTGCAGGGGATTGAACATGGGAGTCTGGGACCTCAGGCCTGAGAGTCTCTTTGCATAACTATTGTGCTATCTACCCCTGCCCTGAAAGATATTTTTCATGTGATCCAATGACTGCCAGACGTCATGTTTATGGATATAGACACTTTCAAGCAAGTCCAGTGACTGCTAACAAATACGTGTGTTTAGGCCAAGAGCCTGAGAGTTCATTTTGGCTTGACTGTAGCTTCTTAAGTTCCCTACCAGTAGCTCCCTCAGCCTTGACTCACTGACCCTTGTCTTTCATCAGTGCTGAATACAGACACCTTCCCGATGAGGGCAGGGGCTACTGTGGGTCCACTCTCCTCCTTTGCACCATATGGGCTTGGCCGGATGTTTTCTTACGGAAACAGTAGAACCTTTGAGAATCAATCAAATGTATTCCTTCTGGTTGGGGAGCTGAGAGGGGGCAAACTGATCTCTATATTTGAGAAAGGTAGGACTTAGCCAAGCTTTCTAAAATCTGATGGCACCTTTTTCAATTTGCAATTGGGACTATGAGTGTTTAAAAAATCATTAACATCCAGGCTCTACCCAGATATTTCTCACTGAATTGTTGGAGTGGGGAGTGTGGGGCAAGATCAGGCATCATTACTGTCTCCTAAACATCCCAGATGGCATTAATATGTGTGAGGGGGCCGGGGGCCCCAATTTCAAGTCCTCAGGCTGAAAGGACATACACAGCTATGAGTTTGCGTCCTCTCTCTCAGAGAGGACTATTCACTCTTAGAATGTGAGGATGGTGCCCCAGGGTTTGGCATATTCCTGTCTCAGAAGTGTGCACACAGTAGGTCCTCAAGTGTTTAAATATGGATTATTTCTGTGGAGAGTCTCTCCCTTAGAAATCTTATCTGCTTGAGAGAGTGACAACAAGTTTAAATGCACTGGAATCTGGGGATGTTTCAGGGATCCCCAGCTGGACCTGCTGCAGTTCAGCAGAGCACTGAAATCTCTAGACAGAGAACCCTCCAGACAGGGAAACACAGGGTAAATTTTTCTTCTTCATCACCATCACCTGCTCTTCCTCCTCCTTCTGTTTGTTTTGGTCTAGTCTCTGATAAGCCTTATCTTTTTTTTTTTTTACATTTTTTTATTAGTGATTTAATAATGATTGACAAGATTGTGGCATAAGAGGGGTACAATTCCACACAGTTCCCACCACCAGAGTTCCATATCCCAACGCCTCTATTGGAAGCTTTCCTATATTTTTTTCTTTGCCTCCAGAATTATTGCTGGGGCTCAGTGCCTACACTATGAATCCACTGCTCCTAGAGGCCATTTTTTTCCCTTTTTGCTGCCCTTGTTATCGGTGTTGTTACTATTATTGTTGTCATTATTGTTGGACAGGACAGAGAGAAATCGAGAGAGGAGGGGAAGACAGAGATGGGGAGAGAAAGATAGACACCTGAAGACCTGCTTCACCACCTATGAAGTGACTCTCTGCAGGTGGGGACCCGGGGGCTTGAAATGGGATCCTTCTGCTGGTCTCTGCATTTTGCGCCACCTGCACTTAACCCACTGTGCTACCGCCCAACTCCCTGCTTCCCTATTCTTTATTCCTCTGGGAGTATGGACCCAAATTATTTATGGGGAGCAGAAGGTGGGAGTTTTAGCTTCTGTAATTGCTTCTCTGTTAGGCATGAGTGTTGGCAGGTGGATCCATACCCCCAGCCTGTTTCTTTCTTTCTTTTTTTTTAACTTTCTTTATTGGGGAATTAATGTTTTACATTTAATGGTAAATACAATAGTTTGCCCCCAGCCTGTTTCTATCTTTCCCTAATAGGACAGGGGTCTGGGGAGGTGAAGTCCCAGGACACATTGGTGAGGTCGTCTGTCCAGGGAAGTCAGGGTAGTCTTTTTTTTTTCCTTCTATAACTTGCTGGGGGAAGATGATCTTGTCTAGTTTTCCAGAGAGAAGTCTGACCACAGTGCCACTCATCTAAACACTCCTGGAAGCATCCCCTGCAGTTGTGCCCGGATCCTCCATTATGATTCAAGTACCTGTAGGCTTGGACACTTCATTCTGATAAAAAAATAAAAGGTGTGTGTTGGGGGGAACTTAGGAAATCTTGAGTATATATAGCAGCAAGCTAGAAAGGGTGCGAGAGGGGATGGGATTGAAGAGCCTCCCCATCTCTCTGCACAATAGCCCCGCTGCCTAGGAGTTAGGCTTTATAAATTGACCCTAAGAGAGGCGCAGGGCCATGTGTGGGCTGTAGAAGGCAGCAGACACAACAAGGGAGATTCTGAAGCGGTTCAGAGGCTGGAGAGTGCTTCACAATTAAGCGCTTAAAATGCCTTGAAGAGTAGATGCCTTGCCTTTCTCCTTTCTTCCCTTCCCTTGGGTCCTGTCGCCTTCTTTCTTTCTTTCTTTCTTTCTTTCTTTCTTTCTTTCTTTCTTCCGTCCGTCCTTCCTTCCTTTCTTTCTTTCCCTCTTCCTTCCTTCCTTGCTTCCTTATTTTTTCTTTCTTTTTTCTTCCTTCCTTCCTTCCTTCATTTCTTTCTTTTTTTCTTTTCTTCTTCTTTTTTGCCTCCAGGGTTACCGCTGGGGCTGGGTGCCTGCACTACAAATCCACTGCTCCTGGAGGCCATTGTTGTTGTCGCCCTTGTGGTTGTTGTTAATGTTATTGATGCTATTGCTGTTGTTGTTGTATAGGACAGAGAGAAGAGGGGAAGACAGAGAGGGGGAGAGAAAGAGAGACACCTGCAGACCTGCTTCACCACCTGTGAATCGAAACCCCTGCAGGTGGGGAGCTGAGGGGCTCGAACCGGGATCCTTATGCCCATCCTTCTGCTTTGCGACATGTGCACTTAACCCACTGTGCTACCACACAGGTCCTTTTTCTTTTTTTCAAGGCAATGAAAGAAAGGGACAGGAGGAGGAGGGGGAGGAGGAGGGGGAGAGAGACTTGGAGCACAGCTATGAAGTTGTGGAAGGAGGTATGGACACTGCAGAGCAAGCTGCCTTGGTGTAGAGAAGGGAGAAGACAGTGGGGACAGGGTCCTGCCCAGAGAAGCCTCCTGACCAGAAGAGGGAGAGGTCCCTGAGTCTGCCTGGTCTCTGCCGACCCAGCCTGGCTCGTACTTGAATGGGAGACAAGCAGGGGGTGAGGGGCTAAGAACCCAGGCCTGACTGAGGCAGGCCGGAGAGCAATGGAGAGCTGCACTCTTCTCAGGTAAGAAAGTGAGACCACTTGTTGGGGTGAGAGGGTTGAGACCTCCCTGTGGACAAAAGAGGGACTGTGACAGAGCCCAGGGATTCCCTGAGCCATATTCCACTCTCACAGAGTCCCCTCTCCCCTCCTGCAGCTGCCTTTTTCACTCAGCCCTGCAGCTACTCTGTGCTATCCCACGAAGGAGGTGTGGGGGTGTCTGCCAGGCTGCCATCACCCCCAGAGGTTTCTAGAGATTCTCACACAGACTGGCCGTTGATTCCAGAGGTCTGGGCTGAGACCCCAGCATGTGTGCTCCTCCTCCTCCTCTTCTCCTCCTCCTCCTCCTCCTCCTTCTCTTTCTCCTTCTCCTCCTTCTCCTCCTCCTCCTTCTCCTTCTCCTCCTCCTTCTTCTCCTTCTCCTTCTTCTCCTTCTCCTCCTCCTCTTCTCCTTCTTCTCCTTCTCCTCCTCTTCTTCCCCTTCTCCTCCTTCTTCTCCTCCTCCTCCTCCTTCTTCTCCTCCTTTCTTCTTCTCTTCCTCCTTCTTCTCCTTTTCCTTCCCTCCTCCTTCTCCTCCTTTCTTCTTCTCTTTCTCCTTCTCATTTTCCTTCTCCTTTCCTCCTCCTCCACCTCCTCCTCCTCCTCTTCTCATTCTCCTCCTCCTCTTCTCCTTCTCCTCCTCCTCCTTCTCCTCCTCCTTCTTCTCCTCCTCCTTCTTCTCCTTTTCCTTCCCTTCTCCTTCTCCTCCTTTCTTCTTCTTCTCCTTCTCCTTCTCATTTTCCTTCTCCTTTACTCCTCCTCCACCTCCTCCTTCTCCTTCTTCTTCTGAGAACTGCACACAGCAAACTCTGAAATTCCCTCCATCTCCTTCCCCTCCTTCAACACGGAGAGTGACTGAGGCACAGGGACTTGGTCCTGGAGTCTGTGGTGGTGTGGGAGAGGACAGGGTGGAATCATTTGCAGAAACCGGTGGGTGTCGAGTGACTCAGGGAAGGAGGATGAGCAGAGCAGGTGGCTGTGCCCCGGATTCGGCAAAGTGCGGGGGCTCTGTCACGGTAATGGGGTTTGCTTCTCCCAGACACACACCCCTGGGCCTGGGCCTGGCTGGGGGCTCTGTCACCATAATGGGGTTTGCTTCTCCCAGACACACACCCCCGGCCCGGGCCTGGGCCTGGGCCTGGGTCTGGGTCTGGGTCTGGGCCTGGGCCTGGGCCGCCCTTCTATGAAGAATTCTTGCCTCTTGCTGGAAAATGTGATACGCCAGTGACCACACAAGAGACTCCGAAGATCTGTAAGAGATCAGTACATCCGAGGAGAACTAGCCTGTTCTGAAATATCAAGGTTATTCTAAAGGAGACATGAGAAGAGGCAGGAGGGTGTGGGGAGGGCTGTTGAGAATGGAAGGTGATCTGTGAGTCAGTTTGTGTGCAGCACTGCCCTCTGCTGGTCTGAAGAGGTCCTGCGGCTCTAAGCAAATAGCATCTTTCTTTTTCTTTTTCTTTTCTTTCTTTCCTTTCCTTTATCTCTCTTTTTCTTTTCTTTACTTCAGAGTTTAAAATAGGACTAAAAAGCTGGATCAGGGAAGAGAGTAGCTCCCAAATGTGGGAATCGTATATAAATACCATTAACTGTAAACCCCGTTGATTGACCTAAGACCTGTGTCTATTCCTGTTCAGCACAGGAGCCTGTGTGGCCTCTACGTCCCAGTCAGTCTGAGCTCGAATTCCATGGTCACAACTAGGAACACTCCAGGCTGCTCTCATGTCAGGACCCATCTTCCTCGAGTGGCAGAGCAGGCTGACCAGCCTCCCTTCAGAGAGAGGGCCAGTTTCTACCATACTTGTTCCACATTGAGGACAAGGTCCTGGAGAGGCCCTCAAGAGGGTTTCTGATGTTGTTCCTGATGGAGATGACCAGTGCCTTCTTAAGCTCTAAGACGACAAGGAACCTTCCTTATACTCTATAAAAACAACAACAACCCATATTTCCCTTAGTCCTGGGACCTCCAGGGCTTTGCACTTTTTCTTTCACACTTCTCTTGATCCCGACCATTTGACACTGTGTCTGCTGAGCTCAGCCAAATCAGTGCAACCAGGGCTACCTCCTACCTCCACATGTTTCACTTCAGACTGTGTCCAGGGACGCCAGGCCTGGGGATGTCAGTCCTCCAGCTCCCGTACTTGGGGTCGCAGACTCTCCCTTTGCTTGGAAGGGTGTTGGTGGCCCAAGCTTAAAGTTTGATAATAAAGGCTCTTGCTATTGAAAAAAAAAAAAAAGTTTTCACTCAGGTGAGACCTTTCCTAGCTCACAGGACTCCTTAGTTCCATTTTGGATGGCGCACTTCCAAACAAAGTTACAGAACCTAGATACAGACCAGGGCCCATGGGGTAGGGCACACGTGCACGTGGATCTGTAAGTTGGGGGAAAATATACACCTTAAAGTAAAAATGTGCAGTAGTCTACAGTGACTCATTAAGTGCAGCAAGCAAGTAGAAAGAAATAAAGAGGACACCGTAAGGTACTTAATCAGATAGTTTCTACTTAGACCTAGATACCCTCCTCACCTACTTCCTATTTCACTTCCCTCAATCACTCCAGGAATAACCTTGTCAGACAAAGTCAGGACTCCACAAACTGGATAAGGGCAAGAGACCAGAGCACACTTGAATGATGGCTCTTTTGTTCACTACCAGGTCGTTCCATCATCCGGGGCCCTAGTCAGGGAGTCCTGGTATTCCCACACAGACTTGATGGGCCTAGACTTCTAACATCTTTGTGTTTTTGACTAGATCCTGGAGAGGAAGGGTGAGTGGGGCTTTGAGTGAGTGTAGATGAAGTCATGAATTATCATTAAGTCCATCCAGATCACTCTTCAGGGATAAGTGGAGCCTTCCACTTGGAAATGTGGCAGTTGACTGTTGAAATAATGACCCAAACTGCCCAGTAATACATTAAGACCTGGAAAAAGTTTCCTTGAAAGCATGCCCGTACAGGGAGGGAGTTGGGCAGTGGTGCACCCAGTTAACCAAGCACACATAGTACTAAGGGCAAGGACCCACCCAAGGATCTGGGTTCAAGTCCCCAGCTCCCTACCTGCGGGGTGGATGCTTCATAATCAATGAAGCAGGTCTTCAGGTGTCTCTCTTTCTCTCCCCATCTCTATCTCCCCCTCCTTTCTCAATTTCTCTCTGTCCTGTCCAATAAAATGGAAAAAAAGGCCATCAGGAGTAGTGGATTTGTAGTGCTGGCTCTGAGCCTCTGCGATGACTCTGGAGGGAAAATAATAATAAATAATGAGTGCATGTCTGTATGTGGTACCAAGAGATAAGCTGCAAAGGCAGACTTTCTTCCTAAAGTTAATAGATGAGCTTTCAAAAAATCTTTGTTACTTTGCTGCTGTTAAAAAATGGTCATCAGGGGAGTTGGGTGGTGGCACAGCAGGTTAAGCGCAGGTGGCACAAAGCACAAGGACCGGTGTAAGGATCCCAGTTCGAGCCACCGGCTCCCAACCTGCTGGGGAGTCGCTTCATAGGCGGTGAAGCTGTTCTGTAGGTGTCTGTCTTTCTCTCCCCCTCTCTGTCTTCCACGTCTCTCTCCATTTCTCTCTTTCCTGTCCAACAACGACAACATCAATAACAGCAACAATAATAACTACTGTCGGGAAATTGTAAGGATGTGGTTGAGCTTGGCAGGGCTCACAAAGCACCCTGTATTCCTGATACTATTGCCTATCTACATAATCATTGTTTTGCCTGAAAGATCCCCAACCATTCCATCCCTTTGATCTATCTTCTTTCTACCCTCAAGACCCTCTCTGCCTGCAGGGTATTATTTTATTTATTTATTTATTTATTTATTTATTTTACAGAGCATCACTTATCACATGAGATGCCAGGGATCAAACTTGGAACCTCGTGTTTGCAAGTCTAGTGCTCTAGTCACTGTGCAACTTCTGAGTCACTAAATAAATATTTTTTAAAAAAGAAAAGAGGTCCCCACCTGCAGGAGAGAAATCTTCATGAGTTGTGAACAGGGCTGTAGTTGTCTCTCTGTCTCTCTCTCCCTTTCTATCACCCCCTCTCAGTTTCTGTCTGTGTCTATCCAATTAATAAATAAAATAAAAATTTTAAAAAGACAAGAGAAAGAGTATTGTTTCCCAGATTCCCCCATTGATAGGAACACTACTCATTTTCTTTCTAGCTTGCATTTCTCAGTGGTGTGTGTGTTATGATGTAAGTCCCTTATCAAAGTAAAAATTTCTTTCTTTCTTTCTTTCTTTTTTTTTTAAATTTTTTAAATATTTATTTTATTTATTTATTCCCTTTTGTTGCCCTTGTTGTTTTATTGTTGTAGTTATTACTGTTGTTGTCGTTGTTGGACAGGACAGAGAGAAATGGAGAGAGGAGGGGAAGACAGAGAGGAGGAGAGAAAGATAGACACCTGCAGACCTGCTTCACTGCCTGTGAAGCGATTCCGCTGCAGGTGGGGAGCCAGGGTTCGAACCGGGATCCTTATGCCGCTTTCTTTCTTTCTTTCTTTCTTTTATTTTTATATTCATTTATTTGTAGTGCTGGAGTTTCAAACAGGTGCAACAGGTGCTCACGGGTTCATTCTTCAACTTTAAAAAAAAATTTTAGATAGGAGGGGGGAGAGAGAGAGAGAAACCTAATCACTACTCTATCACCCATAGAACTTTGCCCAGTTGCCATGGTGCTCCCATGTGGTGCCAGGATTGGCACAAGGTAAAGCATGAGCACTACTAAGTGAACTGTCTCCCAGTTCAAAAACTAAGAACCATTACCCAGTTCACCATAAAGCAATCTCTACCTCTACTCTAGTATTGTATTCAGACTGTCTTTTTTTCCTGTTATCATAGAAGAATCACTTAAAATTTTTTAAATTTATTTTAAAAAATTTTATTTATTTATTTATTAGATAGAGTCTTTCAGAAACTGGGAGAGGATGGATAGAGAGGGAGAGAGACAGAGAGACACCTGCAGCCCTGCTTTACCACTCACGAAGCTTTCCCACTGCAAGTGGGGACCAGGGGCTTGAACCTGGGTCCTTGTGCACTATAATCTGTATGCTCAACCAGATGTGCCACCTCCCCTGCAGGGTATTATTAATCCTACCAGTTAAAACCCTCGCAACAGTTGCTAAGGAGGTCTCTACCTTCCCATCCCCCTTTTGCCTTTCTCTACCCCTTTCCTAGCCATTTCCGTTTCCAACTTGCCACTTCCAGGCCTGCCCTTTAAAAGCTTGGGCTCTCTGATCAATGAAAGTACTGCATTGTCTCGCTGCCATGTGTTTGGTTCCTGAGTCTTCTCCCTCATAACTGAGTGAGTAGCAGCCCAGGCTGGCTGAGGTTGAGTTCTCTCCACCCAGAGAGTATGCTCCTGGGAAGAGGCACCCCCCTTGCTAGGCTGGCAACTACAAAAACAAACAAACAAACAAACAAAAAACAAGGGAAACAAAAGGGGGAAACAAAAGCTGTGGTTTCCATTCCAATGGCAAGAAATCACTCCTTGCCCCCCTAGATGTTAAGGGCAGCTGGGACATGAAGTCTCTGCCTGGTCCGCCAAGTTCCAGCATCATGAGCAGGAATGTGGGTTTAAGCAGCCCCCTGACCATCTCCATGCTCCCTACAGTAAAGGTGGTGGGGGACCTTCACAGACTCACATTCACACCTGCTCCAAGTCTGAAGGACTAATCGCTACCAGCCCAGGTGAGCCGGAGACTACAGAGACTGGCATCTTCAGCCTTGAGTCAGTTGTTTTTAGCTTCTTTCCAGCTGTCTGCTGTCTGTCTCTCTAACTTTAGAATAAGGTGTATACTATAGTCTTTTTTTAATATTTATTTATTTATTCCCTTTTGTTGTCCTTGTTTTATTGTTGTAGTAGTTGTTGTTGTTATTGATGTCATTATTGGATAGGACAGAGAGAAATGGAGAGAGGATGGGAAGACAGGGGGAGAGAAAGATAGACACCTGCAGACCTGCTTCACTCCCCTGCAGGTGGGGAGCCGGGGGTTACACCAATCCTTATGCTTTGAGCCACCTGTGCTTAACCCGCTGCACTAATGCCCGACTCCCCCTTTTTTTATCACTGCCATCACTAAAGGTTGTGTCCCTGACCCCACCCCCACAGATAACCACTATAGTTCTCCTATGGTCTCAGATATAAGCTGACTCCCCGCCCCACATCCATATACTTGATTATCTATATTCCACATAGAGTGAACCCACTCTGTACTTGTTCTTCACCTCCTGACTTGCTTCATTGAACATCTTGTCCAGTTCCATCCACTTTGTCCCAAAGGACACAATATCTTTTTTATGGCTGCATAGTACTCTATTGCATACATGTCTCATAACTTCTTTTTTTTTTTTATCGGGTCATCTGTGGAAGGGCATTTTGGCTACTTCTAAGACTTTGCTATTGTGAATAAAGTCACTATGAATCTGGGGGTTCACATGTCCCTTCAATTCAGTGTTCTATCTTTTGGGTATAAGCATTGAATCATTTGCAAGGCACTTTAATACTTACTGTCTCATTTAGTCATGACTCCTGTGAGGAAGGTGAATTGCCCTTACTGTCCAGGTGAGGCGCTAGACCATAGTTCACAATGGGTCTCCAATGCATGCTCAATTTTATTTATTTTAAGGAGAGAGACTCAGAGGGAATGACACACAGAGAAGACTGCTCAGTTCTGGCTTATGGGTGATATTTCCTGAGAGGCCCAGGCATGAAAGACTTTTTTGTATCACTGTTATGCTGTGTCCCAATCCCATTGATTGATTTAAGATTGTCTTCTTTTTTTTTTCTTGGGGGGGGGAGGGTAATTATCTTTACTTATTTAATGGATAGACACAGCCAGAAATCAAGAGGGAAGGAGAAGATAGAGAGGGAGAGAGACAGAGAGACACCTGTCTTTACCACCTGTGAAGTCTTCCCCCTGCAGGTCCTTAATCCTGGGCCCTTGGCACTGTAATGTGTGTGCTTAACCAGGTGTGCTACCACCCGGTTCCTTAATACTGTTTTCTAACCTAAGCATTTAAAACTGTAAGTTTTCACTGAATTTTTTTTTGCATCCCACAACTTTTAATATGTTGTAGCTGCCTTATTTCATCCATCCTTAAGCTATTTCCTAATTTTCTGGTTGTATCATCCGTTAAGTAGAAGCTCATTGGCACACATCTCTAGTTGACTTCTACCTTAATTCTGATGTGGTTATACTAACATGTTAAGTATAATCGCAGTGCTATAATATGCATTAATACTTGTTTTCTGGCCCAGTATAATTGCCTATAAAATGAATGTTTCTGTGTATTAGAAAAGAAGAGGGTGGGGGTAGATATCATAAAGGTTATGTAAAAAGACTGTCGTGCCTGAGGCTCCAAAGTCCCAGGGTTAGTGCCCTGCACCACCATAAGCCAGAGCTGAGCAGGGCTCTGGAGAAAAAGAATTAAAGGAAGATACTCTGCTGGTTTGGATTTTGATGTTTTATGAATGTTAATTTGATAAAGTACCTGACTCAGATCTTCTACTTATTTACTGATTTTCTTTTTTAAAATTTTTATTTATAAAAAGGAAACACTGACAAAACTATAGGATAAGAGCGGTACAACTCCACACAATTCCCACCACTGGAACTCTGTATCCCCTCCTCCACCTCCCCTTCCTTCCCATCCCCTGATAGCTTTCCTATTCTCTATCCCTCTGGGAACATGGACCCAGGGTCGTTGTGGGATGCAGAAGGTGGAAGGTCTGGCTTCTGTAATTGCTTCCCCGCTGAACATGGGTTTTGGCAGGTGGATCCATACTCCCAGCCTGTCTCTCTCTTTCCCTAGTGGGGCAGGGCTCTGGGGAAGTGGGGCTCCAGGACACATTGGTGGGGTCATTTGCCCTGGGAAGTCTGGCTGGCATCATGGTAACATCTGGAACCTGGTGGCTGGAAAGAGAGTTAACATATAAACCCAAACAAACTGTTGACCAATCATGAACCTAAAGGCTATTTATGTGGGCTGTCAACTACTGAAAATATTGAAAGTATTGAAGTTTTGCATTGCTTCAAGTTTTGCTAGTCTTAGTTTTATGTTTTTTTTTTTTTTGAAACTCTTTTTTTGGCGTATACGTCATGTAGGATTAAATCTTATAGAGAAATTGATTACTTTATTAGTAAAAGTGCTTCTCTTTGATGATAATCATTGTCATAAAATTTAGCTACTCAGTTTATTATCATTGTTTGCTTAATACACCTTTTTCTTTTCCAGACTCTAAGTGATTTGAATTTTTGTGTGCTTTAAAAAATATTTTATTTATTTCCTTTAACGACAGAGATACAAGTAGAAAGAGAGACCAGAGCACTGCTTACCTCTGGCTTGTGGTGGTGCTAGGGACTGAACCTAGGGCTTCCATTCATTGAGATGAGAAGTCAGTGGCATTGTTATTTTTATTCTCCTGAAGTTCATATATTTTGTTTGGTCTGTTTTGTCTTTATGATTTTATTTTTGTTACTTGTTTCAGCAATTTTCTTATGATGCATTTTTTTGCTTGGTTTTTGGTGATTTTTTTTTCTGGACTTTGTTGAATTTTTTGCATTGGTGGGCATAGAGTTTTCATTCATTTTGAGGGAAAATGTGGCCAATATTCCTTTCAGTACTCTTTTTGGGAATAATAATGAAGTTTAGTTTGGGGTAGTTAACATTTAATGTCTGTCTTCCTAATTCACAACCAGGATTTGTCTTTACATTTTTTCAAGCCTTATTTTGCATTTTTATGTTGCATTTAAAAGTTTTCTTCATATAGATATTACATATTTGGTTTTTTTAAAGATATTTTTGTATTTTTGTTTTTATTACTATTATAAATTGGGCCTCTTTGTTATAAGTGCTAAGTGGTTATTGCTTTTACATAAAAAGTCTACTAATTTATCTATATTAATTTTGTTCCAGCATACTGTATCCAACACACACACACACACACACACACATATTTACTTATATTTGTCAATTGTACAGATTACTATCAGGAAATGCTGCTTTATTAAATTTACATCTTGCTAGCCAAGATTTCCCAGTACTTGTTTTGTGTCTTTTATTTTTCTTCCATTTTTGATTATTTAAACTTACACATTTAAAAACCTTTTCATATTGTTCCACTATCTGTAGTCTGGGGATGTAAACTTCCCTTACTGTTTTGTCCATGGCCTATGATAACTCTTACTCATGTAAATGGAGAGAGAGAGATTTACCATAAGCTCATTTAAGTCAGTAGGTAGAACTTCCTTAAAGTCAGTGGGATTCTCTATTATTTGGTTCACATTGACCTCTGTAGGTGCATTATTTTTTTTCAAATCATTTTTGTGATTTAAAAATGACTAACAAGATTGTAAGATAACAGGGGTATGGTTCCTCACAGTCCCCACCAGAGTTCTGTGTCCCATCCCCTCCATTGGAAGCTTCCCTATTCTTTACCCCTCTGGGAACATGGACCCAAATTCTCTATGGGGAGCAGAAGGTGGGAGTTCTGGCTTCTGTCATTGCTTCTCCACTGGACATGGGTGTTGGTGGGTGGATCCACACCCCCAGCCTGTTTCCGTCTTTCCCTAGTGGAGCAGGTCTCTGGGGAGGGGAGGTTCCAGGACACATGGGTGAGGGCGTCTGCCCAGGGAGATCAGGATGGTGTCATGGTAGCACCTGCAACTTATTGGCTGATGAGTGATAAGATGTAAAGCAAATTGTTCAATAATCAGGAACCCAAAGGTGGGACTAAAGCAAATGAAACTAGAGGTCTTCTTGTGGGAAGAAGCTAGGAAGTCTTATTTTAGGTGTGCTCCAAGAGGCCTGTGACTTTAGTAGTTTTTTGCCTGGGCCTGATAGCTAACATGCAGCTGGATGAAAAGTATTGTCTAGAAAGATGGTGTCAAGTGTTGAGAATAGGGCTAGAAAGCTGGATTAAGTTTGAGAGTAGCTCCCAAACATGAGGACAGCATATAAATGCCATTATTAACTGTTTACCCCAGCAATGTGGTACATCCCAGGGCCCATATAGATTCCTATGTAGCACAGGAGCCTGTGTGGCCTCTGTGTCTGTCAGTCTGAGCTCACAGTCCATAGTCACAGCTGGGAACAGTTGAGGCTGCACTCATTTCAGAACCCGTCTTCCTCGAGTGGCAGAGTGAGCTGAGCCTCCCTGCAGAGAGTGGGGCCTTCCCTGCCATCACTGCTCTCTGTACATCCATTATTTCTCTTCTAATTCTTCTTCTTCTTCTTCTTCTTCTTCTTCTTCTTCTTCTTCTTCTTCTTCTTCTTCTTCTTCTTCTTCTTCTTCTTCTTTTTCTCCTCCTCCTCCTCCTCCTCCTCCTCCTCCTTCTTCTTCTTTTCTTTTCTCTTATTTTCTTTATTTATAAAAAGGAAACGCTGACAAAACCATAGGATAAGAGGGGTACAACTCCACACAATTCCCACCACCAGAACTCCATATCCCATCCCCTCCCCTAACAGCTTTCCTATTCTTTATCCCTCTGGGAGTATGGACCCAGGGATTCTTACATAATCTTGTGTGTTTGTTTGTTTGTGTGACACCAGAGCAACCTGGTAACACGTGCCCTCTACTTTAAGCTATCTCTCAGTCCCTTTTGGATTCATATATGCCCTCTCTCTCTATCTTTCTCTCTCTCTCTCTCTCTGGTTCTCATATGCTCTTTTTTTCCTCCTCTAACCTTCCTTAGTTATTGTTTGAAGACATTTTGACTAAACACCTACATACAATACAATTCTGGAAATTAGATTTCTGGAAGTCTACTCTTTTTATACCCATAACATCAAGCAAATGGTCAGCTTCCTGCTGCCTCCTTGGCCATTGGGCAGAGTTTTCTAGCCCGTATTTCACAGAAAGATCAGCCGTTTAAAGCTTCTATTTATTCATCTTTGTTCAAGAAGTCAGTTTCTGTTTCTTATCACTTGCAGGCCTAATGTCCAAACTTTTCCATGGCTCTTAAAGTGAATCATGTTTTTAAAGGTTTACTTCTTTGTTTTATGAGAGAGAGAGAGAGAGAGAATGAGAGAGAGAGGGAGACAGAGGGAGAGGAAGAGGGAGAGGGATAAGGGGAGAGGGAGAGAGAGAAAGAGAGAGAGAGAGATGGAGGGAAGACTACAGAGCATTATTCAGTCATTTGCAGTGCCAGGTCTAAACCTTGGGCCTCAGGCATGCAATTCCTGTGCTCTACTTACTAAGTCACCTCCACAATCACTTATACCTTTTCTTCTGTGCCAGCCTGGTTTCTAAAAGCCTCTGGACCATCTGAGTTCCAGCAGATGCTCAACTTTGGAGAAGCTGGTGTGTTTCAGCTTGTTCCCTGAGACCTGTGAATTTCCTTTTCTTAGTTTTGAGTGTGGTGAGGAAATTATGACAATAACGACGAAACCAGCAATAGCATCTTTGCTGTTGTGATAGTTTATCCAGAACTTACGTGGGCTTGGGTCACAATGTGAAGTTTTCAGTGTCAGATCCCTCTGTGGCACTGGTCAGCCTCTCCTGATGGCCCGTTGGGTCAGTCTGGCACATACATTTTCCCATCTCAGGTAGGATGCTTACACTCAGAATATCATGGCCCCAGGAAATGTAAGATTCCAGCTGTCCCTATTCACTCACGCACTTGGTAATTTCTCCCACGCCCTCCTTTCTACGATTTCTTACACAAAGTGTTTTTTGAACATGTATTTTGTGCCAGGAACTGAGCGTGTAATATGACATATTGAACTTAATGAGTTGAGCTCAGTTCCCTCTGAGCTGTCATTCTCTGTAGCACGGGGCCAGGGGAACATTTGATGCACTGTAGTAAGCCCAAAAATTAAGAATAGGGGCGTGCATTTGTGGGGACATATTTAAAGTTTAGTGTGTGAGTATGAAACAGAAGTGACGTGTGTGTGTGTGTGTGTTCGTTTTTGTTTCCTCACATAACTGGCTATTGGTTTGGGTGCGCTAATCGGCCCATCCACCTACCCTTTTACCCTCTATCTAACTGAACTCCTGACTCAGCAGGCCTGGAGCGAGTCAGTAGGTCTCCATTATGTGCCTATTTGGTAGTTTCTGAAAGTGATTTTAATCTACAGTTGGCTTTGGAAGCTACTGACCTAAGTATACATACGACCTGGGTTAAGTCACTGATCTGACCCTCATCTGTTGGTGCCTCAACTGTATTTTCAAGTACAAGTGAAGGAAGGAAATGTAGAGATTTATAGCAGGATGGCCGAGGGGTGGGCTGCTCTTGTGACGGTTGTTGTTCTAATAATCTAGTTACACAATCTCCCTGCTTTGAGAAGTTTAGAAAGTTGTGGATTTTTTTCCCCCCTTGGAGAAAAGTGTCAGTAAACTCGGGTGACAAGTAGATTCATTGGTGTACCATTTAGTACTGTGATCTGGCTTCCAAACATTTAGTAATTGCACTTGGTAGAGGAGCTTTTTTTCCAGTCAGCTGACCTGCCTGCACACACTGTGCCATGGTGCAGTTTGACTGAGGCTTGATGATTTGTAGAATCTGCCTTATGGCTTCCCGGTCACACCTCAGGAGCATGTGTGTGTGAGTAGATGTGGAGAGTCAACAGTCACGGCGAGTGAGTCTAGTTGGGAGAGAACTGCCAGGAGGTGCTCAGAGGCCAAGGTTCCAAATGTTTCTCATTACTTATCTTCAAAACAACCTCTCATCCTAAAAACCCCAATTAGGGAGCAACACATGGCTTTGCAAGCCATGGTCGTAAATTCCCCCAATGTACTGGGTTTCGTCTTGTTAGTGCGGTGCAGGGGCAGAAAATGCAGGCTCAGGAGCCAGCCATGCTGTGTTCAGATCCTGACTGCCACTGATGGGCTTTGTGACATTGTGCGAGTTCTTCGACCATTTTGTGCCTCAGTTTCCGCATCTGAAATGTGGAGACCTCAGAAAGCTTTTACACTGATTGACCAGCACTGGGGGGCAGTGCCTGAAATGTGTTCTTTTTTTTTCATGTGGACCAAATTCAACATAAATTTAAAAAATTTTTTTTATTTAGAAAGGATTAATTAAGAAAACCATATGGTAGGAGGGGTACAATTCCACATAATTCTCACCACCCAATCTCCATTTCCCACCCCCTCCACTGATAGCTTTCCCATTCTCCATCCCTCTGGGAGCATGGACCAGGGTCACTGTGGGTTGCAGAAGGTAGAAGATCTGGCTTCTGTAATTGCTTCCCCACTGAACATGGGCGCGAGGAATCACATCATTTCAAGACTGGCCAGCTCCTCATGGGGCGCGAGCGCTTCCACACTACGATCATCATCGCTGGCATTATGCTATTCCACTGCAGAATACTGTGGCCCAGTATGGTTCCCTAGCCCCCATGTCCACTTGGTCGATTCCAAATTATATTCCTCCATGAGGATAATTTCTGGAACCATCCGTTCCACCCCGGTTCCATGACTGCCAGTTCTTAGCAACATTGCCCCGCCAGTTATTCGTTGGGATGCGGCATCATCTAAATTCATTTCCCACGTCTACTCTCGACCGGACCTGCCAATATACGCAGATATCTTCGCCCACCCTGTCCAACGCATGACGTCTCGTCACCCAATCTGGTCTCCGACGCCTACACTGAACTTCTCTGTCAGACTCTTGGAAACAGAGTTGGCAGTCAGCTGAGGTAAAGAACAAACAACTCATCACAGACCCCTGCAAGCATCAACCCAACTTTGACCTAGCATGTTATGATTGGGCCCTCCTCAATCGCTATTGAAAAGGCAATGGCCAGTGCGCTGCTATGTTCCATCGCTGGGGAGCCAGAGACAACCCAAACTGCCCCTGCGGCTACAGACAGACTATGACCCACATAGTCAACGACTGCCACCTCTCCAGATTCAAAGGAGGTCTCGAAACTTTACATCAGGCTCAACCTGACGCTGTTGACTGGCTAGGGAAGAAGGGCAAATGCTAGAAGAAGAAGAATTGTTGTCATTAATGTTGTTGTTGGGTAGGACAGAGAGAAATGGAGAAAGGAGGGGAAGGCCAAAGGGAGAGAAAGACAGACACCTGCTGACCTAATTCCCCACCTGTTTTCATTATTATTATTGTTGTCATTAACGTTGTTGTTGGGTAGGACAGAGAGAAATGGAGAGAGGAGGGGAAGGCCGAAGGGAGAGAAAGACAGACACCAACTGACCTGCTTCCCAGCCTGTGATGCGACTCCCCTGCAGGTGGGGAGCAGGGGGCTTGAACGGGGATGCTCACGCTGGACCTTGCGCCACCTGCTCTTAACCTGCTGTGCTACCGCCTGCCGCACAATAAATAAAATATTAAAAATAAAAGGAAGGAAGATCTATGGGTGGGGGAGCAGGAGAGAGACACTGCAACCCTGTCTCAGCCCGTGAGATGGGGATGGGAGAAGGATGGACTGAGACCCAAGATACCATCTGATTAATTTTTCCATACACCCCTACCCCCATCAGCTATGGTCATATTCCCTGACGTAGTGTTCATGTGAACATGGCCCTTTTCTGTGCTAATTTCTTTCTTGCTTGCTTGCCTGCTTGCTTGCTTTATTATTACTAGAGCACTGCTCAGCTCTGGCTTATGGTGGTGTAAGGATTGAACCTGGGACTTCAGAGCCCCAGGCATGAGTCTCTTTGCATAACCATTGTGCTATCTACCCCCACCCTTCTGTGTAAGTCACAAAGAATTAGAAATATTTCTAAGACAGTTTACTCTTGTGTAATACTAGTACTAAATGTGGGAGGTCTGCACAGCTTTAGAAATTGTGGGCATAGACGGAAATATACCCTACTATTAATTACTTTAATGGGGTAAAGAATTCTGCTGCAGTACTCATTTATTGACTCTAGATGGTGATCTAACACCACGTTACACTCTAACATCACATTCTAACAATAAAATGTTATTGAAATGCAGTTTAGAAATCTTAATATCCGACATCAAATTCTTATAATTACAATTATGTGTCCAAATACCTCCTCAGTATAAAACAGGTAGGTGCACAGGTAAATCAGGACAAATTATGTCCTCAGGTTAACAAAGCTGGTCCAGGCAGAGTTCTGGTCAGGATGGGTCCTGATTCTGGTCTGGATGGGTCCTGGGTCTGGTCCTGAACTGTTCCGGTTCTGTTCCTAGTTGCTGGTTCCTTTCTTGGTCTGGTGGGGAATCTGCAGACACCTCCCTGACCTTTGGTGTGTTGATTGCCAAGGGATATGCCGGATGGGGGCTTCTGAACGTACAGACTAGCAGGCAGTTCAAAGTTGTCATCCATGGCCGAATGTCTGTGGCTTTTATCCCTGGGATATGCTGGGGTGTGGATTAGTTAATTTCCAGTCAGTGAGAATTGGGGTCTTCCTGTCATGTAGGTCTAACTTTATCAGGCGATACAGATGTAGGGCCTGCCCTGCACAGGACTTTATCTTATGCTGGTGTAAGGGGCATTTCAGAGAACTCAGGGGCCGCATTGAGCTTGCCCTGCACAAGACTTTATCTTATGCTGGACTGCAGGGGCATTTCAAAGAACTACAGGGGCCACATAAAGCTTGCTCTGAGCTGGACTTTATCTTACACCTGTGCAGGGCCACTTCAGGGCATTTATCCTGCATAGGACTTATCTATGCAGGCCTGCAGGACTTGGGGGCCAAGGTTCTAAGTTTTATCTTTCACTTTCCTTTGTCACTTAAAACTCAAGAGTATTTTAGCACTTTACTTTTAACAATGTTTCATCACTCAAATAAGCATTTTAACATTTCAAACTCAAAATAATATTCTCATACTGGAATATTCACTTTAACTCTAACAAACACTCTAAACTGAAACAACTTATCCTCATTATATGTCTTAAGTACACACTTATTGTTTCATGTACATATTGTTTCAAGTACATATTGTTTCATGTACACACTTTAGTATTATTCTAAGTTCACACGCTTTATAGATTAATATTATTCTAGTCTAAGTTTGGGCATGAGTCACAGCACTAGGTTCACACTCCTTATACATTAATATTATTCTATTCTAAGTTTGGGCATAAGTTACAACATATTTGTTCAGGAATCCGTGGTCTCAGCCCTTGTGTTGAAGGGGTCGTGTTTTCCTCATCTGGTATATGTAAGGGACACTTAACTGAATGCTTGAATATTCTGGTTTGTGACATTCCATCCCCTTGGTCCTGAGGGCCTAGAAGGCTCGAAAGGTCCGGTAGTCTAGAGAGAGCTTGAGAGAAAACTGGGCCATACCATATACCAGCTCACTGTGCCTGTACTTACCTAAGGTGCAACATTTTACGTCCCCTCCAATATCTCTGAGCTATGAGTTGGTGAATACATTCCTCGATACGAGGTTTTAAGATCATATGAGCTTTATGTGGTTCTAAAGTTTTGGGCTGATAGGCCTTGTTTGGTGGGGGGGTGTCTAGAGTACCAGTCTCCTTCCAGGAATGTGAATGTGCCCTCTGGTTACCTAATTAATAAGTATAAAATAAATACTGTGTATATGATCCTTTATCTGTGTAACAGGCTCACAATCCTGCTGCCCAGGTTGCTGTCTATAGTAGAGCGTCCCTGTGTACACGTTTCTTAGGATTTAATGGGTCATGCCATATCAGTTGGTGTTCTAGAGTGACCAACTGGTGTTCATCTTCTGGCCCTGGTTTTGAGTAAGTTTTCCAAAACATAATGCTGTATTTATATGAACAAAATTGGCAACAAATTTCCTTAGGAAAAATGTTTCTACAAAGTCTAGATTGGACATTGTATATATGAAACAAAACAGTAAGCCTTCAAAATGCATTGTGTAACAATTATAGAAAAACCAAAATTGATTACTCCGTGTTCCCAGATCACACTTCCGCCCGGAGTCCCACGGATGTTCCTTCCTGCCTTGTCTTCCAGACCTGATAGACATAGTCACAGTAACAGTGGCACACTGGAATGCAAACTCTGAGTGTCAATGCAGAATAACAATTACACAGGTGATCCAAAACATCTGTTTCACCCAATACCACCAATCACAAATATGCATACACAGAAAATCAAGTTGCACAGCTCAGGCCAGAATATCCCCAAATGAGCATCTCTTAATAGCTGTGCTAGTGGATCTGTGTATAAAGGTGTTGGGTTGTAATACACCCACAGTTTCATGTGCATCATGGATCTTTGCCTTGAGCAGCTGTCCTTGTTTCTCTATTCTTCATTTATGTATACTTGTTAACTGTTTCTCTTTCCTTGTGGCAATACCCCATATTTCATTAGCAGTTTTAATAAAATGGTTGTAATTTTCCCAGTCTAATTCAAAGTCAAATAGTTTGGTTGTATCAAAATAATACTTCTCTTCATAATGTAGAATGGTGATCAGGGTGGTATTATGCACTGTGGCTTCTGAAGAATTGGTCAGTATATAACACCCCTTTGTCAAAGTATAAATAATGCTTACTTCTTCCAAGGAGGTTTTATTCTAATAAGTGCACACTAGTTGAGTGGGCACAGCTGTACATATTAAAAAGGTCCAATCACCCAATTTTGTAAGCATTTTTGGCACCAGTGCCTTTGCTAAATTTGTGGCTGGCAATTTTACCTCGGGGATGCCTTTCTGTGTAAATAAGTTTGGTGTTAATTGCAAGCATTCCTCCACAGGTATATACATTGATGTGTTAGTAGTATTCAGATCTGTGCACAAGAAATGGTCCACAGGTATAACCCATTCATTACTCCAGGGCTGAGGAACAACCTGGGTATGATCGGCTACATAAGTATTATCCAAGAATATTTGCAGCAAACTTGGTTTACCTATTCCATCTTCACACCAAGATTCACCCTCGGGGTTCAGTCTAGTTTGAATTCTCTAGTCCTTCTCCCAATTCCAGTGGTAAAGAAAGTAGTTGTCTTTCTAGCTCCTGGAGTGTAGAAGTGTACATCTGACACATCACTACATTGTGATTCTCCACTATCAGTGACAATGTCCTATTGTATTCTTGTTGGTAAGTCCTCTCCAATGCCTTCATCTCAGTCTTCATGGTATTGATAATTATATGCATAGAATCCAGTGCTTTAGATAATGCATGGATGCCTCTGGATGAGTCCTTATTCAGTCTCTCCAAATTAGCTATGTCTGCTCTAAGGGGCTGCATTAGGGTGGCTGCAATACCACCTCCCAATATGCCTCCAACTATCATTCCAGCCATAAATGCTCCTGCTGCTAGGAACAGTAAAGATTTCCTTCCTGTCTGTTGTGGGGAGTATTGTAAGTTACTACTAGGAATACTTTTGCCATACTTCCCAGGAGGAGTAAAGGCTGTAAGAGGAAAGGAAATCTGTATTGGCCTGACATGTGGTGTTAGTATCATAGTTACAGGTAATTTCAGGTTGGGTACCTCCATGGGGGCTCTGGTTATCTTTGGGATTTCCTTTGGTGGAATTAACCATCCCTTAGGGTAATGAGCAGTCTTGAAATACATATATTCTGTGTCATTTCCTTTCTTATGGGTAACAGCTCCTCTATCCACTATACATGCTCTGTGGGTTAAGTTACAAGTCAGGGCATTCATTGGTGTACATCCCATGGTTGAGTGAATAAATTGGTCATATCCTGTTTGGGTTTCAGTGCTTTCCAGTCAGACATATGCCATATTTGATGTTGCACATTCCGCCACCTCCCCCCTGCTCCATTGCTTGAAGCTGTGGTCTATTTACATAATCATTGTTTTGTCTGAGACCTGCCTTGCCTGCAGGGTGTTGACTTAATCCCCACTGGTTAGATGGAAGCTTGCTACATTCATGCTCTTTTTTTCCTCTCCACCCCCTATCCTACACATTTCCTTTTGCAGCCTGGAAATTCCACTCTGGAAGCTATAAAGGCAGTTCTTTTCTGACCAATAATGGCAGAATTACGTTGTGTTCCCTCTCAACCAAAAGTTCCTGGTTCCTCTCCCTCAATGCTGAGTAAGCAGCAGCCTAGGTTGGTTCTGGCCCAGTTCTCTCCAAAACACAGATCATGTTCCTGGGAAGAAACACCCTCAGGCTAGCCTGGCAATTTGAGGTCCAAACTCTGCCTCTTTAAGAGGGATTACTTGTGAAATATGGTGTCCAAAGTCTGTCTTTTTTTTTTTGTAATTTTTATTTATTTATCTTCCCTTTTGTTGCCCTTGTTGTTTTTTTATTGTTTTTGTATTTATTGTTGTTGTAGTTGATGTCGCCGTTGTTGGATAGGACAGAGAGAAATGGAGAGAAGAGGGGAAGACAGAAAGGACGAGAGAAAGACAGACACCTGCAAATCTGCTTCACCGCCTGTGAAGCGACTCCCCTGCAGGTGGGGAGCCGGGGGCTTGAACTGGGATCCTCATGCCTGTCCTTGCACTTAGCACCACCTGCGCTTAACCCGGTGCACTACAGCCCGGCTCCCCAAAGTCTGTCTTAATGAGAGGTAGTATATAATAGAAGTAATATGGTAGTTCTGTATGTTGTATCTCATGGACTCCTTTCATGGTAAGTTTCCATGATTTACACCCTGTAGTGGTTTATTATCTACCTCCTTAATGTGATATCTAGGTCAGACTGAGCTATGATCTAGATCACATCCTGCTACTGTGAATTTAGTAATGCCTAACACCGGTGTCTCATACTGTCTACTTTTCCATCCGGTGAAATTAAATGCTTGCCTTATATGGATGGAGTTATGTGGGAGAGCGAGATGTCTTTCCCGAATTCTATGGTCCCTTCCGTGGTATTAATATCCCACGGTATTGGGAATTCTATCCTGTCAGCATTAATTCCAAAATCACAACCCTCAATCATAGTATAGGAGGGTATACACCTTCTGGTAGAGGTATGTGTGTTATGAATCTGAAGACAATGTATAAAGGAAAATATCAAACTGTATGCTGTACTTTTGCTATCATGTACAGGTCCCACCAGAAATTCCTTATATGTATGAATTGATTGTGTAGGCACCCCAGGCGACATTATATTAATATAATATATTGGGTGTTCAAAAAACTAATGGGATAGGTTTACCTATCATAAGCCAGAGGTTGTCAGATAGATAGTATAGGTGTAGTGTGCTGGAGGTGTTACGTAGGTGTGCTAACTTGTTAGTTTTCTTAAAGTCACTTAATAGAGATCCTGTGTTGATATTTATATCTCCAGTATGATTATAATAATTAATTGCCTTTCCCTTATGGTTATGCAGCCAGTAATTTAAGAGCCATAAGGGTTTCTTTATCTTGCCTTTATGGTACCCTGGTACAACACAACAAGTGTGGGTAGCTCCCTGTGGTGAAAAAGATTGGTGGTTCCCACAGTAGAGGGGCCACCTTACTTAACATAATTAATGCAAAGTTATGGTACCATCCTAGATACAATGGGCCTTTTAATCTATCATCAACCACTAAGTTCCCACCCCTTTTTTAAATTTTATTTTATTTATTTATTTCCTTTTGTTGCCCTAGTTGTTTTATTGTTATAGTCATTATTGTTGTCATTGTTGGGTAGGACAGAGAGAAATGGAGAGGGGACGAGGAAGACAGAGAGAGGGAGAGAAAGATAGACACCTGCAGACCTGCTTCACCACTTGTGAAGCGACCCCCCTGCAGGTGGGGAGCCAGGCCTCGAACCAGGGTCCTTATGCAGGTCCTTGTGCTTAGCGCCACCTGCGCTTAACCCGCTGCGCTACAGCCCGACTCCCACTCCCACCCCTTTATAGAGAATAGTACACAAGAACCTAGGTTACACAGTGAGCATATACAGAAGATGGATTCTAGCTAGAGAGTTTAACTTGGAACAAAACAAAACTCCTTGATTGAGCAATGGAATAGATTTTGTGGAAAATGGGTTGCTCAATTTGTTTAAGGCCCCTAGAAACATAACAAGCTTGAACTTTCTATAAACCATTGTCTTCTGATGCATAGGGCCAAGAGAATGGCATAAAAGGTAGAATATTAATCTTAATCAATAGGACATTTGCCTAGCACACAGGTACAGGAAGAATAAAAGACACGGAAACGGTGATGTGGTCTCTAGGGCAGAAAGTGCCACTGGAATGTAAATGTTCCACAAAGCAGGAGGTGTTCCCTAACTGTGCTGTTCTTACTTGGTGATTTTTGTTTCAATAATCAAAGCCTTGGTGGTTTTTGTTTTAATAATCAATACCTTGGTGATTTTTGTTTGAATGATCTAAGCCTTATGAAACTATAAAAAGAAAGTTCTGCTTAAGTAAGACAGAGATGTCTGCTTGAGCTTGATTCAGCATCACCACATTCATCTCTCATTCTTCATTCTTCACCAATGCCCCTCCTCCTTCAGGCTAACCCTAATAACCTGCTGGAGCTGGCCCCTGGCAATAAATACTCTGACAGATAGATGCAATCTCATGCAAAATAGGGCCTGCTAGGTAAATAACAAACTCAATGACTATAACTAACACTAGGATGTACCTTGTGCACATGCTCTTGTGCTATTTGGTGCAGTTTGGCCAACCTTAAGTCACCCTTGTCCTTAGTAATCCAAGCAGTGTTCCCTTGACCTTCTGTCATAATATCAGCCTTTCCCAGTGATTGCATTTTCTTGTCCCTGTAGAGACAAGTGTCTGGTCTGATTAGTTGTTGGTCTGGGAGGTTCACATATTCTAAAATTGGTACTTTTCTGATTGCCTCTCAAATAGGGGAGTCCCTATAGAGTCTAGGCCTGTTGTTTAACTCAGAAAATGCCTTTACTATTGCTTCCTCAAGATTTTTATATTCACTGTTCGTTAATTTAGCTTTAATGAGCCCAGTCCATCTCTCTTCATAACCTGCTGCTATTGGGTTGTAAGCCATATGGAATTCCCATATGATACCTAAGTTCTGTGCCCATTGTTGGATCATGTTTCCAGTAAAGTGTGTTCCTTGAGATCAAGGAGCTAACTGTATGACAATTGGAATACCATATACTGATATCCAATTGCGTAAAGTAAAAATAACCAGATTTTGGGAGGGGCTATTGCCACTTCTTGCTAATCCTAGACCTGTTCATACATCCACTATTATACAAGCATATCTGTCCCTGTACTGTTTTAGGGGTCCTATACAATCTATTTGTAGGGTATGGTTAAGATGTAATTTTATTGCAGTCTGTCCTGGGTATCTATAAGAAAATCTATTTGTTCTTTTGGACAATTCTTACAGGACCTGATAGCTTCCTTTACCGTGTGCCAAGTGACTTTAGCATTCCTTTCTTTAAACCACTTGTGTGTTCCATGATTCCCTGGATGCCCTAAAAACTCATGAACTTCTAAGATTTCCTCTAGTGTGATGGGTCTAATCTGGGAGTCCCTTTTTAACTTTAATTTTGTTCCTGTGTTTTCTGTCACTCTCCATCCCTTGTCTATTTTTCCTATAAGAGCTGCTCATTTATCAACCTCATTATTATATTTAGTCTGTAAAGATTCATCTTTCTTATGAGCATCTACATGGTATACCTGAATTTTGATGTCTCTCCCAATCTGGTGTAGCTCCTTCCATGCTTCCTTACTCCAAATTGCCTTTCCATTGATTTTCCAATCTGTATGTTCCCATTTTCCTGATCTTAAGTCTATCTCATTCACTACACACCATGAGTCAGAGAACAAATGTAAATCCTGTCTCTCCTTCAAAGACTTTCTGGCAGCTAAAAGAGCTGCTATAACTTCTGCATGTTGTGTGGCATGGGACATGCCTTGATCAATAATGATCATGTTATCGGATGGTCGCAGTGCTGCCGCTTTCCATCTCACCATGTTATTTTGTGTGGTAGTGGAACCATCAGTGAACCAGAGAGAAGGAGTATTGTCCTGGTCACCATCATTCAATAGGTACCTGTTTCTGGGGAGGGGAGGTGTGTGTGTGGGAGGAATATACCCGCCCCCCAGAGCTTGTTGTAACACCTGCTCGGACACTATGGGTACCATCTGTGGAGGTTAGAAACCAACTGTTACTTGTTAGAGACTTTTACACAGAAACGAACTGTTACTTGTTAGAGACTGTTACACTGAAACCAATGGTTCCTTGTTACAGCTGTTAAACTGAAACCAAAGGCTCCTTGTTACAGCCTTTAAACTGAAACCAACTGCTCTTGTTCCCTGTACTATAAAAAACAGAGGGGAGTCGGGCTGTAGCGCCGCGGGTTAAGCGCAGGTGGCGCAAAGCACAGGGACCGGCATAAGGATCCCGGTTCAAGCCCCGGCTCCCCACCTGCAGGGGAGTCGCTTCACAGGCGGTGAAGCAGGTCTGCGGGTGTCTATCTTTCTCTCCTCCTCTCTGTCTTCCCCTCCTCTCTCCATTTCTCTCTGTCCTATCCCACAACGACAACAACAATAATAACTACAACAATAAAACAACAAGGGCAACAAAGGAAATAAATAAATAAAATAAAAAAAAAAACAGAGAGCAAGAATGTTGTGCTCATCAGTGCAGACTCTCCCCTTGTGTGGACAGGTGTCAGCCCCCCAATTAAGCGTGCGAATAAAGGCTCTTGCTGTTGCATGTAATTCTAGTCTTCCTGTGTGAGATCCGGACTCTGTGCACAACACCATCCTCTTTGCTACCAGGGATACCAGGAAGAAACTCAAGAGATACCATTTCCATTGAAGTACTTTTCCTTCCATGGGTAGGCCAGTCCATGCCTCTGCCGGTGACTTGAACAAATCTAATATGGGCAGGGTAGTTTGGAGTACTACCGGATTATTCCTCAAAATAGACTGGCACATTCTCAAAGCTTCATAGACTGTCCACACATACTTTTCAAACAAGGAAAATTTGTTCTCTGACCATGGGAATCTTTTACAATAAAATCCTACAGGAGTTAGCCTGCTCTGTTCCCTAACAAATTTATTCCAGTTTCCCCAGCTGAGTTTATAGAATACACCAATGACTACTGTTTGACCTTTTTTAAATATCAGTGTGCTTCTTATATTCTATAAGTCACTTCTTCACTATGCCAAAGGCTTCTTCTTTTGGTTCTCCCCATTCAAAATATTCAGTTTTCTTAGTTATGTCATATAAAGGTTTAAGCTCCATTTGTAAGTGTGGTATATGGTTCCTCCAATACATGAATGTACCTACTATAGCTTGCTGGGTTTGAGACTTATTCTGTGGTGTTCATAGGGCTTTAATTTTGTCTATTGCAGCCTCAGGAATTTTAGGTCCCGTGTTTGACCAATGTACTCCTAAGAACTTTACACTTTTGGGAGTTGGGTGGTAGCATAATGGGTTAAGCGCACATGGCCCAAAGCACAAGGACTGGAGTAAGTGTCCCTGTTCAAGCCCCTTGCTCTCCACCTGCAGGGGTGTTGCTTCACAAGCAACAAGTAGGTGTCTGTCATTCCTCTTCTCTCTGTTCCCCTCTCTCCATTTCTTTCCTATCCAACAACAATGACAACAGCAATAATAACTACAACGATAAAGAACAAGGGCAACAAAAGAGAAAATAAATAAATAGAGGATGAAAGAAAGAAAAAGGAACTCTACACTTTCAGCAGGGTTTGGACTTTAGCCTGATTAATAGTCCATCCTTGTTGTCTCAGTTGTTTAACAGAGCCTGTGTCACAGTGTCCTTATTCTGCCGTATAATTAAAAGATCAGCTACATAAGAAAAAAATTCACATCTCTTTGGTAGCTATAATGTCTCCAGGCTCTATCTGAGTCTGGTCTTTGAGCTTTGCGCCATGTGCACTTAACATGCTCCACTATCATCCAACTCCTGTTTTACTTGATTTTTGTGGATGCTTTTGCTGAAAAAAAATTTAAAGGGTTGGATAGAGATGTCAGTCAAATTTGTGGGCTTGGTAATGGCCCTAACAGGCAGGATAATTCACTACATGTTTCTATAACCTCTTCTGTTTCCATTACACAGCTAGGGTATTGTACCTTTTATTCACTACAGTATCTTCCATCTAGGGGACATACTGTCCAGGGAAGAGGCTGTGCTGCTAGATTTAAACAGAGTCTCAAGCTATTGCTGTGATTGACCTTCCATTTTCTGGTCTGAAAGACATTCAGGGAAAGAGGAAGAGATGGCAGTTTCTTGGGTAAGTGACTTGCCCCACATCAGAGTCATTCTTTTTCCTCTTGAATACTTTGTCCTTTAATTTATACGTGTTTAATTTACTGTTTCCGTTTTGCACATCTTATTTCTGTATCTCTGTCTCTGTCTCTTTCTTTCAGCCAGGGCACTGCTCATCCTTGGCTTTCATGCCTGGCTTATATCCCTGGCTTATGGTCAGCGAATAGAACCCAGTACCTGAGAACCTCAGGCAGAAACTTTGTTATCTTCCCCTCTCTTCCATTTCTCTTTTCACTTTACTATTTTTTTCTTTTATTATTTAATTTTTTAAAGTCTCTTTTGATTTTTTAAAATATTTATTTTCCCTTTTCTTGACTTTGTTTTAAAAATATTTATTCATTCCCTTTTTTTGCCCTTGTTTTTTGTAGTTATTTATTTGTTTAATTTTTTTTCTTTTTTTAAAATTTATTTCTTTTTTAAAAATTTCTTTTATGTTTATTTACTTATTTTCCCTTTTGTCTTTTTTTTAAAGAATTTATTTATTTATTAATGAGAAAGATAGGAGGAGAGAGAGAAAGAACCAGACATCACTCTGGTACATGTGCTGCCAGGAATTGAGCTCAGGACCTCATGCTTGAGAGTCCAATGCTTTCTCCACTATACCACCTCCTGGACCACTAAATTTATTTCTTTATTGGGTAATTAATGTTTTACATTCAACAATAAATACAATAATTTGTACATGCAAAACATTCCCCAGTTTACCATTTAACAATACAACCCCAACTATGTCATTTATCATCCTTCATGGACCTGTGTTCTCCCAACCTGAATTTTTTAATTATTTATTTATTTATTTTCCTGTTTGTTGCCCGTGTTTTTTATTCTTGCTGTTGTTATTGAATTTGTCATTGTTGGATAGGACAGAGAGAAATGCAGAGAGGGGGAGAGAAAGACAGACACCTGCAGACCTTCACCGCCTGCTTCACTCCCCTGCAAGTGGGCTAGAATCAGTATCCTTATGCCGGTCTTGCCCTTTGCGCCACCTGTGCTTAAACACTGCACTACTGCCTGACTCCTGTGAATGATTTTTAATTGCCCTGTGATTAAACATCTTACTGCGGTTATTTTTGTTACTCTACTGAGTTGTGTGAGAACATATACTGCTGATTATCCTTTTGATGTATATTATGTAAATATGTTTTCTTATTTTTATTACTGCATCTCTTTGTCTTGGTGATAGGTCTTATCATTATACCAAATATTTTCAGTTTGTTGTAGTCTCAGTGGTTCACTTCTCTATTTGTCTTTGATGTTGAGCTCAGGTCTCTGAATACAAGATTGAATTTGTGGTCCATTATGAGTCGCAATCAAACCCTGCTCACTTAACACTGTCTCCATTTACACAGTGGTGAACAAAAAGTGATTTGTCTTCTAGTTGAAAAATTAAAACGATTAGAGTTACCTAGTGAAAGAAAGTTCCTCAAGTTTTCACACATCACGTCTCTGTAGAGTTTCTTTTCTGAAGGATTCAATAGTGCCCACTCCTCTTGAGTGAATATCACAGTTACATCTTCATAGGTCACTGAGCCCTAAAATATGTGCAATGTGTTCATGGGAGAAAATGCAAGTGACAGCAGATTAGCCATTCAGTCTCTACTTTAGGAAGCCTGTGAAGGATTGTCTCATCTGCAAACATGTCTTTGGTGACGTGAAAACCAAATACCTGTTAATCATGGTCTAGAAGTTGGTACATTGATTAGAACACAGGTCTCTGCTGTGGACCACCACAGCAGATAAGCAGCAGGAGAGTCAGGGGTCTCGAAGGCAACCTCCCCGGTGGGTCAGGAGTTGGCGCAAGGGAGAACAGATAGACATCACACTCTATTGGAGGGCGAATCTGCACTCATTTTAATAGTGAAACTGCATTAGCTTTTATACTTTTTTCAGTTTACATTCAGGTTGCCTAAACAACTAGCTCATAAGGAAGTAGCAATAAACATCATAGTCTTGTGGCTTTGGCAGGCTATATGTTACTCCCCTATTTCTGTAAAGAATGGTACAATACTTAGTATAGCCCTGTTCTCAGGGGAGGTCATACCCAGAATTGTTTTTTACTTTTTTTTCATTTTTTAATTGATAGAGACAGTAAATTGAGAGAGAAGGGGGAGATAGAGAGGAAGAGAAACAGAGAGACACCTCCAGAACTACTTTAACACCTATAGAGTGACTACCCTGCAGATGGAGAACCAGGAGCTTGAACCAGGATCCTAACCGGTCCTTGCTCTTTGCACCACTTGTGCTTAAACTGCTGTGCTACTACCTGACTCCCTTAAGATCTTTTTATAATTTTGAATATTTGTGTTTTTTTTCAGTATATGTTTTTAGTGAAATCTATTGTTAATATCTGCTTTTTTGGCTCATTATGTAAAATAATATCCTGCATCTTGATAATAGAATCAATTACAGTTTTATGTATTAAAATGTCATTAATTAATTGTTCATTATTTTTACAGTAATACAGCAGTGAAAATCTCTGAATGCAAAAAGTCAGAATGGTAAAAAAAATTTCAAGAATATGACGTACACAACAAATTATTCACTTATTCTATTCATCTTCAACAACATGAAAGAATTCACAGTAGAGAGAAACCCTATGAATGTAAACTATGTAGTAAAACATTTAGTTGTTCCAGTCATCTTTGGGCACATGAAAGAACTCACAGTGGAGAGAAACACTATGAATGTAAACTATGTAGTAAAACATTCAGGCAATACACTCATCTTCAGGTACATAAAAGAACTCACAGTGCAGAGAAGCCCTATGAATGTAAACTGTGCAGTAAAACATTCAGTGATTTTGGTACTCTTTCGAAACATAAAAGAATTCACAGTGGAGAGAAACCCTATGAATGTAAACTATGTAGTAATACATTCAGGTGATCCAGTAATCGTCAGAGTCATGAACAAACTCACCGTGCAGAGAAACCCTAAGAATGTAAACAGTGTAGTAAAACATTCCATTGTTCCGCTAGTCTTCAGGCACATCAAAGAATTCACAGTGGAGAGAAACCCTATGAATGTAAACAGTGTAGAACAACATTTGGTTGTTCCAGTAGTCTTCAGAGACATGAAAGTATTCACAGTGGAGAGAAGCCCTATGAATGTAAACTATGTAGTAAAACATTCAGGCTGTCCAGTAATCTTCGGGAACATGAAATAATTCACAGTGGAGAGAAACCCTATGAATGTAAAGAATGTAGTAAAACATTCAGTCGTTCTAGTAGTCTTCAAAAACATGAAAGAATTCACAGTGGAGAGAAACCCTATGAATGTAAACTATGTAGTAAAACATTCAGGCCATACAGTCATCTTCAGGGTCATGAATAAACTCATAGTGGAGAGAAACCCTATGAATGTGAACAATGTAGTAAAACATTTAGTTGTTCCAGTAGTCTTCAAAAACATGAAAGAATTCATAGTAGAGAGAAACCCTATGAATGTAAACAGTGTGGTAAAACTTTCAGTTGTTCAAGTCATCTTCAGAAACATGAAAGTACTCACAGTGCAGAGAAGCCATATGAATGTAAACAATGTAGTAAAGCATTCATGGAGTCTAGTTCTCTTCACTTACATGATAGAACTCAGAGTGGAGAGAAAGAAACCTCATGGATGTAAACAGTGTAGTCAAACATTCATTTAAGTCTATGTTCTTTGGAGACCAGAAGCATCTCACAGTGGAGAGAAACCCAGTGAAAGTAAACAGCAAAACATTGTCAACATGAAATAACGCAGAACGGAGAGTAATTTGTTAAGTGTAAGCAGTGTTGAAAACATTGTGTTATTCTGGTCCTCTATGTAGACATGAAAGAATTCACAGTGAAACAAAACCCCAAGAAAGTCATCAAGCTTTCCAATGTTCCACTAATTTTGAAACACATGAACATATTCACAATGGAAATCAATGTTTTTTTTTTAACTTCCCTTTTGTTGCCCTTGTTGTTTTAGCGTTGTAGTTATTATTGTTGTTACTGATGTCATCGTTATTTGATAGGACAGAGAGAAATGGAGTGAGGAGGAGAAGATGGGGAGAGAAATATAAACACCTGCAGACCTGGTACTTGTGCATTACACCACATATGCTTAACCTGCTGCACTACAATCCAACTCCCAGAAATCAGTCTTTTGAGCATAATCTGTACTATAGATTAGAGAGAGATGTAACTTGAGACAGGATGCAGAGGCTTGTGTTTCAATATAATAGCTCTCAGGTGTGAGTCTCTGCACTACATGGGCTAGAGATATGTTCTGTTTTATGGTCTCTGTATCTGTCCATCTTGTGTAAATATATAAGTAAATATATCTAAATAATTGTAGGGATTACAGTGCCATGTGAACCTGTACCTCTGAATATTCTATAAATGTAAGGAATATGAGTAAGTACTTTGATTCTTTATCCTTTTTTTGGTAATATTTATCTTATTCATTTATTCCATTTTGTTGCCCTTGTTGTTTTATTGTTGTAATTATTATTATCATTGTTGTTGGATAGGACAGAAATGGAGAGAGGAGGGGGAAGACAGAGAGAAACATAGAGGCCTGCAGACTGCTTCACTGCTTGTGAAGCAGCAACTCCCCTGCAGGTGGGGAGCCAGGGCTCAAACCAGGATCCTTACGAAGGTCCTTGCACTTTTTGCCACCTATGCTTAATCTGCTGTGCCACAGCTCAACTCCCTCGATTCTTTATCTTAAAGTCTCATATACAAAAAAACCCACTTGGTACTGAGAACTTACTGATGTCAACAATGCTTAGATGTATTCAAATCAATAACAGTTTTTGCACATATAAAATCATTGGCATTAGAAAATCAATTCTTTCCAGTGTAGACATTCTAGAATGACCTTACAGACCTAGAAAGGAACTTGAACTAGTGAGAACAGTGAATGTAAAACAGTGGAATAATCATGGATGCTACAATATGTGAATCTTTATTTTCTTTTTGCATAAATTGTATCTGTCTAGTTGAAAAGTACATATTCTCTCTAAATTTCTCATTTTATACTTTTTATTTAAAATATTTTAATTTTATTTGGTAAGACAAAGAAATTGACTGGGAGGTGGTAGTAAGGGAAAGAGAGCCACCTTCAGCACTGCCTCCCAGTCTGAAAGCTTGTGCCCTGCATGTGAACACTGGGGGCTTTTACCCATGTCCTACTTCATGGTATCTAATTTTGATTATCAGGTTGCAAGTTGTGAAACAGTGCTACAGATGTCTTGCCCCCTCTCCCCTTTCTCTGTTGATTTTTGTCTATTCTATTAAAGAAAACACTTTAAAATTATCTCCCGACAGATAAATGATTTAATAGCTAAAAATCATCAAATATTTAGATAAAAACATGCAGAACTCTCCTCCATATAGGTTTTTCAACATGTTCATCACTACAAACTTAGTTGCAAGGAAACCAAAAGCAAAAATAAATGAATACAGCTACATCAATTGAGAAGGTTATATGCAGCAAAGGGAGTCTACCATAACAGCTGCTTCCCACAGACTCTGAGAAAAAGTTTTGTCTTACATCAGAGTATTGATAAGCAAAATACATAAAGAATTCATCAATTCAAAAATTTATCCATTGGACAGGTGTAGATAGCACAGTGGTTATGCAAAGAAACTTATTGCTGAGGCTCTGATGTCCCAGGTTCAATCCCTCCCTGCACCACCATAAGTCAGAGCTAGACATTGCTATGGTGTTTCTCTGTTTCTGCATCTCTCAAAAATAAAAAATATATTTTTATGATTTATTTCTTTATTGGGGAATTAATGTTTTACATTCAACAGTAAATACAATAGTTTGTACATGCATAACATTCCCCAGTTTCCCATTTAACAATACAACCCCCACTATGTCATTCATCATCCTTCATGGACCTGTATTCTCCCCACCCACTCCCCCATCCCAGAGTCTTTTACTTTGGTGCAATACGCCAATTCCATTTCAGGTTCTACTTGTGTTTTCTTTTCTAATCTTGTTTTTTAACTTCTGCCTGAGAGTGAGATCATCCCATATTCATCCTTCTGTTTCTGACTTATTTCACTCAACATGATTTTTTCAAGGTCCATCCAAGATTGGCTGAAAACAGTGAAGTCACCATTTTTTACAGCTGAGTAGTATTCCATTGTGTATATATACCACAACTTGCTCAGCCACTCATCTGTTGTTGGACACCTGGGTTGCTTCCAGGTTTTGGCTATTACAAATTGTGCTGCCAAGAACATATGTGTACACAGATATTTTTGGTTGGATGTGTTGGGTTCCCTAGGATATATCCCCAAGAGAGGAATTGCAGGGTCATAGGGTAGGCCCATTTCTAACATTCTGAGAGTTCTCCAGACTGTTCTCCACAGAGGTTGGACCAACTGACATTCCCACCAGCAGTGTAGGAGGGTTCCTTAGACCCCACACCCTCTCCAGAATTTGCTGCTGTTACCTTTTCTGATGTATGACATTCTCACAGGAGTGAAGTGGTATCTCATTGTTGTCTTTATTTGCATTTCTCTGACAATCAGAGACTTGGAGCATTTTTTCATGTATTTCTCGGCCTTTTGGATCTCTTCTGTGGTGAATATTCTGTCCAAGTCCTCCCCCCATTTTTGGATGAGGTTATTTGTTGTCTTGTTGTTGAGTCTGGCAAGCTCTTTATATATGTTGGTTATTAAACTCTTATCTGATGTATGACATGTAAAGATCTTCTCCCATTCTGTGAGGGGTCTCTTGGTTTGGGTAGTGGTTTCTTTTGCTGTGAAGAAGCTTTTTAATTTGATGTAGTCCCATAGGTTTATACTTGCCTTAGTCTTCTTTGTAATTGGATTCGTTTCATTGAAAATGTATTTAAAATTTATGCAGAAAAGATTTCTTCCAATATTTTCCTCTAAGTATTTGATAGTTTGTGGTCTAACATCCAAGTCCTTGATCCACTTGGAATTTACTTTTGTGTTAGGTGAAATACAGTGATTCAGTTTCATTCTTCTGCATGTTTCAACCCATTGTTTCCAACACTATTTGTTGAAGAGACTCTGCTTTCCCCATGTAATAGTCTGGGCCCCTTTGTCAAAGATTAGATGTCCATAAGTGTGGGGCCCCATTTCTGGGCTCTCAATTCTATTCCACTGGTCATGTTCCAGTACCAAGCAGTTTTGATGACAATGGCCCTATAATACAGTTTGAGATCTGGGAGTGTGATGCCTCCAGTTCTGTTCTTTTTTCTCAATATTGTTTTCACAATTCTAGGTGTTTTTTGGTTCCAGATAAACATTTGTAGCATTTTTTCTATTCTCCTAAAAAACGTGCTTGGGATCTTGATGGGGATAGCATTAAATATGTAGATGGCTCTGGGTAATATATTCATTTTGATGATGTTAATTTTTCCAACCCATGAACATGGAATATCTTTCCACTTCTTTGTGTCTTTTTCAATTTCTTTGAGTAGTGACTCATAATTTTCAGTATACAAGTCTTTCACTTCCTTGGTTAGATTTACTCCTAGATATTTTGTTGTTTTTGTTGCTATAGTAAAGGGAATTGATTTCTGGATTTCAATTTCTTCTTTTTTTAAATTAATTTATTTATTCTTTTTGTTGCCCTTGTTTTTTTTGTTGTTGTTGTAGTAGTTATTATTGATGTCATTGTTGTTGGATAGGACAGAGAGAAATGGAGAGAGGAGGGGAAGACAGAGAGGGGGAGAGAAAGACAGACACCTGCATACCTGCTTCACTGCCTGTGAAGCGACTCCCCTGCAGGTGGGGAGCCGGGGACTTGAACCGGGATCCTACCGCTGGTCCTTGTGCTTAGCGCCACCTGTGCTTAACCCGCTGCGCTACTGCCCGACTCCCTTCAATTTCTTCTAACTTAGTGTTTGCATAGAGGAATGCCACTGACTTTTAAATGTTAATTTTATAAGCTGACACCTTACTGTTTTGCCTGATGATTTCCAAAAGCTTCTTGCTGGATTCCTTAGGTTTTTCCATGTATACTATCATGTCATCTGCAAATAAGGAGAGTTTGACTTCTTCTCTTCCAATCTGTATGCCTTTAATTCCTTGCTCCTGCCTGATTGCTATGGCAAGAACTTCCAACACTATGTTGAATAGTAATGGTGATAGTGGGCAGCCCTGTCTAGTACCTGATCTGAGGGGAAATGCTTCCAGTTTTTCACCATTGAGTATGATGTTGGCTGTAGGTTTGCTATATATAGACCCACTATCTTCAGGAATTTTCCATCTATTCCCATTTTTTTGTAGTGTTTTGATCATAAAGGGATGTTGTATTTTGTCAAAGGCTTTCTCTGCATCTATTGATATGACCATGTGGTTTTTGGTCTTGCTTTTGTTGATGTGGTGGATCACATTGATTGATTTATGTATATTAAACCAACCTTGCATGCCTGGGATAAACCCCACTTGGTCATGATGAACAATCTTTTTGATACACTGCTGTATCTGGTTGGCTAGAATTTTGTTCAATATTTTCGCATCTATGTTCATCAGAGATATTGGTCTGTAGTTTCCTTTTTTGGTTGTGTCCCTGTCTGATTTTGGTATCAGGGTGATGTTGGCTTCATAGAAGCTGGCAGGGAGTATTCCAGTGTCTTCAATCTTCTGGAAGACTTTTAAAAGTAGAGGTATTAGTTCTTCTTGGAAGGTTTTGTAGAATTCATTTGTAAAACCAGCTGGTCCAGGACTTTTATTCTTGGGAAGGTTTTTGATAACTGTTTCAATTTCATTAGCTGTGATGGGCCTGTTCATGTTATCCACTTCCTCTTGACTTAGTTTTGGAAGTTGGTAGGTATCAAGGAAATCGTCCATTTCTTCCAAGTTCTCTAGCTATTGTTGTTCATAGAAGCCTCGCATGATATGTTGAATTTCTGCGGTGTCTGTTGTGATATCTCCTGTTTCATTTACTATCCGATTTATTTGGGTCTTCTCCCTTTTTTGTTTTGTGAGTCTGGCTAAAGGTTTGTTGATTTTGTTTACTCTTTCGAAGAACCAACATTTACTTTTGTTGATCTTTTGTATGGTTTTCCTATTCTCAATGTTATTTATTTCTGCCCTAACTTTAGTGATTTCTGTCCTTCTGGTTGCTTTAGCATTCCTTTGTTGTTTTTCTTCTAGGTCTTTAAGATGTGCAATCAGGCTGTTTATTTGTGCCTTTTCTTGTTTCCTAATGTGTGCTTGTATAGCTATGAACTTCCCTCTTAGGTCTGCTTTCGCTGGGTCCCAAATATTCTGATAGCTTGTGTCTTCATTTTCATTGAACTCTCGAAACATTTTGATTTCTTCCTTGATTTTCTCTTTGACCCAGAAGGTGTTAAGAAGTGTACTGTTGAGCTTCCACATTTTGAGACTGTTACTAATCTTTTGTTGATTGTTAAGTGTTAGTTTAATTCCACTGTGGTCTGAGAAGATGCTTGGGATGATTTCAATGCTCTTGAATTGGCTGATGCTGTCTTTGTGGCCTAACATATGGTCTATCCTTGAGAATGATCCATGTGGATTTGAGTAAAATGTGTATTCCAGTTTCTTGGGATGAATGACTCTGAAAATGTCCAATAGTTCTAGTTTATCTATCTCTTCATTTAGCTCCCTTATGTCTTTACTGATTTTCTGCCTGGATGATCTGTCAAGTTGAGAGAGTGGGGTGTTGAAGTCCCCTACTATGATTGTGTTACTGTTAATATATTGCTGTAGCTCTTTCTGTAGAAGTTTGATGTATTTAGATGGCTTCTCATTGGGTGCATAGATGTTAATAATTGTTAAGTCCTCTTGATTGACTGATGCTCTGAGCATTAAGTAGTGTCCATTCCTATCTTTTTTAATATAATCTATTTTAAAGTCTATCATGTCAGATATGAGAATGGCTGTTCCTGCACTTTTTTGTGTGCCATTGGCTTGTATGATAGTTTTCCATCCTTTCACTTTAAGTCTGTGTTTGTCTTGTTGAGTTAGGTGGGTTTCCTGTAGACAGCATATTGTTGGGTTGTGTTTTCTGACCCATCTTCCTACTCTGTGTCTTTTAATAGGTGAATTCAGGCCATTGACATTTATTGATATCAAAGATTGAAGATATTTTAACGCCATTCTTGTAGAGTTTTAGAGTGTTTTGATATATGTTCTATTTGTGGTAGTCTGGTTGTTTATAGGAGACCTTTCAGAACTTCTTTCAGGGCAGGCTTGGTGACAGTTGTTTCCTTCAACTGTTGCTTGTCTGAGAAGGTTTTGATGCCTCCATCTAGTCTGAATGACAGCTTAGCAGGATATAGTATTCTTGGCTGAAAGCCTTTCTCATTGAGCACTCGATAGATATCTTGCCATTCTCTTCTGGCCTGTAGTGTTTCTATGGAGAAGTCTGCTGCTAATTTTATGGGTTTTCCTTTGTAGGTGACTCTTTGTTTTTCTCTTGCAGCCTTGAGGATCCTTTCTTTATCCTTATTCCTTTCCATTCTAAGTATGACATGTCTTGGTGTCTTTAGGTCTGGGTTAATTCTGTTTGGGACCCTCTGGGCTTCTTGAATCTTTGTGTCTTTGATGTTGTCTAGACTAGAGAAGTTTTCAGCTATTATGGCCTGGAGAATGCTTTCTTCCTCTCCTTCTCTTTCTTCCTCTGGTATGCCAATAATGCGTACATTGTTTCTTTTGAAGTAATCCCATAGGACTCTGTTGTTGTTTTCAGCATCTCTTAATCTCTTACTTCTTTTTTAGTTTTGTCTAATTCATCTTCAATCTTGCTAATTCTGTCTTCAGCCTCATAGATTCTATTCTCTCTGCCCTCTACTGCTTTCTGGAGTTCATCTATTTTGTTGCCCTGCTCTGATACTGTTTTAGCTTGTTCAGCTAGTTGCATTCTTAGCTCAGCGATTTCAGCTTTCAGCTCTCTAATAGCCATGAGATAATTAGAATTTTCTTCCATATTCTCATTTGTTGTTCCTGCATTTCTGATTACAATTTTTTCAAATTCTTTACTCACTCCTGTTATTATTTCCTTAGCTAATGTTTGGATGTTGAACTCGTTGTTTTGTGCTTCACCCTCTGGAGGACTTTTAGCTGGAGTCTTGTCCTGCTTTGAGTCTCCAATATTTTTTTCTTGTTGTTTTAACCATTTTATATATTATGTTATGAGTTCCCTTTATCAGTACTTTTCAAATTATTGATCACTATTGCCTGGATTGACTTGTGTCTAAGAAAGTTAATTAAAGGGTTTACAGTGGTGGAAGTTAACAGTTTTTTCTATCCCTGAGTTGGAGCTCAGTTGTTTAAAAGTCTCTCTTTTTTTTCTTCCCCGTAGGCTATGGGAGCATGAGGGCTTTTAAACTATCTATAGGCTTCTCAGCTTAATCACTGACTCCTGACCAAGAGATAAATCAGGGTGTGGCAGAGATAACCCAGTGGTTATGCAAAGAGACTTTCACAGCCCCTCAGCTATGCCACCGAGGTATAGGTCTTCTCCTGAGTTTCCTGGTTAGATCTCTGTCCCCTGGTGTCCCTCCCTGCCACTGCTCCAGACTCTGAGGGTAGTAGCAATGGAGACTCAGAGTTGCACTTGGTGAGTCTCTGGGGAGTCCTCTCCTCCCTTAAGCTGTCCCCTTGTTGGTGGAGCAAACTGGAGTTGATGTCTCAAGTGATAAACTGCTGAATTGTTAGTAGTCACTTAATCTCTCCTTAGGCTCCTCTCTCCTCTGTCACCAGCCACATGTATTTGTACTCACGGGTGATTTACTGGGTTCCTGTGGTCATTCTAGTCCTGTCTTGTTTCGGTCCTGGGTGGTTTCCTTTGGTATTCCTAGTTGATCTGGGAGAGGAGAGGAGAGTAGAGAAAACGATCTGCTGCTCATAGCTCCGCTTCCGGGAAGTCAAATCCAAATAAAATATTTTTTAAAAAAGATAAATAATCCCTTCAAAAATAGGAGGAATATATGGCCAGAATATTCTCAAGAGATCCACAGGCACAGTAGACATCTGAAAATATTCTCAAAGTCACTGTTTATCAGGGGCCCGCCTCAATCGCTATCAAACAGGCCATGGCCGGTGCACCGCTATGTTCCATCACTGGGGAGCCAGAGTCGACCCGAACTGCCCCTGCGGCTACAGACAGACTATGACCCACATAGTCAACGACTGCCACCTCTCCAGATTCAAAGGAGGTCTCGAAACTTTACATCAGGCTCAACCAGACGCTGTTGACTGGCTACGGAAGAAGGGCAAACGCTAGAAGAAGAAGAAGGGAAGGTAAATAAAACCAACAATGTGAGATTGTCATGCTTTAGAAGAGACAGAAACACTAAATGTTGAAAAAGCTACTGAGTGGTCCAGGAAGTGATTTTATCCAAAACCTACCTTCTATCCCACCTCCTGTGCCCTGAATTTAAAGTTCTTTATATAAAAGGAACACTAGGGAGTTGGGCGGTAGCGCAGCAGGTTAAGCACAGGTGGCGCAAATGTGAGGACTGGCATAAGGATCCGGGTGCGAGCCCCCAGCTCCCCACCTTCAGGGACGTCTCTTCACAGGTAGTGAAGGTCGTCTGCACGTGTCTTATCATTCTCTTCCCCCTTTCTGGCTTCCCCTCCTCTCTGTTTCTCTGTCCTATGCAACAACAACAATAAAACAACAAGGACAACAAAAAGGAATAAATATTTTTAAAAATAAGGAAACACTGACAAAAGCATAGTATAAGATAACTCCGGGAGTCTGGCGGTAGTGCAGCAGGTTAAGCACACGTGGCGGAAAGTGCAAGGACCAGAGTAAGGATCCCGGTTCAAGCCCCCAGCTCGCCACCTGCAGGGGAGTCACTTCACAGGCGGTGAAGCAGGTCTGCAGGTGTCTGTCTTTCTCTCCCCCTCTTTGTCTTCCCCTCCTCTCTCCATTTCTCTCTGTCCTATCTAACAACAGTGACATCAATAACAACAATAATAACTACAACAATGGAACAACAAGGGCAACAAAAGGGAAAAATAAATAAATATTTAAAAAAGAAGGTAATTCCACACATTTCCCACCACCAGAACTCTGTGTCTCATCCTTCCGCTGATAGCTTTCCTATTCTATAACCCTCTGGGAGTATGTACCTATAGTCATTATAGTGTGTGTGCAGAAGATAGAAGATGTGGCTTCTGGAATTGCTTCCCTGGTGAACATGGGCATTGACATGTCGATCCACACTCCCTGCCTGTCTCTTTTTTTTTCTTTCTTTCTCTCTCTTTTTTATAAATTTTTTATTTAAGAAAGGATTAATGAACAAAAACATAAGGTAGGAGGGGTACAACTCCACACAATTCTTTCTTTCTCTTTTAAAGAACTGTTTTATTAATACAAAGATAGACTCACAAACCACAAAGTGTCAAGTTTAAATAGGTCATTCATAGCAAAAAAGGCAGCAATTCAAGGTCCAGGGATGACAGAATGCTTGAAGGAGACTGGAACATATCAGATTCCCACAGTGGGCTGGGCATCTTCACAAGGGAAAGGGGACCCAGGTTCAGCAGACTGTAAAGTTACTTGTCCTCTAGAATCATGAGGGGCACACCTCTCAAGGGCAGGTATGCAATCTGATGTTCTTCAAGCAAGTTGAAGCTCTCAAAATCTAGAGGATTAAAGGGAGAGAACTTTCCTATTTTTGGATAGCTGTCCTCTGAGACAGGAGCAGAGCTCTTTGCTTTAATAGACTTTTCCATTAATTCTTGGGCAGAGAAAGTTTTCTGTCTCTGTATAAGGGGTCTATTAGTCTGCATAGACTTTCATGTGGTTCTGTTTACATTCTGCCCATGAGCTCAGTGGTCTTGTGTATTCTGCTGCCCCTTCCCTGAACCCTCTCTTCCAGTTTTTCCCTGTGTGAACAAAAAAGTCACAGGTAATGGGATTGTTGTTCCTCACACTGTGCAGTAACTGGACAAGGCTCTCTTCTGCTGATGCATTTCACAGACTGTTCTTCTCTCCTCCAATGCAGGATAGGTAGCTCCCCGAGGATAAGCGGCATCTTCTCATCCAGGCCCCAGGGCTGAGCTCCATCTAGCAGTTCCTGGCATGTCTGCAGGAGCGGGCTGTGCCCTTAAGCTTTCTGGGCTGCCTTAGCAATGACCCGCTCGCAGTCTCTTCCACACAGCTCTGCTAGCCTAGGCCCCTGACGCGGGAGACTGGGGAACCTTGGGGGTCTCTTGTCACCTTCCAATGGTTGACTTAGAGTCCAGCAGACACTAAGTCACTTCCCACACACCACACCCTTGTGGGTTTGTGTGAGTCTTACTGTAGTCCCAGTCTGACGTCAGCCATGTGGGAATTATGTCCCAAAGTCCAGTATCCACACCTTGAGCTGTTCCCACCTCTTTGACACTTGGAGTGTTGTGTGTGCAGAGGATGGCCCAGGAATATGCCATCAGAATCTGGAAGAAATTCAGGTCCAGTACCTACTTCAACACAAGGACAGTTGAAGCCCAGAGAGGTCATGTGACTTCTTCAAATTCTCCTAAATTGGCCCACACATGCCAGGATTATTATTTATTTATTTTAATTTTTAAAATATTTAACATTTTTCTTTTTGTTGCCCTTGTAGTTTCTTATTGATGTTGTAGTTACTGTTATTATGTCATCGTTGTTAGATCGGACAGAAAGACCTGGAGAGAGAAGGGGAGCACAATAAGGGGGAGAGAAAGATAGACACCTGCAGACCTGATTCACCGCCTGTGAAGCAACTCTCCTGCAGGTGGGTATCCGGGGGCTCGAGCCGTGATTTTTACGCTGGTCCTTGTGCTTTGCGCCACGTATGCTTTACCTGCTGCACTTCTGCCCGACTGACTGCCAGAGGATCATTTGTTTACACATAATTATCTGTATTTATGTATTGCATAGAGGTGTCCAGAAAGCGACAAGGTGGGAAAAAGAGAGGAAGAGAGAGACCTGAAGCTCTCCTTCACTACTTGTGAAGCTTTTTTCCTGCATGTGGGGACTGGGGACTCAAACTCTGGTTTGTTCACTACAATGTTTGTTTTCTACCTGGTGCGCAACCACCCAGCCCCCACATGCTTCAGGATTATCTTGTCCAATGTGGTGGATGGGTCCCTCCATAAGACCAACCTTGAAGCTCTAGGATACAGTCAGTGTGTGTGTGTGTATATGTGTTTGTGTAGGGGGTGCACAGCACTTCAGGCACTATGGGGTTGTCAGTGTCACTATTACTTAGAAAGGAGTCTCTTGAGCTAAAGGAGGAAGGAGACACAGACCTCTTCACCTCTGAGTAACAAATCTTTGGAGGACTTTGAGGATGGGAGCTCTTCTGGTGAGTGACCGTGGAATGAGAGGGGATCCAGGCAGATGACCAGGACACGATCTGGGGCAGGAATTTGGCTCTGTCCTTGCACAGTACTGAAGCCCTTCTACCCTGGAGGGACCTCGACCATCTGGTGAAGATCCCACCTCTGGTCAATAAGGCTATTCCTCTTTTCCATCTCTCTGCTGGCAGTTGACATCTACTATCTTTCTTTTTTCTTTCTTAATTTATTAGGAGGATTAATTATTTATAGTCTGGTTGTCTTGCACCAAAGTAAAAGACTGTTCCATGGATTGAATTCAGAACATCATGGTTTTTCTTTTTAATTTTTAAAATTATCTTTCTTTCTTTCTTTCTTGGATAGAGACAGCCAGAAATTGAGAGGGAAGGGGGTCAGAGAGGAAGAGAGACACCTGAAGCACTGCTTCACTGCTCGTGAAGTTTTCCCCTGCAGGCGGGTACCAGGGACTCGAACCTGGGTCCTTGCTCACTGTACCATATGCGTTCAACCAGGCACGCCACTACCCAGCCCCAGAACCTCATGTTTTAATGGCCCAATTTTTATCTACTGCACTACCTCCCACACCAAAATTTTTTCTAATCTTAAATAGAAGGCAATGCTTAATGTCACTGACTTGATGGCATCTAAGCCTACTCTTACTCTTCAGTCTCATCTTTCATTTTCCTTTCATATCAAAGCCCTAAGTTGAGTGAAGCACTCATATTACTTCCCTGAATGAAGCTTTTTCTCTCTAACTCCTTTGGCTTCATGCTCCCCACTCCTCACTCCCTAAAAATCTCTCAGTCAAGATGAGTTCATTCGTTGACTAAGCAAGTTCAGGCAATGGGGCCTAATTATGAAAACAAAGGTTCACTGTCTACAACCATGATTGTTACTCCCCTACACGCTATCAAAGATTTCCCTCCACAGAACACAGCTCTGTTGTAAATTAACTTAAATAATGGGTTTGGGGGTTGGGGCTGCTTGTGGCTGCTGAGGTGCATAAAAGGATTCATGGCAGAAGCTGGGAACTGGTTTAAACAATACAAGGTTTACTAGGGTGAAATAGGTGAAAGGCAAAATACCCTCATCATCAAGGCATACGTTAAGCATACATTAGCTCTGTAACATCTGGATATAGTTATCAAAAGGTTAGTCCCATAAGATAAACAATTATAATCTCTGGGAAAGGTTGCTCATGGCTATAGAGGGTTCTAGAAGTTTGCCAGCTAGCAGATTCACATGTGTTCAGTTCCCAAGAGAAGTAGACATTGCGGATGGATGCTTGGAGCACCTCCACCGAGATGCATCTAACCTGGAGAAGAAGCCTCAGCCTAAGAGACTCACATGCTCAAAGTCCCTTGCTTTTATACATTCCCTTCTCTGAAGCACCTCCTGAGGCTGAGGCCCTTTGTGTGCTAATAGCCCCAAACTCCTGCTGGGGTCACCATTCTCTCTCTTTTTTCTTTGCCCTACAGGATTGTTGCTGGGGCTCCGTGACTGCACTAGGAATCCACTGCTCCTGGAAGCCATTTTTCCCTCTTGTTACCCTTGTTTATATTGCTATAGTTGTTGGATAAAACAGAGAAATGGAGAGAGAAGGGGAAAACGGGAAGAGAAAGACAGACATCTGCAGACCTGCTTCACCGCTTGTGAGGTGAACACTGTACAAGTGGGGAGCCGGGGACTGGCACCAGGATCCTTAGTCCAGTCCTTACTCTTGGCTCCACTGCATTACCACCCCAAGCCCCTCTCCTCTCCTTTAAAATGAAACTGTCTTCAACTTGGATGCCATCAACACTCCTCTCAACAGCCTCTCAGTACCCCCATTAACTAGTCAAATTGCCTCACATTTGACTGAGCTGAGGCCACTTACTGGGCTTCCCCACTGCCTGTCTCGTCTGGCATGGCTGACTCCCCACCTACCCTGCTGCCCAGCCTGTCTCTAGACAATGCTGGGTGTGGTAGACATCAAAGAAAACAGACCCCACAGCTCTATTCTCTTACTTCCTTCATCTCCCCCCATGTATAAGCAGCTGTCCCTGAGACTCCACAGAAAAGGCTCCGACAGGTTACTTCACACCAATAACTCTAGAAGCCTGATCACATGGCAGATCTTAGTCACCACCTTCTCTGCCTCTATTTCTAACTCAGGGACAGTGGAGAAATGGATATATCAACTAGGGCAAAGTAAACAGACTGTGATTAATCATAAGGAGAGCTATTTACCTGCACTGTGCTTTTGATTGCTTTTTTTTCTTTTTTTAAAAATTTATTTAAGAAAGGAGACATTAAAATCATAGGATGGGGGATTACAACTCCACACAATTCCCACCACCCAATCTCCATATCCAATCCCCTCCTCCAATAGCTTTCCCATTCTCTATCCCTCTGGGAGCATGGACCCAGGGTCATTGTGAGTTGTAGTAGGTGGTGTTGTTTTCGCCAGGGCTGGCTTCATGGGTGGGTAAAAGATACCAGAAACACATGGCTGAGCTGAGAATGCAGTTTAATCTTTATTCACGAGCGGGCAATGTGCTCTTCTATCTTTCTCCTGTGGTGGCGGCGGAACGGAACTCAGGAAGTACATAGGATGGGGGGTGGGGAGAAGGGAGAAGCGTGAAACTAGCAAGGGCTAAACCACAATCTCCCTGAGGCAGGGGGGAGTGAGACCAAACCAATGTAAAGCATACCAACAAGGTGGATGTCTTGCTTCTGTAATTGCTTCCCGGCTGAACATGGACATTGACTGGTCAATCCATACTCCCAGTCTGCCTCTCTCTTTCCCTAGAAAGGGTGAGTCTCTGGGGGAAGCTGAGCTCCAGGACGCATTGGTGGGGTCTTCAGTCCAGGGAAGCCTGGTCGGCATCCTGTTGGCATCTGGAACCTGGTGTCTGAAAAGAGAGTTAACATACAAATCCAAACAAAGTGTTGAAGAATCATGGACCCAAAGGTTGGAATAGTGGAGATCAAGTGTTGTGGGGTTTGATTGTTTTCTTACCAAAACTATGCTGAGTTCTGAGTTATAGTGACTTTGAGGACTGAAACATGTTACACTGAGTCTCAAGCATGAACTTTAGTTGTATAACTGCTATGCTAACTCACTGACCCCAAACATGCCCCAGACACATGGTTTCACTTCAAAATTGTTTTGAATATGGGCCCCAGATCAAATTGATGGGGTTTACAGTTGACAATATTTATACACCTTTCCTATATTTGGGAGCTACTCTTGCCTGATTCAGCTTTCTAGCTCTTTTTCCAGCCATGACATCATCTCCTCAGACAATAACTTGGGACCACCTTCATGTCAGATGTCAGGTTCAGAAAAAAACAAAACCTAGTATAATTGTGGGCCCTTTGGAATATAACAAAAATAGGCCTACTAACTAGCTACACAATGGAGACCTCCAAATCTTCATCCTCATGATTCCAGCCTTTAGGTTCATAATTAGTCAACAATTTGTTTGGCTTTATATGTCAACTCTTCTCAGCCACCAGGTTCCATATGATGCCATAATGCCAACAAGGTTTTCCAGGGCAGAGGAACCTACCAGTGAGTCCTGCAGCCCCACCTCCCCAGATCCCTGCCCCACTAGGGAAAGAGAGAGACAGGCTGGGAGTATGGATCCACCTATCAACGCCCATATTCAGCAGGGAGCAATTCCAGAAGCCAGGCCTCCACTTTCTGCATCCCACAACTTGGGTCCATACTCCCAGAGAGATAAAGACTAGGAAAGCTGTCAAGGGAGGGGATGGGATACAGAGTTCTGGGGTGGGAATTGTGTGTAGTTGTTTTTCCTATGTTTTTTTTAGTGTTTATTTTTTAGAAATAAATTTTTAAAAAAATTTTCAGGGGCAGGGGTCTCCAGAAAATTGGGGCTTGCCTGATCCGGGGATGTCGCGTCCACCCTTGCCTGCAAGAATCACGCAACGCCGAGTTCTTCTTCAAGCAGTTTATTCGGGAACCTTGAACAGCAAAAAGCCCCGCTATAACCTAACCTCCAACTTATATACTCATGGGTCAGCCAATCCCAAGGGCACACGTGGCAGCTGCTCATAGGCACACGATTGCTGAAGCAAGCGCGCTCTCAGTCTCAGACCATTTATGGAGTTGTTTACTTCTCCCTGTGGTCTGGAGGGTAGAGGAGGCTGGCGCCATCTTGGGGCGCGGCACATGGCTCTCCACAGTTCCCCCTTTTTGTTTTAACAATGTAGCAGGTGAGTGTAGAGGTCCAATCCCAGAAAGGAGGGGATATTATCATAGTCCTCGCCTAAGCAATCAAGCTTCGCCAGTGCTAGACCCATCCCATGCCGTTTTTTTCTGGGGCAGGAGATAAGGAAATTATTGGGTTAGGGAGCAGCACAACCTGCATGCTTTGGACATGCACTCCTTGAGACGGCATTACGCCCTCAATTGCAGTGCTTTGCCTCGCACCCTGAGCGTTTCATATCAGGCTTTTAAGGCCGCCAGCCAAGCTTGGGGGGAGTGGCCATCCTTGATTGCTGTGAAGGCCTGTGCAATCAGCGTGACTTCACGCCTCTGTGTGATCCTAATTTTGCAAATACACCACAGGCCCATCAGGGAGGCGAGAACCAAGAGCACAGTTAAGCATCCCAAGCCCGCCCACTCTTTCAAACTGATTGATTGATCCAGGAGGTCAACCCCGCCACCATGGAAGCATCCATCCGCGTTGAGTTGACTGCCACGATGGCACTTCGCAGTTGTCGCATCAGGGTATCGAAACTCCCAGACCAGTTTCCTAAGAGCCCGGCATCATGCCGTATCGGCATCGGCCTTGGAAACACGGACAGGATTCCCCAGCGAGGCTCCGTCATCACCGGCATCACCACCACAGTCATCAGGAGCATCTGGTGTATTCTTTGGTGGTGGGGCATTTTGGACCTTTCTCACCAGTCGTTCGGGTACCCACACCGGGTCCGGTTTGTCCTGTGGAAAAACACAAACAGAGCCTCGTGCCCATGTCAGCATGGGATCAGGCCCATGCCATGTGCCTGTTAATATGTCCTTCCATTTTGCCATGCCTCTCTGTGGGCCATGGGGCATATGATGTCTTTCCGCCGCAGAGTGGCCATTAATATCCAAATTTAAAAAATTAAATTTGTAAATAAGGCTAGGGATAGTCTTTCCTTAGGGGTGCGGCCGTGGCCTATTCCCCCTTTTTGTTTTAACAGACATTCCTTGAGGGTCCGATGAGCACGTTCCACAATGCCTTGACCCTGAGGATTATAGGGCAGGCCATGGGTTAAGCGGACTCCCATTTGTTGGCAGGAGACAAAAGACCGAGCAGTGTAGGCAGGGCCATTGTCTGTTTTCAAATTTTGAGGCATACCCCATGCAGCCCATGCCTCTAGGCAATGGGTGATCACATTGCAAGCCTTTTCGCCACTCAATGGGGTGGCCATGATAACACCAGAGCAGGTGTCTACAGAGACATGTAGATACTTAAGCGTGCCAAATTCAGAAAAGTGTGTGACATCCATTTGCCATAGGACGCCAGGGCGCAAGCCCTGAGGGTTAATTCCAACGCTTGGTGGATGCTGGAAAGTCACACACTGAGGGCAACCCAGAACCACCTGACGAGCGTCCGCACAGGGCAAATTAAATTTTTTCTGTAGGGTTTTAGCATTTACATGAAAAAGTTCATGAAAACGTCTGGCCCGTTCCATTGCTGGAGCCATCAAGAGGACATCCTGTCTTGCCAATTTATCTACAATGTTATTACCCTCGCTCAGGGGGCCAGGCAATCCAGTGTGTGCTCGAATGTGTTGAATATAAAAGCGCTGTGTGCGGTGCCAAATCAGATCTTGTAGTTCTTTTAACAGCGCACACACTGTGCTGGATCTTTTTATAGGTCCAGCGGCCTCTAGAACCTTGACTGCATTAACCACATAAGCAGAGTCAGATATCAAATTAAAGGGAAAATGGCATCTCTTAAAAACTTCAATCACAATTTGCAACTCTACTATTTGAGGAGAGCCTGGTTGGAAATGACACCTAACTGGTTCTTGGTGTTCTATTATGTAAGCTCCACATCCTGTCTTAGAGCCGTCTGTGAAAATGTTAGGCGCTGAAGACAGAGGCCTCACTGCAGTAATCTTAGGGAAAATCACGGGGTGCTCCTTAAAGAAGCTCACGAGAGGATGTTTGGGATAGTGATTATCAATTTCTCTGGGATAGCCGCATCTCAAGATGGCCCACTCATCCAAAGCTCCACACAGGGTCTGTACCTGGTAGCTAGAATAAGGGACCACTAATGTGGTTGGTAAGATGCCAAAAAACTGTATACATTGCTGAATCCCGGTCAGGGCCAGATCTGCTACTGCTGAAGGATAATATTGTATGGATTTAGCAGGAGAAATTCTTGAATGAATCCAAAGCAATGGACCCTCTTGCCACAGCAGCCCCGTGGGCTGTGACAAGGTAGCTAAAATGCATAAAGTCAGGGGCTTGTTGGCATCCCAACATTTCAAGAAGGCTCCCTGAAGGGATCTTTCTACCTTCTCTAGGACCAGCCTAGCCTCTGGCGTCAATACTCTTGGGGAGTTCAGGGCGGAATCCCCTATCAAGACATCATACAGGGGTTTCAGCTCATGATTTGGAAGCTTCAAGTAACTCCTCACCCAATTAATATTCCCTAACAATTTTTGAAAGTCATTCAGAGTACGTAAGCCATCCTTCCTCAATTCCAGCTTCTGGGGCACTACCTTCATAGGTTTAATGCATGCTCCTAAGTATTTTACCACCTCACCTCTCTGCACCTTTTCAGGGGCAATATACAGCCCTTTTCCTTTTAAAATCTGAACTAATTACTCATACGCTTGATCAAGTAAGGTTTCAGTTTTTTCAGCAAGTAGAATATCATCCATATAATGAATACATTTTAAGGTAGGATATTTCTTCCTGAGGGGAGCAATCGTCTCACTAACAAACAGCTGGCACATGGTTGGACTATTCGCCATACCCTGGGGCAGCACAACCCATTCGAATCTCTGGTCGGGTTCTTCATGATTGCAGGATGGTACGGTAAAGGCGAATCTTTCCGTGTCCCTCTCACTTAATGGGATAGAGAAAAAACAATCCTTGATATCTATGACTATTATGGGCCATCTCTCAGGCAGGGCCGTTAGCAATGGAAGTCCCCGCTGTACTGGCCCCATGATCTGCATTTGGCAGTTGATTGCCTGCAGATCATGTAACAGTCTCCATTTTCCTGACTTTTTCTTAATCACAAATATAGGAGTATTCCAGGGGGACACAGAAGGTTTGATATGTTTCAAGGCAAGTTGCTCTGCAACCAGCTCTCTGGTCGCTTCTAATTTTTCAGGGGAAAGAGGCCACTGAGGAACCCACACTGGATCCTCTGTTTTCCAAGAGATGGGAATACCTGTGTCCGCAGTGGCCCCTAGGAAAAACCCAGACCTGATCTTCCTGAGTGCGGTCGAGCCGCAACAGGGGACTTACGTCCCTGTAGGTGCTTCCCCAGGCCAAAGCCAGGGACACAACCCATTCTTTTCATCTGAGTTTGAGCTGCCATGGAGTATTCATTATTTAATTTAAAATCCATCTCTTTAAGCAAGTCCCTCCCCCATAACGAGATGGGTAGCTCCAAAACATACGGCTGCATCAAGCCACAATGGCCTTCCTATCTTTCCATTTTAGCTGTCTAGCACTCATGTCTGGAGTCCTTGCATAATCCAGGCCTTGCAGGGTTTGAGAGGAAGTTTGCACAGGCCATCCTGTTGGCCAGTCTTTGGCGGCCACAATACTTCTGTCAGCCCCAGTATCAAGAAGCCCCTGAATGTTTTTTCCTTCAACTTCTAATACCATCAATGGTCTTTGTTCTAAATCCAGAGATAGGAATGTCAAGTCTGTGCCGGAGGAGCCAAAACCTCGACCCCCCCCCCCCCCGTTCAACTGTCTTAGCCGCGAAGAGATCATGTAAGCTGGGTAAGATAAGCAATTGGGCGATCTTGTCTCCCGGGGAAATGGCTACAATTCCCTGGGGAGAGGACACCATAATCTTAACAACCCCGGTGAAGTCGGAGTCTATAACCCCAGGGTGAATAAGAAGTCCTCGCAATGCTGAAGAGGATCTGCCCAAAAGTAAGCCTACTGTGCCTGGCTCAAGGGGTCCTGTAAAGTCGGTTGTTACAAGCTGGACCCCCATCTGAGGAGTTAAGACGAGTCGGGAGGTGGAACAGAAGTCCAATCCTGCTGTGCCCGCAGTGGCTCTCCGTGGTTCCCCAGAGGGCGAAAGCTGGGCCACCTTTCCTGACTGATCTCCCTGTCACGACTCTCTACGGCCCCATATATTTGTGGGCCCTGGGGACGGGGGCCCCTCTGGCCGTTTTTTGGACAGGCTCCTCCATATCTCTGACTCAGGGGTTGTCCGTTAATGTCCTTAACGGAGCGGCATTCATTAGTCCAATGGTTCCCCTTTTTACATCTAGGGCAGAGGCCAGGCTGTCTCATTCTAGCACTTCCTCCTGTTCTGCCTTTCTCAGGGCACTGCTTCTTAATATGTCCCATCTTGCCACATTTGAAACAAGCCCCAGTGTTACTGCTTTTCCTTCCTGCAAGTTGGACAACCGCAGTGGCAAGTCCCGCATTAGTCAAAGGGCCTCCAATCTCTCTGCAAACTTTCAACCACCACTCAATTCCTTTGCTCTTATGTGGTGTGATAGCCGCTCTGCATTCTTTGGTACATTGCTCATATACCAGCTGTTTAATAAGAGGCATAGCTGTGTCTGGGTCCCCAAAGATTCTGCCCGCCGCCTCAACTATGCGGGCCACAAAATCTGAAAAAGGCTCCGTGGGTCCCTGCAGAATTTTTGTTAAGTTGCCGCTAACTTGTCCCCTATTTGGAAGGGCCTTCCATGCTCTTATGGCGCAGAGATTCACCTGCTCATATACTTGTGGAGGGTACCCAGTCTGCTGGCCTACAAACCTGCCTAGTCCTAGGAGCATGTCTCGGTCCCAGGCAGGTTGACCTGCGCGTGCATTAACCACCGCTTGCTCGGTTGCAAAATCAATCCAGAATGCTCTCCAATCTAGATATTGTCCTGGGCTGAGACAAGCACGAACTAAGCCTTGCCAATCAGCCAGTGTCATGCAAAGCCTATTGAGAGATTCCACTTGAGCAAGAATGAAGGATGCACTAACCCCATAAACCTTCACAGATTCTGCCAGGGACTTAACTACTTTGAAATCCAAGGGCTCCTCATACCGGTTCCCTTGGAGATCTTGAAACACCGGATAGACAAGTTGCATCTCCGTCCTAACCAGGGCTCATAGCCCTGGGCAAAAGGAACGGCTTGGCCCTCCAGTCCCCAAGGGTTGGACGGTTGTCACGCCCTCAGGATAAGGGGGCGGAGCCGAGGGCAAGGCTGAGGCATAGCCCCCTCCCAGTTCTCTGTCCTTCAGTTTTTTTGGTGCCTTATCCCTCTCTTTCCTTTTCCTTCTTTCTCTTAAAGTAGCCTCTTCCAGTCTCTCCACTAAGGCCTGCATGTCCTCCCCCTCCTCCTCCTCTGATTCCGAGGAGGAGGGGAGTGTTTCCAGCTCCTCTAGATCAGGGTATAAAGATTTCCCTTTCTCTCCTCCTTTCTTATTTCCGCTTTCTCAGAGCGTTCCTCCTGTAGCATTTCCAAGGCGTTCCGCCCCTTTTCAACGGCCTCGCAGCACTTCTGATCCTCAAGGCAACTGCGCACTAATTTCCATATGGGCCTTACTCCTGCTTTCAGGTCATCCTGCTCCCAAGCAAAGTCTAGGTCCTTTCCTAACTTCTCCCAGCAAGAGACAGTCAAGCTCCCTGAGGCTGCGAACCAGGGGGCGACTATGTCACACTCACTCAAGAATCTTTCAAGTGTGGACTTCTTGATTTTTAATTTCTTGGATAGAAGTAGCTCCTGCAGAGCCAAAAAAATTGGATGGGACTGGGAAGTCCCCATGATAACTTCCTCCCAAAAATTATGTGGCTGCTAGCCCACTTTGTACTCCCCGTTCGCTACCCGGGGGGACTTTTACTTTCCGTTCGCTTGACCCACGAACGTACTCCCGCTCGCTCTTTATCTACAGAGACGAGCCCCGCTAGCCGCCTCGCCGCAGGCCTTATTGTCCCACTTTACCCTGGGAACTTACCAGTGCACTGCCCCGACTGCCAAAGTTCTGAACCCCGTTTCGGATGATTTCCCGTATGGGCCACCACTTGTCGCGTCCACCCTTGCCTGCAAGGATCACGCAACGCCGAGTTCTTCTTCAAGCAGTTTATTCGGGAACCTTGAACAGCAAAAAGCCCCGCTATAACTGAACCTCCAACTTATATACTCATGGGTCAGCCAATCCCAAGGGCACACGTGGCAGCTGCTCATAGGCACACGATCGCGGAAGCAAGCGCGCTCTCAGTCTCAGACCATTTATGGAGTTGTTTACTTCTCCCTGTGGTCTGGAGGGTAGAGGAGGCTGGCGCCATCTTGGGGCGCGGCACATGGCTCTCCACACGGGGACTCATGTGTTGTTGGCTTTTTCATTGTTTTATGTTTCTGAGAGGTTGAGAGAGGAGGAATTCTATTGGGATAACCTGAGGGTGTTTCTTCCCAGGAATGTGCTCTGTGGGTTGGAGAGAACTCGACCAGAGCCAACCTGGGCTGCTACTTACTCAGCAATGCTGGAGAGGAACCAGGAACCCATGCCAGGCTAGTGTTGTGGGAGAGACTCTGGGTCTTGGAGTGGGAACACAATGCAATGTTTATTGATTAGAAAAAACTGCCTTTTATATCTTCTGGTCCAGGACTTTTATTTTTGGGGAGATTTTTGATAACTGTTTCAATTTCATTAGCTGTGATGGGCCTGTTCATGTTATCCACTTCCTCTTGAATTAGTTTTGGAAGTTGGTAGATATCTAGGAAATCGTCCATTTCTTCCAGGTTCTCTAGCTTGGTGGCCTATAGTTGTTCATAGAAGCCTCGCATGATATGTTGAATTTCTGTGATGTCTGTTGTGATATCTCCTCTTTCATTTAGTACCCATTTTATTTGGGTCTTCTCCCTTTTTTGTTTTGTGAGTCTGGCAAAGGTTTGTCAATTTTGTTCACTCTTTTGAAAAACCAACATTTACTTTCATTGATCTTTTGTATGGTTTTCAATGTTATTGATTTCTGCCCTAACTTTAGTGATTTCTATCCTTCTGGTTGCTTTAGGTTTCCTTTGTTCTTCTAGGTCTTTAAGATGTCCAATCAGATGTTTATTTGTGCTTTTTATTGTTTCCTAATGTGTGCTTGTATGGCTATGAACTTCCCTCTCAGTACTGCCTTAGCTATGCCTCAAATATTTTGATAGTTTGTGTCTTCATTTTCATTGAACTCTCGAAACATTTTGATTTCTACTTTTACAAATGAATTCTACAAAGCCTTCAAAGAAGGTTTTTAAATTTCAAGTGAATCCAGGACTTGGATGTTAGACCACAAAGTATCAGATACTTAGATGAAAATATTGGCAGAACTCTTTTCCACATAAATTTTAAAGACATCTTCAGTGAAACGAATTCAATTACAAAGAAGACTAAGGCAAGTTTAAACCTATGGGACTACATCAAATTAAAAAGCTTTTGCACAGCAAAAGAAACCACTACCCAAACCAAGAGACCCCTCACAGAACGGGAGAAAATCTTTACATGTCATACATCAGACAAGAGTTTAATAGCCAACATATAAAAACTGCTTGCCAAACTCAACAACAAGACAACAATTCGTGGGCTTGGTAATGGTTCTAACAGGCAGGATAACTCACTACATGTTTCCATAACCTCTTCTGTTTCCATTGCACAGCTAGGGTATTGTACCTTTTATTCACCACAGTATCTTCCATCTAGGGGCCATACTGTCCAGTGAAGAGGCTGTGCTGCTAGATTTAAACAGAGTCTCAAGCTATTGCTGTGATTGATCTTCCATTTTCTGGCCTGAAAGACATTCAGGGAAAGAGGAAGAGATGGCAGTTTCTTGGGTAAGTGACTTGCCCCACATCAGATTCTGTTTCTTTTTCCTCTTGAATACTTTGTCCTTTAATTTATACCTGTTTAATTTATTGTTTCTGTTTTGCACATCATATTTCTGTATCTCTGTCTCTTTCTCTCTTTTGCCAGAGCACTGCTCATCCTTGGCTTTCATGCCTGGCTTATATCCCTGGCTTATGGTCAGTGAATAGAACCTAGTACCTGAGAACCTCAGGCAGAAACTTTGTTATCTTCCCACTCTTGCATTTCTCTTTTTCACTTTACTCTTTTTTTCTTTTCTTTTTAAAAAATTTTTTTGTATTTATTTATTTATTACCTTTTTTTGCCCTAGTTTTTTTATTGTTGTAGTTATTATTGTTGTTGTCACTGATGTCATTGTTGTTGGATAGGACAGGGAGAAATGGAGAGAGAAGAGGAAGACAGAGAAGGAGAGAAAGATAGACACCAGCAGAGCTACTTCACCGCCTGTGAAGCGACTCCACTGCAGGTGGGGAGCCGGGGGCACGAACCAGGATCCTTCTGCCGGTTCTTGTGCTTTGCACCACATGCGCTTAACCCGCTGCGCTACTGCCCGACTCCCTCTTTTTTCTTTTATTATTTAATTTTTAAGTCTTTTTTGATTTTTTTATGCCAGGAGCCATTTCTCTGCTTTATAGATGATAAGCTTTGAGACAACGGAACCCCTCAAGACAAATGTTAATTCCCCCCTGGGCAGGCCATTTCCCCTTAGGTAAACCATTTATCAGTAATCAAGTGAGTCAACACAAGTGAGTCAACACACAGTTTGGTTCCTGCCATTTGTTGCAAGGAACGTTCCGCTTTGAAGTTTGCCCCCCCTTCCCCTCCTCCAGCATTCCCTCTCCTTCCCCAAAGCCTTATAATGCCAGTGTTCTCAATAAAATTTTACAGCTTGATCAGAAACTTGATTTGCTGTTGTTCGTCGTGTCTCGTGTCCCTATCATTTCAGGTTTCATTGGGTTCCTAGCCCCTGTTCACCGCCCTGCTGGTCGGGGCATTTTTATATATTTATTTTCCTTTTCTTGCCTTTGTTTTAAAATATTTATTTATTTATTCCCTTTCTTTGCCCTTGTTTTTTTGTAGTTATTTTTTTGTTCAATTTTTAATTATATTTATTTATTTATTTTCCTGTTTGTTGCCCGTGTTTTTTATTCTTGCTGTTGTTATTGAATTTGTCATTGTTGGATAGGACGGAGAGAAATGGAGAGAGGAGGGGAAGACAGAGAGCGGGAGAGAAAGACAGACACCTGCAGACGTGCTTCACCACCTGCTTCACTCCCCTGCAAGTGGGCTCGAATCGGTATCCTCATGTCGGTCCTTACCCTTTGCGCCACCTGCGCTTAAACGCTGCACTACAGCCTGACTCCCGTGAGAGATTTTAATTGCCCTGTGACTAAACATCTTCTTGGTTAAAGAGACTGTATGTTTCTTTCTGCACATTTACTGTGGTTATTTATGATACTCTACTGAATTGTGTGAGAACATACATTGCTGACTAGCCCTTTGATATATGTTGTAGAGCCAGATGTTGTAGTGCACGGGCCACAGAGAAGAGAGAGAGAGGGTCCGGAGCAAAGAGGAAACACAAATCTTTATTCGCGCTGGCACCTCAGAGCTGGGTGTTAGAGAAGCAGGTTGGGCCACGTGGAGGTAGAGAAAATGGCCGCCTCACGCAGTAACCTTTCCTGCGTCTGAACACCAGAGTGGAGCGCCAGCAAGAGAGAGAGGTGTGGAAAACGCAGGGTTTTTATAGGACTAGCTTTCGCGAGAATGGGAAGGGGGAGGAGTAACCATAGCACTCCAGGACAGGATGATAACTCTCATGAGAATGGGAGGGGGGAGGAGTAACCAGAGCACTCCAGATAACGCGGGGATATTGACAATGTCCTGAGGGCACAACATGGCTGAACAGGCACTCTGAGAATGTCCCAATTCTCCAGGGAACTAGCAGTAGCCTGAGGGGGACAACATGGCAGATGTGACTGCATTGGCACAATTTCCCAGCAGATATATAGCATGTAAATATGTTTTCTTATTTTTATTACTGCATCTCTTTGTCTTGGTGATAAGTCTTGTCATTATACCAAATATTTTCAGTTTGTTGTAGTCTCAGTGGTTCACTTGTCCATTTATTTATTTATTTATCTTTGATGTTGAGCTCAGGTCTCTGAAGACATTTCCCATTCAAATATTATGTACTGTACTGTACTGAGGATGACTTCTGTAGACTTTTTTGGAGACTAGTCTAACATCCAAGTGCTTATGTATTTTGAGATGACCCAAGGTGTCATGTGATGGTGTTGTTTGGTTTTTATATGCATGCAGTAACTGACTCATTTTCCACAACATCATTTTTTATAGAGACTTCACCTATTTACATCTATTTCCGCAGCATTATTTTCTTGCTTTAAACATGTTCTTAGGTAGGCACCTGCAAAGCTTTCCCCCTGCAGGTGGGGATCGGGTGCTGAAACCTGGGTCCTTGTGCATTGTAACCTGTGCACTCAACCAGGTGCGCCACCACCCAGCAAACCCTTATTTATTTATTTATTTATTTATGAGAAATATAGGAAGAGGGAGACAGAAAGAACCAGACATCACTCTGGTACACGTGCTGCTAGGAATTGAACTCATGCTTGAGAGTCCAATGCTATATCTACTATGCCACCTACTGGACTACCCTATTTATTTCTTTATTTTCCCTTTTGTTTCCCTTGTTTTATTTTTGTAGTTATTATTGTAGTTATTGATGTTGTCCTTGTTAGATAGGACAGAGAGAAATGGAGAGAGATGGGGAAGACAGAGAGGGGAGAGAAAGAGAGACACCTGCAGACCAGCTTCACTGCCTGTGAAGCGACTTTCCTACAGGTGGGGAGCCGGGGGATTGAACTGGGATCCTTATGCCGGTCTGCACTTTGCGCCATGCGCACTTAACCCGCTGTGCTACCAACTGACTCCCTCTATTCATTTTTTAATGAATTAGATACAGAGAGAAAGATACACAGAGAGAGACACCAAAACCAGAGCACTGCTCAGCTCTGGTTTATGGTGGTGCTGGCTATTGATGCTGGACCTTTGGTGCCTTGAGCATGAAAGTCTTTTACAGAACTATTAGGCTGTTTCCCCATCCCATCCCTTCCACTCTCCTGAAGGAAAAGTCACAGGAAGCAGACACAAGCTGCCCCAGCTGAGGCCTGAGATATCCCCACCCTATCTACCTGCAGAACCACAGGAAAATGAACATTTCCCCCCAACCACTGGGTTCTGGAGTGTTTGTCACACTGTGATCCATGACTGATGTTCTGCCCATCCCCCTGGGGCAGGGTTGGACCTGCAGGTGGCCCATCCTTTGATCCCTCCCCTCCAGAAGCCAGTGAGATGACTCCTTGCTTAGTATTTGTTTCTTCTTTCCTCCCAGCCTATTTCCAGGACTGACACAGCCGTGCCCACTGCTCTTTATTACTTGAATATATGTTGAAGTCACCAAATGTTGCCGGGGCCCAGGTAGAACAGATGAAATGTGACCAAGTTCTGGTGGGTGATGGATAATGAGTAGGGACTGGGAAATCAATTGTGTTAATTCCTGGTCTGTCACTGGGACCGAGAATTAATGAGACGATCTGTCTAACTTAATGGTATTTAGACATTAACAGAGTGTGATAGAATTGTCCACAGGTGCTGCCTGGCATCCCAATGACAGGAGGCCTGCACAGCCCGAGGAGCAGCAGGTGTAAGCAGGTAGGACCCAGGCTGAGCACACAGTCACCCGGTGGGGGTCCCTGCGGCCTCCCACGCTCCCCTGGGTGGGTCCCAGCACTCCCATGTGGGTCTCATTGGTGTGGTTGCCTCCTGCCAAGCGTTGGCTTTGAAGGCAAATGCTCCAGGGTGGGTCTCTGGACCTGCTTTGAGGTCACCGCTCCGGACACTCTGTGGGAAGATGGATAGTAGCTGGGGGATAAGGGAGCAGTTCAAGTGTCGGCAGGGTCTGAGATACACAGACAGGCCTCCTGTCCCCTCGGCTCCACTCCCCAAATCGAGGTCCACCCCATCATCATTGTTGGCGGTGCCTTGAGGAACCTCGTGGACCCCATGGCTGAAGTGGCCAAACTGAAATGTCTGCCTTTCAGATGAGATCAGGCGTGTTCAGGGTGGTATGGCCGAAGACGTCTGCCTTTCTGAAGCTCTAATACCAGGGCTTGTCCCAGCTTCAGCCACCCATGGAGATCACCACCTTCCCCCCGGCCCCCAATCCCTGGCATTCACACTTGTCTTGTGTGTGATTTTCTTTCATGCAGAAAATGTTGACTTACATATCCAGTGATATAGCAGACATGAGAATATGCAACCCAGAGGGCAGTTTCTGCCTCTCTCTCTTTCAGAAATATTTTTATACATTTATTATTGGATAGAGAAAGAGACATTGAGAGGGAGGGGGAGATAGAGAGACAGAGAGACACCTGAGTCCTGTTTCACTACTCATGAAGTTTTCCCCGAAGGTGGGAACCAGGGCCTTGAACCCAGGTCTTTTTTTTTTTCAGTGCTTTTTTTTTAATTTCTTTCTTTATTGGGGAATTAATGTTTTACATTCAACAGTAAATACAATAGTTTGTACATGCATAACATTCCCCAGATTCCCACTTAACAATACAACCCCCACTATGTCATTCGTCATCCTTCATGCACCTGTATTCTCCCCACCCACCCACCCCAGAGTCTTTTACTTGGGTGCAATATGCCAATTCCATTTCAGGTTTGACTTGTGTTTTCTTTTCTGGTGTTGTTTTTCAACTTCTGCCTGAGAGTGAGATCATCCCATATTCATCCTTCTGTTTCTGACTTATTTCACTCAACATGATTTTTTCAAGGTCCATCCAAGATTGGCTGAAAACGGTGAAGTCACCATTTTTTACAGCTGAGTAGTATTCCATTGTGTATATAGACCACAACTTGCTCAGCCACTCATCTGTTGTTGGACACCTGGGTTGCTTCCAGGTTTTGGCTATTACAAATTGTGCTGCCAAGAACATATGTGTACACAGATCTTTTTGGTTGGATGTGTTGGGTTCCTTAGGATATATCCCCAGGAGAGGAATTGAAGTGTCATAGGGGAGGTCCATTTCTAGCCTTCTGAGAGTTCTCCAGACTGTTCTCCACAGAGGTTGGACCAACTGACATTCTCACAAGCAGTGCAGGTATCTCTCTGCCTCCCTGTCTCCTCTTCCCTCTTGATTTCTGGCTGTCTCTTTTCAATAAATAAATGAAGATAAATTAATTCTCATGCCTGTAACATGTGCTCTCAGCCAGGTGTGCCATTACCCCAACCTGACTCTCAATTTCTCTTTCTGAAAATAAATACAAATCAAATCAATAAAATAGCAAACAGCTTAGATTGTTCTAAGTCACCATCGGTGCCAGAGCAGCTCACTAATTCATTATCTAGAGCTTCCAGCTCCTTAAAAACCACAAGAAGCCAACCTTGAACCATCAGGCTAGAGAGGCAACACTGGGAACCAGAGCAGAGACATCTTTGTTTCCGGAGCGTCAGCTTAGGGCAGATGGCACTGGCTGCTGGGACTTGTAGTTCCCACGGCTTTTCTCCCTCGACTGCGAGGAGGCGGACTACAGCTCCCGTCAGGCCAAGCGGCGCAGCGGGGTCCTGCACACGTGTCGCTGGGCGGTTGGTTTGAGTTGCTGTAGCTGCCAGCCGGCTGTGCGGAGACTGTTGCATTGCGACCTCAGGTCAGTCGCGGCTGGTGGGTGTCGCGTTGCGGCGGGAGCCGGGGGAGGCCTCGGCGTGACCGGCCTTAAAGACCTGGGGCTCTGCGTGTGTCGGGGAGGTGCGCCAGCTTCGCCTCTGGACATTCTGCCCGCCTCCCTGCTGGTCTGGGTCCTGCTTCCCCTCGCCCAGCTTTGGGGCCCGCGGAGCTGCGGGGAGCTGCGGGGCCCTCGGGGACGCGGCGTGAGCCGCTGGGGCGGGTGCAGGGTGTCCCGGGCAGGCTCCGGCCGGCTCCGGCGAGCGACTGGGGCCCGGACCCTCCGGGAGAGCAGTTGTGACCACGGGGGCCTATGCCCTCTCCGCGGGCGGACCGGCGCGTCTGCGCAGGCGCGGGGCTGCGGTTCTTGAGAGCCAGCGGCGCCTGCGCGGTTGTGCGGCTGCAGGTGGCCGCCAGCTGCGTTTCTGCGGCCTGGCGGGACTGGCCTGCTGGAGCTGGTCCCGGTGCAGGATCCTGTGCAGCGACTCTGCGGCCGCCTCCCGTGCTGCCGTGCTGCCGGTCTGGGCCAGGCCTCGCCATCAGAGAGGTTTGGTCATCGTTTTCTAAGGCTCCGGAATTGTGCTCGCAGAGATAAAATGATTAATAGCTGCTGCGACTTCCCAAACGTTTTCTTTGTGAATAGAGATAGAAACGCAAAGGGAGTGTCCAGGAGGCGGCGCAGTGATGGGGCTTTGGACTCTCAAGCATGAGGTCCTGAGTTGGATCCCCAGCAGCACATGTGCCAGAGTGTTGTCTGGTTCTTTCTCCTCCTCCTGCCTTTCTCATTAATAAATAAGATTTTTTTTTTGCCTCCATGGTTATCAGTGTGGCTCAGTGCCTGCACTACGAATCCACTGCTCCTGGAGGCCATTTTCCGCCACTTTGTTGCCCTTTTTTTCATTATTATTGTTGTTGTCATTAACGTTGTTCTTGGATAGGACTGAGAGAAATGGAGAGGAGGGCAAGGCTGAGGGGAGAAAAAGACACCTGCTGACTTGCTTCACCACCTGTGATGCGACTCCCCTGCAGGTGGGGAGCCGGGGGCTTGAACCGGGATCCTCACGCTGGACCTTGCGCCACCTGCTCTTAACCTGCTGTGCTACTTACTGCCTGCCGCGCAATAAATAAAATATTAAAAATGAAAGGAAGGAAGATCTACGTTGGGGGGGGGAGCAGGAGAGAGACACTGCAGCCTTGTCTCGGCCGTGAAACTTCCGCTGCAGACGGGAATGGGAGAAGGACGGACTGAGACCCAAGACACCATTTGATTAATTTTTCCATACACCCCCCCCCCCCCCCCCATCAGCTATGGTCATATTCCCTGATGTAGTGTTCATGTGAACATGGCCCTTTTCTGTGCTAATTTCTTTCTTTCTTGCTTGCTTTTTTTTTTTTTTTTTATTACTAAAGTACTGCTCAGCTCTGGCTTATGGTGGTGTAAGGATTGAACCTGGGACTTCAGAGCCTCAGGCATGAGAGTCTCTTTGGATAACCATTGTGCTATCTACCCCCACTCTTCTGTGTAAGTTTCTATGAATTTTTACAACTGCTATCGAAACAGGCACAACGAATTAGAAATATTTCTAAGACAGTTTACTCTTGTGTAATACTAGTACTAAATGTGGGAAGTCTGCACAGCTTTAGAAATTGTGATCATAGACGGAAAAATGTCCTACTATTAATTACTTAAATGGGGTAAAGAATTCTGCTGCAGTACTCATTTATTGACTCTAGATGGTGAGCTAACACCGCGTTACACTCTAACATCACATTCTATCAATAAAATGTTATTGAAATGCAGTTTAGAAATCTCAATATCCTGACATCAAATTCTTATAATTATAATTATGAATCCAAATACCTCTTCAGTATAAAACAGGTAGGTGCACAGGTAAATCAGGACAAATTATGTCCTCAGGTTAACAAGCTGGTCCAGGCAGAGTTCTGGTCAGGATGGGTCCTGATTCTGGTCTGGATGGGTCCTGGGTCTGGTCCTGAACTGTTCGGTTCTGTTCCTAGTAGCTGATTCCTTTCTTGGTCTGGTGGGGAATCTGCAGACACCTCCCTGACCTTTGGTGTGTTGATTGCCAAGGGATATGCCAGATGGGGGCTTCTGAACTTGAAGACTAGCAGGCAGTTCAAAAGTTGCCATCCATGTCTGAGTGTCCATGGCTTTTATCCCTGAGCTAGGCTGGGTTGTGGATTAGTTAATATCCAGTCAATGAGAATTGGGGTGTTCCTGTCATGTAGGTCTAACTATCAGGCAATACCGATGTAGGGCCTGCCCTGCACAGGACTTTATCTTATGCTGGTGTTAAGGGCATTTCAGAGAACTCAGAGGCCGCATTGAGCTTGCCCTGCACAAGACTTTATCTTATGCTGGCCTGCAGGGGCATTTCAAAGAACTACGGGGGCCACATAAAGCTTGCTCTGCACTGGACTTTATCTTTGCCTGTGCAGGGCCATTTCAGGGCGTTTATCCTGCATAGGACTTATCTATGCAGGCCTGCAGGACTTGGGGGCCAAGGTTCTAGGTTTTATCTTTCACTTTCCTTTGTTGCTTAAAACTCAAGAGTATTTTAGCACTTTACTTTTAACAATGTTTCATCACTCAAATAAGCATCTTAACATTTCAAACTCAAAATAATATTCTCACACTGGAATATTCACTTTAACTCTAACACTCTAAACTGAAACAACTTATCCTCATATTTCCAGCCTATTTAAACATTTCACAATCAGAGGAATACTTTCACACTTAATATTCTCACACTTCTTATATATGTCTTAAGTCTCGAAACTTTACATCAGGCTCAACCTGACGCTGTTGACTGGCTACGGAAGAAGGGCAAACGCTAGAAGAAGAAGTACACACTTACTGTTTCATGTACATATTGTTTCAAGTACATATTGTTTCATGTACACACTTTAGTATTATTCTAAGTTCACACACTTTATAGATTAATATTATTCTAGTCTAAGTTTGGGCATAAGTCACAGCACTAGGTTCATACTCCTTATACATTAATATTATTCTATTCTAAGTTTGGGCATAAGTTACAACATATTTGTTCAGAAATCCGAAGTCTCAGCCATTGTGTTGAAGGGGTCGTGTTTTCTTCGTCTGGTATATGTAAGGGACACTTAACTGAATGCTTGAATATTCTGGTATGTGACATTCCATCCCCTTGGTCCCAAGGGCCTAGAAGGCTCGAAAGGTCCAGTAGTCTAGAGGGAGCTTGAGAGAAAACTGGGCCTTCCCATATACCAGCTCACTGTGCCTGCACTTACCTGAGGTGCAACATTTTACGTCCCCTCCAATAACTCTGAGCTATGTGTTGGTGAATACATTCCTCGATAAGAGGTTTTAAGATCATATGAGCTTTATGTGGTTCTAAAATTTTGGGCTGATAGGCCTTGTCTGGTGGGGGGGGGTGTCTAGAGTACCAGTCTCCTTCCAGGAATGTGAATGTGCCCTTGGTTGCCTAATTAACATGTATAAAATAAATACTGTGTATATGACCCTTTATCTGTGTAACAGGCTCACAATCCTGCTACCCAGGTTGCTGTCTGTAGTAGAGGGTCCCTGTGTACACGTTTCTTAAGATTTAATGTGTCATGCCCTATGAGATGGTTTGCTAGAGTGACTAACTGGTGTTCATCTTCTGGCCCTGGCTTTGAGTAAGTTTTCCAAAACATAATACTGTATTTACATGTACAAAATTGGCAACGAATTTCCTTAGGAAAAATGTTTCTACAAAGTCTAGATTGGACATTGTATATATGAAATAAAACAGTAAGCCTTCAAAATGCATTTTGTAACAATTATAGAAAAACCAAAATTGATTACTCCGTGTTCCCAGATCACACTTCCGCCCGGAGTCCCACAGAGTTCATGCCTTGTCTTCCAGACCTGATAGACATAGTCACAGCAACAGTGGCACACTGCAATGCAAACTCTGACTGTCATTGCTAGAATAACAATTACACAGGTGATCCAAAACATCTGTTTCACCCAATACCACCAATCACAAATATGTTTACACAGAAAATCAAGTTGCACAGCTCAGGCCAGAATATCCCCAAATGAGCATCTCTTAATAGCTGTACTAGTGGATCTGTGTACAAAGGTGTTGGGTTGTAATACTCCCACAGTTTCATGTGCGTCATGGATCTTTGCCTTGACCAACTGTTCCTGTTTCTCTATTTTTCATTTATGTATACTTTTTAACTGTTTCTCTTTCCTTGTGGCAATACCCCATATTTCATTAGCAGTTTTAATAAAATGGTTGTAATGTTCCCAGTCTAATTCAAAGTCAAATAGTTTGGTCGTATCAAAATAATGCTTCTCTTCATAGTGTAGAGTGGTGATCAGGGTGGTATTATGCACTGTGGCTTCTGAAGAACTGGTCAGTATATAACACCCCTTTGTCAAAGTATAAATAATGCTTACTTCTTCCAAGGAGTTTTTTTTCGGGGTATCTCTCTCCCTCTGCGGTGGGGTGGTCTCCAGGGGAAAGGTAACGGGCTGGTTCTTTCTCGTTCACGATGGGTGACACGAAGTGAAAGATACCAGGGGACTCTAAGCATGCCTAGTATCTGAGTCCTAGAGTCCCAGAATCCTAGAGTCTGTTTATTAGCAAAATGGACATGAGTTAAATAGAAAAGCAATGGAGGTAATTATTGTTGAAATATGTAAGAAATTACAGATTTCTTAACAGCATGCCCCTAAGGTAGGGGGCTGGTATGACAGGAATTGATGAGATACAAGACAGTTATTTTCCATGACACAAGCAACTTAATTATCCAAAGGTATTTGAGAGAAGCATAGGGGTTGAACCCGTAGGGTGAGACAGAGAGAAGATGAATATCAAAAGGCCATATAGTTTGGAATGTCTCTTGTCTGGGGTCTGAGGTGTGTGATGAAGTGTGTTATAAGGTGTGTTCTTCGTGATCAGAAGGTGACTTTGAATAAATGAATCTGTGGCCATGTGGCCTGTGGTTAATGGAGGGAAGTACTGGGGTATCTGTGGGCCTGAGAGTCAAGAAGGAAAGAACCAAGTCTGAGTTTCCCCCCTTATGCTCACCTCAGTTGAGAGAGACTTACCAAGAGGTTTTCTTCTCAGACCTCCATCCAAAGATGGGGGTGGTTCTCCCTAAGCTCTATCAGGCTTACACATGTTACCAACAGGTATTATTCAAATAAGTGCACACTAGTTGAGTGGGCACAGCTGTACATATTAAAAAGGTGCAATCACCCAATTTTGTAAGCATTTTTGGCACTAGTGCCTTTGCTAAATTTGTGGTTGCCATTTTTACCTCGAGGAGGCCTTTATGTGTACATAAGTTTGGTCTTCATTGCAGGCACTCCTCCACAGGTATATACATTGATGTGTTAGTAGTATTCAGATCTGTCCACAAGAAATGGTCCACAGGTATAACCCATTCAATACTCCACGTTTGAGGAACAACCGGGGTGTGATTGGCTACATAAGTATTACCCAAGAATATTTGCAGCAAACTAAGTTTACCTATTCCATCTTCACACCAAGATTCACCCTCGGGGTTTAGTCTAGTTTGAAATTCTCTAGTCCTTCTCCCATTTCCAGTGGTGAATAAAGTGTTTAGTTGTCTTTCTAGCTCCTGGAGTGTAGAAGTGTACATCTGACACATCACTAGATTGTGATTCTCCACTATCAATGACAGTGTCCTATTGTATTTTTGTTGGTAAGTCTCCTCCACTGCCTTCATCTCAGTCTGCATGGTATTGATAATTATATGCATAGAATCCAGTTCTTTAGATAATGCATGGATGCCTCTGACTGAGCCCTTATTCAGTCTCTCCAAATTGGCTATGTCTACTCTAAGGGGCTGCATTAGGGTGGCTGCAATACCACCTCCCAATATGCCTCCAACTATTATTCCAGACATAAATGCTCCTGCTGCTAGGAACAGTAAAGGTTTCCTTACCATCCATTGCGGGGAGGATTATTGTAAGTTACGCCTAGGAATATTTTTTTAAAGGCTGTAAGAGGAAAGGAAATCTGTATTGGCCTGACACGTGGTGTTAGTATCATACTTACAGGTAATTTCAGGTTGGGTACCGCCATGGGGGCTCTATGGGTTTCCCTTTGGTGGAATTAACCATCCCCTAGGGTAATGAGCAGTCTTGAAATACATAAATTCTGTGTCATTTCCTTTCTTATGGTTAAGAGCTCCTCTATCCACTATACATGCTCTGTGGGTTAAGTTACAAGTCAGGACATTCATTGGTGTATAGTATAGTACATCCCATGGTTGAGTGAATAAATTGGTCATATCCTGTTTGGGTTTCAGTGCTGTCCAGTCAGACATATGCCATATTTGATGTTGCACATTCCACCACCTCCCCCCTGCTCCATTGCTTGAAGCTGTGGTCTATTTACATAATCATTGTTTTGTTTGAGACCTGCCCTGCCTGCAGGGTGTTGACTTAATCCCCACTGGTTAGATGGAAGCTTGCTACGTTCATGTTCTTTTTTTCCTCTCCACCCCCTATCCTACACATTTCCTTTTCTGGCCTGGCAATTCCACTCTGGAAGGTATAAAGGCAGTTCTTTTCTGACCAATAATGGCAGAATTACATTGCGTTCCCTCTCAACCAAAAGTTCCTGGTTCCTCTCCCTTGTTGCTGAGTAAGCAGCAGCCTAGGTTAGTTCTGACCCAGTTCTCTCTAACCCAGAGAGCATGTGCCTTGGGAGAAACACCCTCAGGCCAGCCTGTCAATTTGTCCAACCAAACTTTGCCATTTTAAGAGGTATTACATGTGATAGATGGTGTCCAAAGTCTGTCTTATTGAGAGGTAGTATATAATAGAAATAATATGGTAGTTCTGTATGTTGTATCTCATGTACTCCTTTCATGGTAAGTTCCATGATTTACACCCTGTGGCCAGCAATTTAAAAGCTGTACAGGTTTTCTCTTGCCTTTATGGTACCCTGGTACAACATAGCAAGTGTTGGTAGCTCCCTGTGGTGAACAATACAACTTAGCTTTCTTAGGGGCATTGGATTGCCATGGTTGTGGCCCAGTATCTGTTAAAACTAATGACATCCGATAAGGATGTACACCTAAAGTCATGATTTTCATCCACTGTTCCCATAACGGCCAGTTCTCCAGGGAAGTACTCACAGAAGGCGATACCTCATCATTATAATACCCTAAGTCTCCAAAAAATGGTAGGTTGGGAAATGCCGCTAAACACAGCCATAGAGTACTACCACTTGATTTCCTTAAGAACTCATCCTCACTCTGTATGTTGTCCTTTAAAGACTTTGGGCATAAATTTCCCCATGGAATTGGTAGGGCTGTAACTCACCTTTTAACCAGTTTAGGCTTTACTTATTCCCCTTTATTACATGCAGTCCAACTCATTGGATTGCATGGATCTGCAGATTCAGAGGCAATGACTGATTCACTAAATTCATAATCCTTCCCTTGCATTGCTTCTGCAGACCCATTGTAATTTATCCTGTTGTCATCATCCCAAGCATTTTTGACAACCATGGAGAAGAATGCTCTTCAAAGCGTCATGTTCATAGACATACCACCATGAAAAGGATGTAAAGTAAAAACTGCTTGAAACATATCCCCTGTTAGTAGCTTAAATGCCATCTGATGTATGTAGCTAGGTGGCCTCCAGCGTGTGGAGTATGTTACCATGGTATCTGTCTTATTGGTCCAAACTTCTGAGAAATGAAATTTCAGTGACTTTTTCTCAAACCTGTTAGTATTACCTAAGCCATTAGTTACCAGCATATATATCTTATTAAGATGGTAAGGGGCTACCCTAGCTCTGTACTGATCACATCCTGGATTCCAGACGTATGTGAGATTCCAGACATATGTGAGACGTATGTGAATATTTCTGCCAAATTGATTGTATGATAGGAACAACATTAGTATATAGGGTCTCATCAGTCCAATAGAGAGGGAGATTCCTCTCAGGGTCCACTTCCTTTGGTGTCCATGCCTTCAGTGGCTCTGTAGTTGGCAGTTCTGGTGTAGTGGGTTTGGGTTTTGTAGGAGTGCTGGTTGTACCAGAGACAGTACTGTCGTCACTGATAGTAGTGCCATCTTCCTGAGTGCTGGTGTTGATGCCAAGAATGTGGTCACTAACAATGCACAGAATGTCATATTTGGGGTATGTGTAACACTGGGTGTAGTAAGCTCAGGCATTGTAGGGGTAGGGTGTGCGTGGGGGGGTTAAGGTATCTCACTGGCCCACTAGAGATGACTTTCATTTTCCGAGGGCAATGTGGAGGAGAGTCAATAATCCCCACATCAGTCCCTTCAGGCATTGTCTTTGCTCCTCAGAAAAGTGTGCCTCAGTCCAGCAGATGGTGTAACTACCTACCAGGACTCCTAGTCTCCTGTTCCCTGTGATATTGCTCTGGTTGCAACTACAAATTGGCGCAGGTGCCTCAATGCGAGCTGCTTTACGCGGTAGCAGCTTCACAGGAAGTTCATCACTGCTGGACTCTCCAGGCCAAACTGAAACCATCTTGCCTTTTGCCATGATTAAGCTCTGTGTGGTCTTAATAATATTTATCTATGGCCAGGCTCAGAGCCTGACCAAATGACAAAAATAATGACAAAACCTTTACTGTACTCTGTAAGATTGATCATAATGGAACAAGCAATAGCAGTAATGCAGTATTTTTCAGGTGGCCCCAAGAGTAAAAAATGTTTTCCCCTTTATCTACACCACTTTACTGTTCCCCCTAAAATACAGAAAAAGATTGGTAGTTCCCACAGTGGAGGGGCCACCTTACATGACATGATTAATGCAAAGTTATGGTACCTGCCTAGATACAATGGGCCTTTTAATCTACCATCCACCACTATTCTCCCACCTCCTTATACAAGAATAGTACACAAGAACCTAGGTTACACAGTGAGCATATACAGAAGATGGATTCTAGCTAGAGAGTTTAACTTGGAACAAAACCAAACAAAACTCCTCCATCAAACATTGGAACAGATTTTGTGAAAAATGGGTTGCTCAATTTGTTTATGGGCCCTAGAAACATAACAAGCTTGAACTTTCTATAAACCATTGTCTATGTATGAGCCAAGAGAATGACATAAAAGGTAGAATATTAATCAATAGGACATTTGCCTAGCACACAGGTACAGGAAGAACAAAAGACACAGAAACGGTGATGTGGTCTCTAGGACAGAAAGTGCCCCTGGAATGTAAATGTTCCACAAAGCAGGAGATGTTTCCTACCTGTGCTGTTCTTACTTGTTGATTTTTGTTTCAAAAATAATCAAAGCCTTGGTGGTTTTTGTTTTAATAATCAATACCTTGGTGATTTTTGTTTGAATGATCTAAGCCTTATGAGACTATAAAATAAAGTTCTGGGGTGGGGGTAGATAGCATAATGGTTTTTCAAAGAGATTCTCATGCCTAAAGCTCCAAAGTCCCATGTTTCATCCCCTGCACCACCATAAACCAGAGCTGAGCAGTGCTCTGGTAAAAAATAAAATAAAATAAATAAAGTTCTGCTTAAGTAAGACAGAGATGTCTTCTTGAGTTTGATTCAGCATCAACTCACTCGTCTCTCATTCTTCATTCTTCGCCGATGCCCCTCCTCCTTCAGGCTAACCCTAGTAACCTGTAGGGGCTGGCTCCCAGCAATAAATACTCTGGCAGATAGCTTCAATCTCATGCACAATAGGGCCTCCTAGGTAAATAACAGACACACTAACTATAACTAACACTAGGATGTACCTTGTGCACATGCTCTTGTGCTATTTGGTCAACCTTAAGTCACCCTTGTCCTTAGTAATCCAAGCAGTGTTCCCTTGACCTTCTGTCACAATCTCAGCCTTTCTCAGTGATTGCATTTTCTTGTCCCTGTAGAGACAAGTGTCTGGTCTGATTAGTTGTTGGTTTGGGAGGTTCACTTATTCTAAAATAGGTACTTGTCTGATTGCCTCTCAAATAGGGGAGTCCCTATAGAGTCTAGGCCTGTTGTTTAACTCAGAAAATGCTTTTACTATTGCTTCCTCACGATTTTTATATTCACTGTTTGTTAATTTAGCTTTAATGAGCCCAGTCCATCTCTCTTCATAACCTGCTGCTATTGGGTTGTATTCCCATATGATATCTATGTTCTGTGCCTATTGTTGGATCATGTTTCCAGTAAAGTGTGTTCCTTGAGATCAAGGAGCTAACTGTATGACAATTAGAATACCATATACTGATATCCTGTTGTTGCGGTGGTCTGGTGTCGGGCTGCACCGCGGAGAAGAGAGCGGACGTCCAGAGCAAAGGGGTACACAAATCTTTATTATAGGATGGGGGGAAGGTTTGGTTCAGACCACGTGGAGCCAGCCGGCAATGGCCGACCACGGGGGGAGAGCAGGGAGCGAGACCTCAGAGAGGGAGAGCCGAGAGCCCAGAGAGAGAGAGGGGAGGGGTGAGGGGGCTTTTTATTGGGCGAGAACCAGGGGTGACGTGTAGGGCCACGATTGGTTGAAGGGGGCACTCTAGGATTTTGCGGGGCATAGAAAAACCTGAGGGCAGAGAACTGCATCAGAATAACTCCTCAGCAACATCTCCTCCTATCCCTTTATATCTAAATGGACACAGTAAAGAAAAATGGAATGGAGCAGGCTTAAATGTTTTAGAGGAATGCTATGCTCAGGTGGGAAGATGTAGGACTTTCTGTGGAGGAGGGAAGGCTTAAATGGCTGCGAACCTTGTGAGATTTATGCGTCCTCCTGTGCTCAACCCCTCTTTAGAGAGAGAGACTTACCTGGAGAGACTCATCTCATAGGTTTAAGCGCAGCCTGCTCAACCATCTCTTCACAATATCTCTACATCTTTTCTATCTTTCTATCTAGTAATTGCATAAGATGTATAAAGTCTATAAAAGACTTCATGGGGCAGAAAACTTTTGGGCATAAGCCTAAATGATATAACAAAATAGGAAGGGACAAGTAGGGGAGTAGTAAAAGCCAGTGTGGTGTGAAGGGAAGGATTGGTGTGTAAAGGAACATTCCCTGCTTGGGTGGGGAAAGGGGCAAGGGTACATAATGAGGGGGAGGCGGGAGGCATGACCCACCAAACAGAGGGGCTATTTGGCATTGTATAGTCCTCAAGGCAACAGTCTGTAAAGTCTATGGATTACTCAGGATCAGTCTATGAAAAACCAGCAGCGTGAAGGGAAATAAGCTGCTTCAAAATTGTGTAAAATGTATATAGGGTATGTCAGAAAGTCCGATACAAGTCTCAGTCCGAAGTAGATGGCTAGGGGAAGAATTGGCAGGGGATGCAACACTGCATGAGGGAGGTCAGCCGCTGGAATGTTGTTTTTCTGTAGATAGCTAGCTGGAACTGCCAACACGTGACAAGCAGGTCAGAAGCAGGAACGGTAACCAGGCATGAAGAAAGTTCTGTCCTTGGAGTCTGTGTATCAGGTTCTTCAGATCACGTTGAGTGACATCTAGGGTTTCAGGGGATGTGCCACGGTAGTCGTGCCATCTAGTGGGTGACGTCAGGGTGTGCAGGGGTTCAGATGGTTTTTCCGGGATTCCTGTGAAAGAAACACAAACAATCTGCTTCTTGTGGTTAATTTGAACTTGTAACGAGTTATAGGTTTGTTATAGTTGATACCTCGATGATTATAATTGGTTTAGAATCTCTTTATGATTTTATTTAAAGGTCATCTAATGTGACCTCCTGTAGCAGCCTCTACTGCAGGATCTTGAGACCAATTTTAGCTAAAATATGTATTTTAAACAGACTCCAATTGCTTAGAGAGTTAATGCATATTCGTGACAATGATTTCAACGTTTACAGTGCCAGATTGATGCCAGATCTGTTGTGGATTAGTTTCCACAAGATAGTTTACAGGGCACCTTTGGGGGCCCTTCAAAGGTGTCCTGTATATAAAATTTATATAGTTTAGTTTTGGGAATGAATAGTCACGTTGAACATTTAGACTTTTACCTAAATAGTAAGTTACCTTAGCAATTAATTTTTACCTTGTCTGGTAAAAGTGTAGCTGTAGGGTTACACTTTTGACCGTTAAGTTAGTGTTACCAAACTTGAGACATACCCATAAACATTTAGTTATAACAAACTGGAGGAAAAAGAACTTTTGTTTTCAAAACACATTATTTAAAAACAAATTTAAATCTGTCATTAGTCACACAGTTTAAGACTAAACACATATATACCAAAACTATATATAAAATTCAAAAGAGGGAGAAAGAAAAAAAATTTTGGAATGTTTCTGGACGTCTCCAGAAACTTTGGCTGCGTCCAGCATTTTTATATAAGGTCAATTACCTTTTAGAGTACTCCAAGCAGATGGGTCATGCAAAAAAAAAAAGTTTTTTTTTCTGTCATTCAACACACTCACTCACAAAAACAACTGGCCAGTTATAACATAAGACATACAGGGAAAGGGTAGGAGAGAGGTCTCTGTGAGCCAGATTTTGTAGGTTCTGGCATGTCGTATTACGGGTCCTGGGATGTATCCTGCATCTGGTCCTCTTGTAGTATTTCTTGTTCTTCAGAATAACAGCGCCATCCTGCGGGTATTGTCGGACATGGCGGGCAGGAACCCATACAGGTTTAGAGAAATTTTGAGGGAAAATGCATGCGAAACCCCTTCCCATGGTCAATAATGGGTCAGGCCCTTTCCAAATTTTATCGAGTGGGTCTCTCCATTTGACCTTAATAGATGGGAGGGTAGATGGTGTTTGTCAGTGAAGAATAATAGGGGTTAAGGCCCAGTTATTGTAAATATTAGAGATTTAACGTAGTTAAGGCTTTTGCTAGCTGGATATTGGGGGGATATGTTCCTCCTTTATCTTTATTTAGTTGAGCCTTCAGAGTTTGATGGGCCCTCTCGACAATGCCTTGTCCCTGTGGATTGTAGGGAATGCCCGTGGTATGAGTAATATTCCAGAGGGAGCAAAAATCTTTAAATTGTTTGCTTGTAAACATAGGTGCATTGTCTGTTTTCAAAAATAATGGGACCCCCATAACGGCAAAACAAGAGAGCATATGTCTTACAAGCTTTTTAGCACTTTCTCCTGTCTGAGCTGTAGCCCACATAAATTTAGAAAAGGTATCAATTGAGACAAACACATATTTTTGTTTGCCAAAGTTTGGTATGTGGGTGACATCAATTTGCCAAATAGCATTAGCTTTTAAACCTCGGGGGTTAACCCCAAGGGTCTGGATAGCAGGTGTCTTTATGAGACTTGCACAAGAAGAGCATGTAGCGAGGATATGTTTTAACTGTGATACAGGAACATCAGGGAATCGAGCTTGAAGGCCTTTAAGATTAACATGGGTTAGAGAGTGAAAATTAGCAGGATCAGGGACAGAGACTGGGAAAGTTCCTGTGGAGGCATGCGGTCAACTGCGGCATTCCCTTCGGACAGGGAACCAGGAAGAGGGCTGTGGGAACGAAGGTGTTGAATATACAGTGGTTGGGTTTGAGAACAGAGCATAGAGGCGATTTGAATCGAGAGGGGAAAGTGGGTTGTCATCAATTTTCACATACGAACGAGCAAGCCATGGAAGTAAGTTAACAGTATACACACTGTCAGAAAAAAGGTTGAAGGATTCTGGTACAGCTTTTAGTGCAAGAAAAACAGCATAAAGTTCTTTGTAGTGAGGGGAATTATCAGGAAGCTCAGTAAAGAGAGGTTTAGGAGATTGTTTGTCTGGGTAATATATAAGGGCAGCAGCTCCCCCTTTTCCACCATCATTAAAGATTGTAGGAGCAGAGGCAATGGGATCCCGAGAGAAAAGTTTAGGTGCTAGTAGAGGCAGAAGAGGTAAAGAAGGAAAATGGTTATCTATTTGTCCTGGAAACCCCACGAAGCTTATGGCAAAGCAGGAATGATGGCGTATAAGCCACTCTGTATCTGTGAGAGAAAAGGGCAGAATGATTAAATCCGGTTCTTTCCCTAAGACCTGCACAGACCTATTTCTCCCTTGGCAAACCATGAATGCTAACGCATCTATCTCAGTGAGGAGTCTTAGAGCTCCTCCTACTGGCGTGTGAAGCCATTCGAGAACCCCATGGTCTTGCCACAGTGCCCCTACTACTGTGTGGGTGGAGTTGAAGATTAGAAGGTTTACCGGAGAGGAGGGGGAGAATCGAACAAGGTGCATGTCCTGGAGGGCCTGGTTAACCCTTTCCAGTGCCAAGGAGGCCTCAGGAGTTAACTTACGTTTTGAAGAGGGCTGTTTGTTTCCTTTCAACAGGTCAAACAGTGGTTGGAGGCAGCTTGTGGGCAGGTAGAGATACTGCCTAAGCCAATTTAAATTTCCTAGAAAACTTTGTAAAGAAGCAAGAGTAAGGTTAGAAGGGAAGGTAACATTAGGTTTTAAGGGACGAATTTGCGTTAGAGAAATCTCTGAACCTAGGAAGGATATTGGAGAGATTAGTTGTATCTTCTCAGGGGCTACATTAAGGCTGCTTTTCTTTAATGCAGGAATGAGAAAATCACGTAAGGCATAGAGATCTGTATCTGATTTCCCCATATGAAAATATCATCTGTATAATGAAAAATATTAAGGCCCTTATGAATATATGGGACAAGGGCAGATTTAACAGCCTCCTGACAAATTGTAGGACTATTGGCCATACCCTGGGGCAGCACCACCCATTCAAATCTATCAGCAGGGCTGGCGTTATTAATAGACGGAACAGAGAAGGCAAAACGTTTACAATCTCGCGGATGCAAGGGGATAGAGAAAAAACAATCTTGTATATCAATAGCTATGATTGGAATTCCCGTGGGAATTGCAGAAGCAAGAGGCAAACCCTTTTGGGGGGAGCCCCAGACCTGCATGGTTTTATTTACTGCACGGAGATCTTGAAGGAGGCGCCATTTTCCCGAGCGCTTTTTAATCACAAAGACAGGAGTATTCCATGGGCTTCGAGAACGACGAATGTGTCCCAAGGACAACTGCTCTCGGAAGAGCTCTTTTAAAATTTTTAGCTTATCCCTAGGTAAAGGCCACTGTTCCACCCAGACAGGCTCATTAGAAAGCCAACTTAAGCGGGGTGTTTGGCTACAAACAGTGGCATTTAGTATTGGGGGTGCTGAATAGACCTGGTATCGCGGGAACAAGTTTTACGCTCTGCAGAGGCGTCTGTGGATATCCTAACATCAAGACATTCCAGAAGATCCCTGCCCAGTAAGTTGGTGCTAATATTAGCTACCAAAGGGCGGAAGTGTCCGGTAGAACCTTCTGGGTCTTCCCACATAAGCGAGTCTCGTGTGCAAAATGCTCTTGTCATCCCTCCTATTCCATGTAAATTGGGTCCAGGGATAAGTTCCCAATCTTGGGGAACCTCTTCTTGCCTTAAAATCGTCTTTTCTGCCCCCGTGTTAATCAAAAATTTAAAAGGAATATTGCCAAGCTTTACTGTCATAGAAGGGTGGCCCCGTTCTAAAACAGGAGTGGTCCACAAAATCTCAGGCCCCGAATTTGTACCATTCAGGGGCGAACCATCTTTATGAAATTGGGACCAACAATCTCTCTTCCAATGAAACCCCTTACGACATTTTGGACAAACAGTACGTGGTCTCTGGCTCCCTGATTGAAAGCGGGGTTGCTCTGGCTGGAGGCGTGTTTTCCCTGACTGGAGGCGTGGTTGCAACTTATCAGGACATAACCAATGTCCTTGGCGACCGCACTGAAAGCAGGCTCCATTTTGCTTACGTGGGGCACCTGCATAGACCTGCGTCGTAGTGGGTGCCCCATAATTGCCTGATGTAAGTTCCTGTGTCGCTAGAATCCAATTATCTGGGTGTAGGTGTTTAAGATAAAGGCATACCTGACGGAATTGTGGTGTTATGCCTTCCCAGACAATAGAGCGCAGGAGTAGTTTGCGGACGTCAGGTTTATAAACCTTTCTCTCTAAGCTTCTCTTCACCCTTGAGATGAAGCTCGCCAATGATTCATCAGAGCCTTGGTGAAAAGAGTTAACGGGGGCTGACGGATCTACATCGGGTGTGGTCACCCTTTCCCATGCTTGTTTTGCACAGATGCGTACCTGTTCAAAATAACCGGTTGGAAACCTGGCTTCTGCCTGCTGAGCTCCAGATTCATAAGCTCCTGCTCCAAACAAAGCATCAGAATTCCATTCTACCTGTTTGTTACTATTTTCCTGCAATTGCCTAGAGCACTCATCGTGGAAGCATGCCTGCCACTGAAGATAGAGTGGGTCTGGGAGTGCAGCACGAGCCAGATCTTTCCAGTCTCATGGTGTATTTAAATGCTGGTAAAAACTCCTCAAGACGGACTTGGTCCATGGAGAATCATTCCGTCCTCCCTGACTGCTTGTCTGAGTGTTCCAAGATTTTTAGAGGAATATGGCTGCCACGGTTGAGGGTTTTGTTTAGAAGGGGCCAAGTTTACCGGGAATGTGTGGATTTGGTCCGATGGCGCGGGAGAGGGAGCTACAGAAGTGGAAAGTTCTGTAGAAACTGCTGTAGTGGCTGCAGGGGAGACTAAACGCATATCTACGGGGACGGAGCTCCCTGTGTGGACTGCACATGGTTTAAAATCCTTAAATGCTGATAAAAATCCTTTAGCTCTCGTATCTCAGCCACTAGGTCCCTTAATGGTGACATATCAGCAGGGGGCGGGGTCAGGGACAAGGAATCCTCAGGCGGAGCTGAAACCGAGGCGGCAGGGGCTGGGGGCGGGGTCCGGAAAACGGAAGCTGCAGGTGGAGCTGAATCCGGGACGACAGGGGCAGGGGCGGGGTTCAGGAACGCAGAAGCTGCAGGCGGAGCTGAAACCGGGACAGCAGGGGCAGGGGGGGTTCAGGAACGCAGAAGCTGCAGGCAGAGCTGAAACCGCGGCAGCAGGGGCAGGGGCAGGGTTCAGGAACGCAGAAGCTGCAGGCAGAGCTGAAACCGCGGCGGCAGGGGCCGGGGGCGGAGCTGAAACCAGGGCGGCAGGGGCCGGGGGTGGAGCTGAAACCAGGGCGGCAGGGGCCGGGGGTGGAGCTGAAACCAGGGCGGCAGGGGCCGGGGGCGGAGCTGAAACCAGGGCGGCAGGGGCTGGGGGCAGAGCTGAAACTGGGGAGGCAGGGGCCTGGGGCGGTGTCAGGAATGCAGAAGCTGCAGCGGAGCTGAAACTGGGGAGGCAGGGGCAGGGGGAGGGTTCAGGGATGCAGAAACCTCAGGCGGAGCTGAAACCGGGGTGGACGGGGCCGGGGTGAGAGGAGGAGCGTCCGAACACGTGTGTGTGTCTGTGGGAACGGAATTCTTGGATTTAGCCGCTGATCGCTTAGGATGTCTAAGTCTTAAGCACATGTGATTTAACTCTCGTACCTCAGCCTCAAGGTCACTTATCCTTATGGCATACCACGTTTTAAATATCTTGAAAGTGGCGACCACAGTTTAAAAAAATCCAAGGGGTAGCGAAAATTAAACCGTTTATGACAGCGCGAATCTGTCCCAGGTCAAGAGATAATGACTGGAACACCTCCTCATAAAACGAGAAATTTCCCATGGTGGAGGGAAACACAGGGCCACAGAAGTGGGCAGATGCCACTTACCTGTGTCTGGGCGGTTTCAGAGACCTCAGGCCGGGCGTGGTGTGGGTACGGAACACGATGGGCGCCAGATGTTGTTGCGGTGGTCTGGTGTCGGGCTGCACCGTGCAGAAGAGAGTGGACGTCCAGAGCAAAGGGGTACACAAATCTTTATTATAGGATGGGGGGGAGGTTTGGTTCAGACCACGTGGAGCCAGCCGGCAATGGCCGACCACGGGGGGAGAGCAGGGAGCGAGACCTCAGAGAGGGAGAGCCGAGAGCCCAGAGAGAGAGAGGGGAGGGGTGAGGGGGCTTTTTATTGGGCGAGAACCAGGGTGACGTGTAGGGCCAGGATTGGTTGAAGGGGGCACTCTAGGATTTTGCGGGGCATAGAAAAACCTGAGGGCGGAGACTGCATCAGAATAACTCCTCAGCAACATCTCCTCAAGGATAGCCAGATTCTCGGAGGGGCTGTTGCCACTTCTTGCTAATCCTAGACTTGTTCATACATCTACTATTGTATAAGAATATCTGTCCCTGTACTGTTTTAGGGGTCCTATAAAATCTGTTTGTAGGGTATGGTTAAAATGTAATTTTATTGCAGTCTGTCCTGGGTATCTATGAGAAAATCTATTTGTTGTTTGGGCAATTCTTACAGGACCTGATAGCTTCCTTTGCCGTGTGCCAAGTGACTTTGGCATTCCTTTCTTTAAACCACTTGTGTGTTCCATGATTCCCGGGATGCCCTAAAAACTCATGAACTTCTAAGATTTCCTCTAGTGTGATGGGTCTAATCTGGGAGTCCCTTTTTAACTTTAATTTTGTTCCTGTATTTTCTGTCACTCTCCATCCCCTGTCTATTTTTCCTATAATGCTGCTCATTTATCAACCTCATTATTATATTTAGTCTGTAAAGATTCATCTTTCTTATGAGCATCTACATGGTATACCTAAATTTTGATGTCTCTCCCAATCTGGTGTAGCTCGTTCCATGCTTCTTTACTCCAAATCGCCTTTCCATTGATTTTCCAATCTGTATGTTCCCATTTTCCTGACCAGAAGACTATCTCTTTGACTACACACCATGAGTCAGAGAACAAATGTAAATCCTTTGTCTCCTTCAAAGACTTTCTGGCAGCTAAAAGAGCTGCTATAACTTCTGCATGTTGTGTGGAGTGGGATGTGCCTTGATCAATAATGATCATGTTATCGTATGGTCCAGTGCTGCGGCTTTCCATCTTACCATGTTATTTTGTGTGGTAGTGGAACCATCAGTGAACCAGAGAGAAGGAGTATTGCCCTGGTCACCATCGTTCAATAGGTATCTGATTTTGGGGGAGGGGAGGTGTGTGTGTGGGAGGTATATACCTGCCCCCCCCAGCTTGTTGTAACAACTGCTCGGACACCATGGGTACCATCTGTGGAGGTTAGAAACCAACTGTTACATGTTAGAGACTTTTACCCAGAAACCAACTATTACTTGTTACAGACTGTTACACTGAAACCAATGGTTCCTTGTAACAGTCTTTAAACTGAAACCAATTCCTCTTGTTCCCTGTACTATAAAAATTGGAGAGTGAGAAATTTGCTATCATCAGTGCAGACTCTCCCCTTGTGTGGACAGATGTCAGCCGCCCAAGCTTAAGCTTGCGAATAAAGGCTCTTGCTCTTGCATGTAATTCTGGTCTTCCTTGTGTGAGATCGGAACTGGAACTTCTGTGCACAACACCATCTTCTTCTCTTCCAGGGATACCCCAGGAAGAAACTGGACAGATACCATTTCCATTGAAGCACTTTTCCTTCCATGGGTAGGCCAGTCCATGCCTCTGCTGGTGCCTCAACCCAATCTAATATGGGCAGGGTAGTTTGGAGGACTACCGGATTATTCCTCAAAATAGAGTGGCACGTTCTCAAAGCTTCATAGACTGTCTATACATACTTTTCAAACAAGGAAAATTTGTTCTCTGACCATGGGAATCTTTTACAATAAAATCCTACGGGAGTTAGCCTGCTCTGTTCCCTAACAAATTTATTCCAGTTTCCCCAGCTGAGTTTATAGAATACATCAATGACTACTGTTTGACCTTTTTTAATATCAATGAGCTCCTTATATTCTATAACTCTCTTCTTCACTATGCCAAAGGCCTCTTCTTGTGGTTCTCCCCATTCAAAATATTCAGTTTTCTTAGTTATGTCATATAAAGATTTAAGCACCATTTGTAAGTGTGGTATGTGGTTCCTCCAATACATGAATGTACCTACTATAGCTTGCTGGGTTTGAGACTTATTCTGTGGTTTTCATAGGGCTTTAATTTTGTCTATTGCAGCCTCGGGAATTTTAGGTCCCGTGTTTGACCAATGTACTCCTAAGAACTTTACACTTTTGGGAGTTGGATGGTAGCATAATGGGTTAAGTGCACATGGCACAAAGCACAAGGACTGGTGTAAGTGTTCCGGTTCGAGCCCCTGGCTCTCCACCTGCAGGGGTGTTGCTTCACAAGCAGTAAAGCAGGTCTGTAGGTGTCTGTCTTTCTCTCTTCCTCTCTGTGTTCCCCTCCTCTCTCCATTTCTCTCCTATCTAACAACAATGACAACAGCAACAATAACTACAATGATAAAAAACAACAAGTGCAACAAAAGAGAAAATAAAAGAAAGGATGAAAGAAACAAAAAGGAACTCTACATTTTGAGCAGGGTTTGGACCTTAACCTGATTAATAGTCTATCCCTGTTGTCTCAGTTGTTTAACAGAGCCTGTGTCACAGCTTCCTTATTATGCCCTATAATTAAAAGATCAGCTACATAAGAAAAAATTCACATCCCTTTGGTAGCTGTAATGTCTCTAAGCTCCATCTGAGTCTGGTATCTTGTGCTTTGCTCCATATGCACTTAACATGCTGCACTACCGCCCGACCCCTGTTCTACTAGATTTTGGTGGATGCTTTTGTTGAAGAAAAATTTAAAGGGTTAGATAGAGATGTCAGTCGAATTCGTGGGCTTGGTAATGTTCCTAACAGGCAGGATAACTCACTACATGTTTCCATAACCTCTTCTGTTTCCATTGCACAGCTAGGGTATTGTACCTTTTATTCACTACAGTATCTTCCATCTAGGGGCCATACTGTCCAGTGAAGAGGCTGTGCTGCTAGATTTAAACAGAGTTTCAAGCTATTGCTGTGATTGATCTTCCATTTTCTGGCCTGAAAGACATTCAGGGAAAGAGGAAGAGATGGCAGTTTCTTGGGTAAGTGACTTGCCCCACATCAGATTCTGTTTCTTTTTCCTCTTGAATACTTTGTCCTTTAATTTATACATGTTTACTTTACTGTTTCTGTTTGCACATCTTATTTCTGTATCTCTGTCTCTTTCTCTCTTTTGCCAGAGCACTGCTCATCCTTGTCTTTCATCTCTGGCTTATATCCCTGGCTTATGGTCAGCCAATAGAACCTAGTACCTGAGAACCTCAGGCAGAAACTTTGTTATCTTCCCCTCTCTTTATTATTTATTTCTTTGGTTTTTAAAATTATATTTATTTCTTTTCCTGTTTGTTGCCCTTGTTCTTATTCTTGCTGTTATTGAATTTGTCGTTGTTGGATAGGACAGAGAGAAATACAGAGAGGGGGAGAGAAAGACAGACACCTGCAGACCTGCTTCACTGCCTGCTTCACTCCCCTGCAAGTGGGCTTGCATCGGTATCCTTATGCTGATTCAAGCCCTTTCCGCCACCTGCACTTAAACACTGCACTACCGCCTGACTCCCGTGAATGATTTTTTTATGTTTTTTTTAATTTTATTTATTTATTTTCATTATTTATTCCTTTTGTTGCCCTTGTTGTTTTATTGTTGTAGTTATTATTGATGTCATTGTTGTTGGATAGGACAGAGAGAAATGGAGAGAGGAGGGGAAGACAGGAGAGAAAGACACACCTGCAGACCTGCTTCACCGCCTGTAAAGTGACTCCCCTGCAGGTGGGGAGCCGGGGGCTCGAACCGGGATCCTTCTGCTGGTCCTTGTGCTTAGCGCCACCTGTGCTTAACCCGCTGTGCTGCCGCCTGACTCCCTCGTGAATGATTTTTAATAGCCCTGTGATTAAACATCTTACTGTGTTTATTTATGTTACTCTACTGAGTTGTGTGAGAACATATATTGCTGATTATCCTTTTGATGTAAATTATGTAAATATGTTTTCTTATTTTTATTACTGCATCTCGTCTTGGTGATAGGTCTTGTCATTATACCAAATATTTTCAGTTTGTTGTAGTCTCACTGGTTCACTTGTCCATTTCTTTATTTATCTTTGATGTTGAGCTCAGGTCTCTGAAGACATTTCCCATTCAGATATTATGTACTGTACTGAGGATGACTTCTCTAGACTTTTTTGGAGACTAGTCTAACATCCAAGTGCTTATGTATTTTGAGATGACCCATGGTGTCATGTGATGGTGTTGTTTGTTTTTTATATGCATGCAGTAACTGACTCATTTTCCACAAAGTCATTTTTTTAAAAAAATATTTATTCCCTTTTGTTCCCCTTGTTGTTTTATTGTTGTAGTTATCATTGCTGTCGTTGTACAAAAAGCCATTTTTTGTCTTTAGTTGAAAAATTAAGGCTATTAGAGTTACCTAGTGAAAGAAAGTTCCACAAATTTTTATTTATTTATTCCCTTTTGTTTCCCTGTTTTTTTATTGTTGTAGTTATTATTGTTATTATTGTTGTAGTTGTTGGATAGGACAGAGAGAAATGGAGAGAGGAGGGGAAGACAGAGAGGGAGAGAGAAAGACAGACACCTGCAGACCTGCTTCACTGCTTGTGTAACGACTCCCCTGCAGGTGGGGAGTCGGGGCTCCAACCGGGAGCCTTATGCTAGTCTTTGTGCTTTGCGCCACCTGTGCTTAACCCGCTGCACTACAGCTTGATTCCCTCCGACATAATTTTTTACAGAGACTTTACCTATTTACTTTCAGCATCATTTTCTTGCTTTAAACATGTTCTTAGGGATTTTGATGGAGACTGCATAGCATGTATATGCCACTTTTAAAATGGTCATTTAGTTTAGAAAATCATTAGTAATTCACCAGTAGTCAGCATTTTTGTTTGCCTTATGTCTTTGTTTCACAGCAATTTACAGTTTTGAAGATTATTTCTTGAAAAAATTTTGTTGCAAATGTATGGGAGTCAGGCGGGTAGCACTGTGGGTTAAGTGCATGTGGTGCAAAACAGTTTTCTTTTTCCTGCTTATTTTTTTCTGCCACCATGTTATTTCTTGAGCTCAGAGTCAGAGCATGAATCCAATACTCAAGGAAGCCATTTTTTGTTTCCATTTTATTTGATAGGATAGCAAGAAATGGAGATTTGAAACAGAGGTTAAGAAAGAGCCACGTGCAGGCCTTGTTCAGTGCATATGAAGTGTCCCTCACACAGGAGGGAAGCAAGCCTCAAACCTCCATTTCTGTCTGTTCTATCCAACAATGACAAGATCGATAACAACTGCAACAATAAAAACAAGGACAGTAAAAGGGAAAATAAATAAATACAATAACAATGCTTTTTTAAACAATTATGTTTTACTTCTTATTATAGAGGGAAATTGAGAGGGATGTAGATTACTGGATAACAGTTCTTTTCTCTGCCACCAGGGTTATATCTTGAGCTCACTATCAGAACTTTTGCTCAAGAAATGTATTTTTTCTTTCCATATTATTTGACAGGACATACAGAAATGGAGAGTGGAACAGGGGTAGAGAGAGACATTTCCAGGCTTGTATCACTACTCATGAAGTGTCCCCCTCTCAGGTGTTAAGCAGTTCTCAATCCTAGGTCCTGTGTCATGGTGATATGTACACTTAAGTAGGTGCAACAGTGCCCTGCACCTGATAATTCTTATTTATTTGTTTAAAATTTTTGTGTTTTTTTTAACTTTTTTTTTTTTTTTGGACAGTGACACTACAGAGAGCCTTAATGTGGTATGATCACTCTAAAAGTATAATTTCCATGCTTCCATAATAATGTTAATTTTATAAAGAGCCATGTGTGGCTAGAGATGTTTCATTTCTAATAAACTTATACTCATCATGTGTTTTTTTATCCCATCTTTTTTTTTTTAATCACTGTGGCTACATTATAAATTTGTTACACTTGTAGTCCTGGAGGTGGCGCAATGATAAAGCTTTGGAGTCTTAAGCACGAGGTCCCGAGTTCAATCCGTGGCAGCACATGTGCCAGAGTGATGTCTGTTTTTCTCTCTCTCCTTCTTTTTCATAAATAAGTAAAATATTTTTAAAAAAATGTATTACACCCAGTGGCCATTTTTTTATTATTTATATTTTTGTGTTTTATATCAGTGAAGAGAATTTAATAAGGCTATTGAAGTAGAGATATCTATATCTCTGTATCAGGTGAAATTATTATTCATGTATGATAAATGAAATTAATGTTTATTTTCTTTTAATGAGAAGAACTGCAGGTACTACGAAAACACACCAGACTTTGAGCTCTAAGTCCCCAGGGGCTATAGGTTCCATTCGAGTTATCCTCTACTTTAGTGTCCCTATCAAATTCTCTTTACCTATATAAACTTTACATTATAAATAAAGAAGACAATATCCACAACTGCTCAGCACTTGTGAAGTGTGCCTCACCTCTGTGCATGTGAGAACTAGGTTATTGGATCTTGGTCCTTTTATATAGGCAGTGTGAGCACCCTTTGAGTTGTACTCCCACACAGCCACTAAGGTTTTATCATCTACTAATTACAAATCTATAGAGGGGGAATAGTGAGAATAGGTTTATCTCTCTGTTCTCAGGGCCTCATGAAGGAGAGTCCAATGTTCTAATGAATGTACCACCTTCTAGAGCATGATTAAGAGGTATTTGGTTTTCAAGTCACCAAAGACATGTTTGCAGATGAGACAATCATTCACAGGCTTCCTAAAGTAGAGACTGAATGGCTAATCTGCTGTTGCTCGCATTTTCTCACATGATCACATTGCACATATTTTAGGGCTCAGTGACCTATGAAGATGTAACTGTGATTTTCACTCAAGAGGAGTGGGCACTATTAAATTCTTCAGAGAAGAAACTCTACAGAGATGTGATGTGTGAAAATTTGAGGAACTTTCTTTCAATAGGTAACTCTAATCGCCTTAATTTTTCAACTAGAAGAGAAATCATTTTTTGTTCACCAGTGTAGAAATGGCTATACTGTTCAGTGAGCAAGGTTTTATTGTGACTCATGAGGGATCAAGAATTCAATCTATTTGTATAATTTCTAATACTTTTTATATTTTGTACTTTTAGAAAAGATACAAGAACATTCCACCAAAGGGCAGCATATCTTGCATGGTAATAAACAAAGGTGAGAGTTAAATTTACAATAAAGTGTGATGTACCACCTAAGAAGCTACTGTGTTTTCAAAAGTTTTGTCTCTGTAATTTACTGAGATCATTTGCCTGCATGGTTTCCCTTTATAAGGAGACTCATAGTTTCTTAATGGTGTGCTCTCTACTGATGTAGCAATTGCATATGACCCCTTTTCATACAGTTCATTCAGAAAATGAAAGTTATAGTCACTGCGACAAATAGATCAATTTTTAAAATAAGCAAATCAAAAATACTTCATGACTAGGTTATAGAACAGTTGGACAAGTGACTCCAGTGTGATGTATGTGATGTACATGACTGAAGTTCCCATCTGAGTCACTAAGGACCATAATGGTTTTCTACATTATCTGTCTTTTCTCCACTTTATAGGAAAATCTTTCTGACATGTAAAAAGTAAATGGAAATTTTTAAAAGGAAGCAAAGTTGCTAAGTATTTATAAAATAGTACACTTGGAAGCAATAAGAATATCTTCAATGTATGACTATATCTATATATTTTTTTAATATTTTTTATTTACTTTCTCTTTTGATGTCCTTGTTTTTCATTGTTGTAGTTATTATTTTTATTGATGTAGTCATTGTTAGGACAGAGAGAAATGGAGAGAGGAGGGAAAGACATAGGGGGCGAGAAAGATAGATATCTGCAGATTTGCTTCACCACCTGTGAAGCAATCCTCCCCTGCAGGTTGGGTGCCAGAGGTTCGAAACGGGATCCTTTCAAATATATACATTTTTATGATACTTAGAGGTAGCCCTTCCAGAAAAGATCAATATTTTCAGTGAATAATATTTCAACACAAATCCAAAAGTTGTTACTAACAAATAGAATTTCAATTAATGCATGAAAAATACCTGTAATAATATTATATTTGGCATAATATCTTCATATGAAAGTATGTAGGTATTATTATGGGTTTTTATTTTTATTTATTTAGTTATGTATTGGATAGAGACACCCAGAAATCAATATGAATGGGGATGTAGAAAGGGGAGAGACAACGACTCCTGCATTCCTACTTCACCACTTGCAAAGCTTTCCGCCTGCAGGTGAGGATGGGCACTTGAACCCTCTTCTTTGCTTGTTGTAGCATGTGTGCTCAGGCAGATACACCACTGCCCAGCCGTTTTAACCATTTTTTTATCTTACTTTTAACTTGAAATCTTTTTATTATTTTTCAATATCTGTGCTTTTTTTTCAGTATGTTTTTTAAAATACTTAATTATTATCCCTTTTGTTTTCCCTGTTTTTTATTGTTGTAGTTATTATTGTTGTTGTTGTTGATGTTGTCATTGTTGGACAGGACAGAGACAAATGGAAAAAGAAGGGGGAGGACTGAGAGGGGGAGAGAAAGATAGACACCTACAGACTTGCCTGTGAAGCGTCCGTCTTCCCTGCAGGTGGGGATCCAGGGGCTCAAACCAGGATCCTTACAGTTTGTGCCACCTGTGCTTAACCCACTTTGCTACCACCCAATTCCCTCAGTATATGTTTTATTCAAATCTATTTCTAATGTCTGATTTTGTGGCTTATTAAGTAAAATAATGTCCTGCATTTTGATAATCAATTACAGTGTTATTCATTAAAATGTCATTAATTAATTGTTCATTATTTTACAGTAATACAGCAGTAAAAATCTCTGAGAGCAAAGATAGTGAGAATGCTGGAATATCTCAAGAATGTGAAGTATACAGCAAATTATTCACTTATCCTATTCATCTTCAAAAACATGTAAGAATTCACAGTGGAGAGAAACCCTATGAATATAAACAATGTAATGGAACATTCAAGAGACCCAGTCATCTTTGGAAACATGAAAAAACTGACAGTGGAGAGAAACCCTATGAATGCAAACAGTGTAGTAAAACATTCAGTTATTGCAATAGTCTTCGGGCACATGAAAGAATTCACAGTGGAGAGAAACCCTATGAATGTAAACTGTGTAGTAAAACATTCAGGCATTCCAGTACTTTTCAGGCACATGAAAGAATTCACAGTGGAGAGAAACCCTATGAATGTAAACTGTGTAGTAAAAAATTCAGGCATTCCGGTAGTTTTCGGGCACATGAAAGAATCCACAGTGGAGAGAAACCCTATGAATGTAAACAGTGTAGTAAAATATTCAGTGATTCCAGTAGTCGTTGGAGACATGAAAGAATTCACATTGGAGAGAAACCCTATGAATGTAAACAATGTAGTAAAAGATACAGTTCTTCCAGTAATCTTTGGGCACATGAAAGAATTCACAGTGGAGAGAAACCCTATGAATGTAAACAATGTAGTAAAACATTCAGTTTTTCCAGTAATCTTCGGGTACATGAAAGAATTCATAGTGGAGAGAAACCCTATGAATGTAACCAATGTAGTAAAAAATTCAGGAAATCCAGTAGTCTTCAGGCACATGAAAGAATTCACAGTGGAGAGAAACCCTATGATTGCAAACTGTGTAGTAAAACATTCAGTTATGCCAGTAGTCTTTGGACACATGAAAGAACTCACAGTGGAGAGAAACCCTATGAATGCAAACTGTGTAGTAAAACATTCCGTGATTGCAGTAGTCTTCAGAGACATGAAAGAATTCACAGTGGAGAGAAACCCTATGAATGTAAACTGTGTAGTAAAACATTCAGTTGTTCCAGTTATCTTCAGGAACATGAAAGAATTCACAGTGGAGAGAAACCCTATGAATGTAAACTGTGTAGTAAAACATTCAGTTGTTCCAGTTATCTTCGGAAACATGAAAGAATTCACAGTGGAGAGAAACCCTATAAATGTAAACAGTGTAGTAAAATATTCAGTGATTCCAGTAGTCGTCGGAAACACGAAAGAATTCATAGTGGAGAGAAACCCTATGAATGTAAAAAATGTAGTAAAACATTCAGGCAATCCAGTAGTCTTCGGGTACATGAAAGAATTCACAGTGGAGAGAAACCCTATGATTGCAAACTGTGTAGTAAAACATTCAGTTATGCCAATAGTCTTTGGGCACATGAAAGAACTCACAGTGGAGAGAAACCCTATGAATGCAAACTGTAGGAAAACATTCCGTGATTGCAGTAGTCTTCAGAGACATGAAAGAATTCACAGTGGAGAGAAACCCTATGAATGTAAACAATGTAGTAAAACATTCAGTTGTTCCAGTCATCTTCGGGAACATGAAAGAATTCACAGTGGAGAGAAACCCTATGAATGTAAACAATGTAGGAAAACACGCTTATTCCAGTAATCTTTGGGCACATGAAAGAATTCACAGTGGAGAGAAACCCTATGAATGTAAACAATGTAGTAAAACATTCGGGCATTCCAGTCATCTTCGGAGACATGAAAGAATTCACAGGGGAGAGAAACCCTATGAATATACACAATGTAGTAAAACATTCCAGCAGTCTGCTGGTCTTCAGAGACATGAATTCACAGTGAAGAGAAACCCTATGAATGCAAACAGTAGTAAAACATTCAGTGATTCCAGTCGTCATTGGAGACATGGAAGAATTCATAGTGGAAAGAAACCCTATGAATGTAAACAATGTAGTAAAACATTCCGGTACTCTTCGGGCACATGAAAGACTTCACAGTTGAGAGAAACCCTATGAATGCAGTGTAGTAAAACATTTAGTTGTTGCAGTAGTCTTCAGTAACAGTAACCTAAAACGTTTAATAAAAATGGAAAACAAAGGCAACAAAAGGTAAAAAAAATAAAAACATAAAAATATAATGAGGAAAAAGATACAAAAACCTTTATTTTGGTTCAACACTCATGAAGTTTTCCCTTTTGCAGTTAGGGAGCAGGGGCTTGAATTTGGTTACTTTTGCATGGTACCATGTGCACCTCACTAAACCCTACCACCAAGTACCCATTGAAAAAAATTTTTTAATACCAGGTAAGGTTTTGCATCATCTAAACCAGAGCAAAAAAAAAAAAAAAAAGAAAAAGAATATTGGGAGTCAGGCTGTAGTGCAGGTGGCACAAAGCCCAAGGACCTGTGGCTGAGAAAGCTGTGGTATACACACACAATGGAATACTATGCAGCTGTTGCGAACAATGAACCCACTTTCTCTGACCCATCTTGGACAGAACTAGAAGGAAATATGTTATTTGAGCTAAAGATAAAGATGAGTATGGGACGATCCCACTTGTCAACAGAAGTTCAGAAAGAAGATCAGGAAGGGAAAGTAAAAGCAGGATATGACTAAATATAGAGTAGGACAGTGACATAAAAACTGGTGAGTTGGAGGGTGGACATTTGGCTTCCTGGGATGGCAGGAGAGGGGTTTCAAGGGTGGGTGGGTGGAATGGGACACAGTCTTGGTGGTGGGAATGGTGTTTATGTACACTCCTATTAAACTATAGTCATATAAATCACTAATATGAGGGGGGGAATTGATTGTATGTCTCAAAGTTTTTAAAACAGACAGACTTGAATGCAAACTATAGTCATATAAATCACTAATATGAGGGGGGAAATTGATTGTATGTCTCAAAGTTTTTAAAACAGACAGACTTGAATGCATAGTCTGAGTCGTTGATATGCGGACTTTCTCAAAAGCCTACACCAGGTAGAACAGAGGCAACCAGTGGCACAGCTATGTATGAGATACTGGGTATTAAACAGCAAACCCTAACAAAGGGACTTTTCAATGTTAACCCAATTACAAAATAATGTGATGATAACAACTATCCATTGTCTTCTTGAGCCCTAAGAGACTCTAAGCCCCTGGCTCCCACCTGCAGGGGATTTCTTCAAAGCAGTTCAGCAGGTTTGTGGGTGTCTATCTTACCTCCTGTTTGTCTTCCCCTTGTCTCCATTTCTCTCTGTCCCATCCAACATTGACGACATCAATAAGAATAACTACAGCAATAAAAAGGCCAACAAAAAGTGAATAAATAATTTTTAAAAATTAAGAGGAATGTCGCCAGGTCTGGAGTTGAGTCACTGAGTGAAATGTTTGCCTTGCTCCGTGTGCAGCCATCTTCCAGCCAGCCCTGGCCCTGTCCTGAGGTCGAACAATTGAAGAGCCCCCGTTTCTTTGGTTCTTGGGACAATCAGCAAAGAACTGAAGAGTGAAACACAGGAGTTTGAAGCAAAGAAGTTTTCATACAGTATTAGCAAGCAGACATACACTCTGGGGGGTTTCTGTAGAGTGACTCTCAAGTTACAAAGTATTTTATGGTTTTTACTCAATAGGGAAACTGCATCTCTGCTTGAGGTGGAAATGACGTGCCTGATTGACAAGCTGGGTGACAGACACCCTGTATGTGCTCAGTGCCTGTAATTATAATTCTTACAGAGAAGCTCTAGGGGGCGGTGTGGAGCAAAAGCTATAGTGGTTATTTATACCGTCATGGACCTGTATTCTCCCCACCTACCCACCCCAGAGTCTTTTACTTGGGTGCAATATGCCAATTCCATTTCAGGTTCTACTTGTGTTTTCGTTCCTCATCCTGTTTTTCAACTTCTGCCTGAGAGTGAGATCATCCCATATTCATCCTTCTGTTTCTGACTTATTTCACTCAACATGATTTTTTCAAAGTCCATCCAAGATCGGCTGAAAACGTTGAAGTCACCATTTTTTACAGCTGAGTAGTATTCCATTGTGTATATAGACCACAACTTGCTCAGCCACTCATCTGTTGTTGGACACCTGGGTTGCTTCCAGGTTTTGGCTATTACAGATTGTGCTGCAAAGAACATATGTGTACACAGATCTTGTTGGATGGATGTGTTGGGTTCCTTAGGATATATCCCCAAGAGAGGATTTGCAGGGTCATAGGGTAGGTCCATTTCTAGCCTTCTGAGAGTTCTCCAGACTGTTCTCCACAGAGGTTGGACCAATTGACATTCCCACCAGCAGTGTAGGAGGGTTCCTTTGATCCCACACCATCTCCAGCATTGGCTGCTGTTACCTTTTCTGATCTGACATTCTCACAGGAGTGAAGTGATATCTCATTGTTGTCTTGATTTGCATTTCTCTGACAATCAGAGACTTGGAGCATTTTTTTCATATGTTTCTTGGCCTTTTGGAGCTCTTCCGTGGTGAATATTCTGTCCAAGTCCTCTCCCCATTTTTGAATGGGGTTATTTGTTGTTGAGTCTGGCAAGCTCTTTATATATGTTGGTTATTAAACTCTTATCTGATGTATGGCATATAAAGATCTCCCATTCTGTGAGGGGTCTCTTGGTTTGGATAGTGGTTTCTTTTGCTATGAAGAAGCTTTTTAATTTGATGTAGTCCCATAGGTTTATACTTGCCTTAGTCTTCTTTGTAATTGGATTCGTTTCATTGAAAATGTCTTTAAAATTTATGCAGAAAAGAGTTCTGCCAATATTTTCCTCTAAGTATTTGATAGTTTGTGGTCTAACATCCAAGTCCTTGATCCACTTGGAATTTACTTTTGTATTCGGTGAAATACAGTGATTCAGTTTCATTCATCTGCATGTTTCAACCCATTGTTTCCAACACCATTTGTTGAAGAGACTCTGCTTTCCCCATGTAATAGTCTGGCCCCTTTGTCAAAGATTAGATGTCCATGGGTGTAGGGCCTCATTTCTGGGCTCTCAATTCTATTCCACTGGTCAATGTGTCTATTCATGTTCCAGTACCAAGCAGTTTTGATGACAATGGCCCTATAATACAGTTTGAGATCTGGGAGTGTGATGCCTCCGGTTCTGTTCTTTTTTCTCAAGATTGTTTTGGCAATTCTCGGTCTTTTCTGGTTCCAGATAAACATTTGTAGCATTTGTTCTATTCTCCTAAAAATGTACTTGGGATCTTGATGGGGATAGCATTAAATTTGTAGATGGCTCTGGGTAATATATTGATTTTGATGATGTTAATTCTTCCAACCCATGAACATGGAATATCTTTCCACTTCTTTGTGTCTTTTTCAATTTCTTTGAGTAGTGACTCATAATTTTCAATATACAAATCTTTCACTTCCTTGGTTAGGTTTACTCCTAGATATTTTTTTTTTGTTGTTGCTATAGTGAAGGGGATTGATTTCTGGATTTCAATTTCTTCTAACTTAGTGTTTGCATAGATGAATGCTACTGAGTTTTGAATGTTAATTTTATAGCGTGACACCTTACTGTATTGCCTGATGATTTCCAAAAGCTTCTTGCTGGATTCCTTAGGTTTTTCCATGTAAACCATCTGGTCCATGACTTTTAATTTTGGGGATGTTTTTGATAACTGTTTCAGTTTCATTGGCTGTGATGGGCCTGTTCATGTTATCTACTTCCTCTTTACTTAGTTTTGGAAGTTGGTAGGAGTCTTGGAAATCGTCCATTTCTTCCAGGTTCTCTAGCTTGGTGGTGTATAGTTGTACATAGAAGCCTCACATGATATTTTGAATTTCTGTGTTGTCTGTTGTGGTATCCCCTCTTTCATTTACTATCTGATTTATTTGGATCTTTTCCCTTTTTTGTTTTGTGAGTCTGGCTAAAGGTTTGTCAATTATCTCAATAGATGCAGAGAAAGCCTTTGACAAAATCCAACACCCATTCATGCTCAAAACTCTACAAAAAATGGGAATAGATGGGAAATTCCTCAAGATAGTGGAATCTATATATAGCAAACCTACAGCCAACATCATACTCAATGGACAGAAGCTGAAAGCAACCCCCCTCAGATCGGGGACTAGACAGGGCTGTCCACTGTCACCGTTACTCTTCAACATAGTATTGGAAGTTCTTGCCATAGCAATCAGGCAAGAGAAAGAAATCAAAGGGATACAGATTGGAAGGGAAGAAGTCAAGCTCTCACTATTTGCAGATGATATGATAGTATACATAGAAAGACCTAAAGAATCCAGTAGAAAATTACTGGAAGTTATTAGGCAATATAGCAAGGTATCAGGGTACAAAATCAATGTACAAAAATCAGTGGCATTTCTTTGTGCAAACACTAAATCTGAAGAAGAAGAAGACATCCAGAAATCACTCCCATTTACTGTTTCAGCAAAATCAATCAAATACCTAGGGATAAAGTTGACCAAAGAAGTGAAAGACTTGTATACTGAAAACTATGAGTCGCTCCTCAAGGAGATAGAAAGTGATACCAAGAAATGGAAAGATATCCCATGCTCATGGATTGGAAGAATAAATATCATCAAAATGAATATTCCCCAGAGCCATATACAAATTTAATGCAATACCCATCAAAGTTCCACCAAGCTTCTTTAAGAGAATAAAACAAACACTACAATCATTTATCTGGAACCTGAAAACACCTAGAATTGCCAAAACCATCTTAAGGAAAAGAAACAGAAATGGAGGCATCACACTTCCAGACCTTAAACTATATTATAAAGCCATCATCATCAAAACAGCATGGTACTGGAACAAAAATAGGCACACAGACCAGTGGAACAGAATTGAAAGCCCAGAAGTAAATCCCAACACGTATGGGCATCTTATCTTTGATAAGGGGGCCCAAAGGATTAAATGGAAAAAGGAGGCTCTCTTCAATAAATGGTGCTGGGAAAACTGGGTTGAAACATGCAGCAGAATGAAATTGAACCACTTTATCTCACCAGAAACAAAAATCAACTCCAAATGGATCAAAGACCTAGATGTCAGACCAGAAACAATCAAATACTTAGAGGAAAACATTGGTAAAACACTTTCCCACATACACCTCAAGGACATCTTTGATGAATCAAACCCAATTGCAAGGAAGACTAAAGCAGAAACAATCCAGTGGGACTACATCAAATATACATTAATATTCTAATGTATCCTTATGTTGGTCCTTGCCCTTTGTGTCACCTGCGCTTAAACACTGCGCTACTGCCTGACTCCCGTGAGCGAAGTTTAATTGCCCTGTGACTAAACATCTTCTTGGTTAAAGAGACTATATTTCTTTCTGCACATTTACTGTGGTTATTTATGTTACTCTACTGAGTTGTGTGAGAACATATATTGCTGATTAGCCCTTTGATATAGCATGTAAATATGTTTTATTTTTATTACTGCATCTCTTTGTCTTGGTGATAGGTCTTGTCATTATACCAAATGTTTTCAGTTGTAGTCTCAGTGGTTCACTTGTCCATTTATTTATTTATCTTTGATGTTGAGCTCAGGTCTCTGAAGACATTTCCCATTCAAATATTATGTACTGTACTGAGGATGACTTCTGTAGATTTTTTGGAGACTAGTCTAACATCCAAGTGTTTATGTATTTTGAGTTGACCCATTTTGTCATGTGATGGTGTTGTTTGGTTTTTATATGCATGCGGTGACTGACTCATTTTACCCAACATCATCTTTTATAGAGACTTCACCTATTTACTTTTCAGCATCATTGTCTTGCTCTAAACATGTTCTTAGGGATTTTGATGGAGGCTGCATAGCATTTATATGCAACTTTCAAAATGGTCATTTAGTTTAGAAAATCATTAATAATCCACCAGTAATCAACATTTTTGTTTGCCTTATATCTTTATTTCACAGCAATTTATAGTTTTGAAGATTATTTCTTGAAAAAATTTTGTTGCAAATGTATGGGAGTCAAGCAGTAGCACTGCGGGTTAAGTGCATGTGGTGCAAAACAGTTTTCTATTGCCCAGTGTTCTAATGAATGTACCACCTTCTAGAGCATGATTAAGAGGTATTTGGTTTTCAAGTCACCAAAGACATGTTTGCAGATGAGACAATCATTCACAGGCTTCCTAAAGTAGAGACTGAATGGCTAATCTGCTGTTGCTCGCATTTTCTCACATGATCACATTGCACATATTTTAGGGCTCAGTGACCTATGAAGATGTAACTGTGATTTTCACTCAAGAGGAGTGGGCACTATTAAATTCTTCAGAGAAGAAACTCTACAGAGATGTGATGTATGAAAATTTGAGGAACTTTCTTTCCATAGGTAACTCTAATCGCCTTAATTTTTCAACTAGAAGAGAAATCATTTTTTGTTCACCAGTGTAGAAATGGCTATACTGTTCAGTGAGCAAGGTTTTATTGTGACTCATGAGGGATCAAGAATTCAATCTATTTGTATAGTTTCTAGTACATTTTATATTTTGTAATTTTAGAAAAGATTGAAGAACATTCCACCAAAGGGCAGCATATCTTGCATGGTAATAAACAAAGGTGAGAGTTACATTTACAATAAAGTGTG